>NC_091744.1:26078523-26387393 GCF_043380555.1 Nothobranchius furzeri | reverse complement strand
CTCTATAAGCCGGGAGCTGGACGCTAATGACCCGTGCATGCAACACACAAAAGGTATCGTACATGTGTTAACCCACCTGTATGCGACAGACTTTGTGTGTTGCATGACATCGAGATGTATTGACGTCTGTGTCAATACAGGACTCTCTATAAGCCGGGAGCTGGACGCTAACGACCCGTGCATGCGCCACACAAAAGGTATCGTACATGTGTTAACCCACCTGTATACGACAGACTTTGTGTGTTGCATTACATCGAGATGTATTGATGTCTGTGTCAATACAGGACTCTATAAGCTGGGAGCTGGACGCTAACGACCCGTGCATGTGCCACACAAAAGGTAACTCGACTAACTACAAAACGCATATTGTGATGTAGAAAGTTGGCTCGACTTTTTGAATCAGCTGCAGCTGCGGTTTACTCACGAAGTGAATCACACGCTTGTTAGAAGTACATTCGGAGCACTTAAAAAATACATCGCTCTCATCGAGTTCCGTCTCAGCGTTCACCGGCTGATGGGCAAGAGCGTGACATGGGATCGCCAGGAACTTACTTAAGGACTATCATCTCATTTGGCATTTACTCACGGACCCAAGAAACCAGTTTCGAAAAATGGTCGAGAATTATAACTTGTCTAATAGCAACTGGAAGATATGTTGCGTCATAAGCCTCTGATGGTTCACAAGGTGCACGGTCCACTCGAAATCCTAATGCTGTATTAGTAGTACATACACTAAGTCTTCTCTGTTGATGTCAGACTAGAGTTTTATTAGAGTTTTACTTTGCAACAATGGGATTCGAGCAATTGATCTGTATATTTTTAATAATGCACAATGCTACTATTCCTAGGCTGAATGTATGACATGGCTCTTATGTATCATTATGTATCGTTTCCATTAAGTACTAATTTAAATAAAGTCCCTCTGTCCTCAGTGCTAGGTTGTGGGTTTAATACACATTATTATGATCAACCTGTTGAATAGTATAATAACAATATTCCTGTAAAAGTCATTTAGTAATGAACAACCTCAGTTCTGTGAAAGAACATCATGTCTCTGATGTGTACACTGCAGGCCTGACCGGGGTTTGCACGCAAGGGCCTGTGTGTGTGTGTGTGTGTGTGTGTGTGTGTGTGCGTGCGTGCGTGCGTGTGTGTGTGTGTGTGTGTGTGTGTGTGTGTGTGTGTGTGTGTGTGTGTGTGTGTGTGAAACAAATAAAGATAAATATAGCTAGTGCGGCCACGAGCGGTCGTGCAGGGTAGAGGCTGCGCGAAAACGCCTCTAAAACAAGCGCGTGCCCACGCCCGATCCGTGGAAGCACGTAGAACTAGCAAACGTACTAGCAGAAATCAACGATCGCACACGGGTCATTGAGTGTGTACAGGGTTCGTCTGCGTGTGTGGCATTGGGCAATCTAGCGGCAACCGAGTGGCCTGAAGGCGGAACCGGCCAACCCGTCGCCCTCACCATCGTTGTGCTTCGAGATGAACTATTGCTAAAGATGATCGTCCTCGTCAACCACGGCGCTACCAGAGTTACCACGACATGCGCCTTAAAAGTGTTCTCGTTTGGGTCAGCGCCACCAGAATTGAATCGGCAAGTCAGCGGATATTACACAACTCGTAAAGAAGACCCTCTCCGCGACCTCGCGGCCAGTGTGCGCAGTGTACAGCAAATGACAAACGATGTTGCGAGCGATATATCGGAAAAACTTTGCACTGACGCGACGGTCGCCACTGCAGGTTGTGTGAGTCTCGCGCAAAGTGCCATATCAAACGTGCGCAAGCTAGTGACAAGCAACTTCACCAGATCCGTAGATTCTGCATACGCTCGGATACGAATGAAAGTATCGAGAGATAACACCGACACGAGTTGCGCGACGGCGCTGGCTGCAGTCGCTACAACACTGGATTTATTAATCAACGTAATTGTGATCGTAATGGCGTTTCGACTGTGCACCAGAAACTACAACCAGTACTACAGAAAACTGGCATGAGGGTCGCGGTCTAACGTTATGTTGGTGTCTCGCATCGACCGTCGACGGCCGTTTCCCAGCGGCTGAAAATGGCAGTTGACGAAATGGAAACGCCGACCATCGGTAGTGCACTCTCGCAAGTTCCAACCGCACCATCTCAGGAGACAGACCACAGAGTCATATTAGCGGAGGGTAGATAGAAAATGCGCAAACCGCCGCAACCGCCCATATACATACTATACGAGTTCAACATAGAGTGGAGTAAGAAGTTACTACCGATTGTATTTCCAACGTGCAAGCAGCTGGTGTTTGACGCTTTACTTGAGTATCACAGAGGTTGCGATGTCCTGTGTTCCACGAGTGCATGGAAACAAGTGAACGAACTTCTACGGACCGTACTGTTGGGGTATGAGCGAGCTGTAAAATCAATACACGCTAGACACGCGGACTTTGCCGCGTTACTGGACACGCATATCGCCACAACAAAACCGGGTCAAGTGTTCGGGGCGTCACCGCGCTCGACTATACACGTCTTGGCCTACCACGAGTACATGAGCCCACAAGATTCTAAGCGAGGTCGAAGCCGTTGTGTCCACCCAACGCAAATTCAGAACCGCCGTGCGCGCTAAGACAAGTCCCTCTAGACTGCTGGAAACTTTGGAAACGTGGAAGGCTGGCGTGTACGCGCTTTCTACACATCTCAACGGTATGATCGCGATACTCTCGGCCGCACAACAACTAATGGTCATGTGTTCGGAAGGTCTGATCAGGTCTGACATGACCGGTTGTCAATCGACGTCGAGCGTGCACTCACACACGGATATCCTGGGGTACAGTAAAGCGACAGCGACCTCTATGCTAACGTTGATCGCCGATGTTTCGAAGGGCAATCGAGTGTGTTGGCTGACGAAAGCTATGGTGGCCGACGGTCGCGTCGACTACAATGTGCCTCATTGCGACTGGAGAGGCGTATGTGATCCTTTGCAAATCGACAACACCACCGCGGTCGAGTGCGAAGTCACGGTCGGCGGCGTGTTGTCCTTACTGTGCCCCATACAATGTGACGGTCCGTGTGACGGACCGGTGTGTTACGACCCGACTAACGACACGTACCAGGTGATAACATTGCATCTGCCCATTACATCGGAGCGAGCGTTTCGCCACACTCCCAAACCAAGGTTAATAGTTGTAGCGCACGCCCTTTCGGTTCTCGGTGCACGCGAAACACTGGTGTACACTCACAACATCACGCTCGAGACAGCTCAAGCGTTACGCGAAACAAAGGACGTGTTCAAATCCATAGAGAATATACGGTCTTTAGCGTATGCGTATATAAAGAAGGTCGATGACATTTACAGACCCGGCGGCGTGGGCACCACAGTAGAACAAGGTGCTCTCAAGCGCACACAGATACTGGCCGCATTATCACTCGCGATGTCTATCCTGACATACCCATTTCTGATTTCTATGTATATTAAATTATGACAAGAACTACTTTAGGTGGTTACGATTACACTCTGACCACGCGCCTTAGTTTCTGCTAGTGACCTATAAATACATTTGCCCACTTGCTCTCACTGCCATTAAAGCGGCTGTACCCACACGTACAACACCCAAGAAAAAAAATGATCTCGCTGTCTGTACTGGGTGTACTCTCAGTAGTCGCAGTTGCTCAGGCCATGGTGGTATGCTCACATAACGCCTCTGAGATACGTTCCATCTCACCACCTCCTAGACTACTCGCGAAGGAGTATTCAACACCCCCTTTGTACGAAGACAACCATTATAACGAGCACAGCACAACGCTTGCCGCACGCGAAGACAACATGCAGGAGACAACGCTACCACCTGTCGTGAGAACAACGGATTCGAGTGACAACGATCGCGACTATGACGAGCACATTACAACACCCTCTGTGCACGAAGACCAGGTGCAGGAGACAACGCTACCACCTGTCGTGAGAAACAAGAGTTTGGTTAACAATGATCATCGTCGTGTCCCATTGTAAACTGGCGCGCCATTGCACACATCGTACATGTGTGTTAACCCACCTGTATGCGACAGACTTTGTGTGTTGCATGACATCGAGATGTATTGACGTCTGTGTCAATACAGGACTCTCTATAAGCCAGGAGCTGGACGCTAACGACCAGTGCATGCGCCACACAAAAGGTATCGTACATGTGTTAACCCACCTGTATGCGACAGACTTTGTGTGTTGCATGACATCGAGATGTATTGACGTCTGTGTCAATACAGGACTCTCTATAAGCCAGGAGCTGGACGCTAACGACTCGTGCATGCGCCACACAAAAGGTAACCCGACTAACTACAAAACGCATATTGTGATGTAGAAAGTAAGCTCGACTGTTTGAATCAGCTGCAGCTGCGGTTTACTCACGAAGTGAATCGCACGCTTGTTAGAAGTACATTCGGAGCACTTAAAAAATACATCGCTCTCATCGAGTTCCGTCTCAGCATTCACCGGCTGATGGGCAAGAGCGTGACATGGGATCGCCAGGAACTTACTTAAGGACTATCATCTCATTTGGCATTTACTCACGGACCCAAGAAACCAGTTCCGAAAAATGGTCGAGAATTATAACTTGTCTAATAGCAACTGGAAGATATGTTGCGTCATAAGCCTCTGATGGTTCACAAGGTGCACGGTCCACTCGAAATCCTAATGCTGTATTTGTAGTACATACACTAAGTCTTCTCTGTTGATGTCAGACTAGAGTTTTATTAGAGTTTTACTTTGCAACAGTGGGATTCGAGCAATTGATCTGTATATTTTTAATAATGCACAATGCTACTATTCCTAGGCTGAATGTATGACATGGCTCTTATGTATCATTATGTATCGTTTCCATTAAGTACTAATTTAAATAAAGTCCCTCTGTCCTCAGTGCTAGGTTGTGGGTTTAATACACATTATTATAATCAACCTGTTGAATAGTATAATAACAATATTCCTGTAAAAGTCATTTAGTAATGAACAACCTCAGTTCTGTGAAAGAACATCATGTCTCTGATGTGTACACTGCAGGCCTGACCGGGGTTTGCACGCAAGGGCCTGTGTGTGTGTGTGTGTGTGTGTGTGTGCGTGCGTGCGTGCGTGTGTGTGTGTGTGTGTGTGTGTGTGTGTGTGTGTGTGTGTGTGTGTGTGTGTGTGTGTGTGTGTGAAACAAATAAAGATAAATATAGCTAGTGCGGCCACGAGCGGTCGTGCAGGGTAGAGGCTGCGCGAAAACGCCTCTAAAACAAGCGCGTGCCCACGCCCGATCCGTGGAAGCACGTAGAACTAGCAAACGTACTAGCAGAAATCAACGATTGCACACGGGTCATTGAGTGTGTACAGGGTTCGTCTGTGTGTGTGGCATTGGGCAATCTAGCGGCAACCGAGTGGCCTGAAGGCGGAACCAGCCAACCCGTCGCCCTCACCATCGTTGTGCTTCGATATGAACTATAATAAATCCAGTGTTGTAGCGACTGCAGCCAGCGCCGTCGCGCAACTCGTGTCGGTGTTATCTCTCGATACTTTCGTTGGTATTCAAGCGTATGCAGAATCTATGGATCTGGTGAAGTTGCTTGTCACTAGCTTGCGCACATTTGATATGGCACTTTGCGCGAGACTCACACAACCTGCAGTGGCGACCGTCGCGTCAGTGCAAAGTTTTTCCGATATATCGCTCGCAACATCGTTTGTCATTTGCTGTACACTGCGCACACTGGCCGCGAGGTCGCGGAGAGGGTCTTCGTTACGAGCTACTCTGGTAGCGCCGTGGTTGATGAGGACGATCATCTTTAGCAATAGTTCATCTCGAAGCGCAACGATGGTGAGGGCGACGGGTTGGCCGGTTCCGCCTTCAGGCCACTCGGTTGCCGCTAGATTGCCCAATGCCACACACGCAGACGAACCCTGTACACACTCAATGACCCGTGTGCGATCGTTGATTTCTGCTAGTACGTTTGCTAGGTCTACGTGCTTCCACGGATCGGGCGTGGGCACGCGCTTGTTTTTAGAGGCGTTTTCGCGCAGCCTCTACCCTGCATGACCGCTCGTGGCCACACTAGCTATATTTATCTTTATTTGTTTCACACACACACACACACACACACACACACACACACACACACACACACACACACACACACACACACACACACACACACACACACACAAACACACACACACACACACACACACACACAGGCCCTTGCGTGCAAACCTCGGTCAGGCCTGCAGTGTACACATCAGAGACATGATGTTCTTTCACAGAACTGAGGTTGTTCATTACTAAATGACTTTTACAGGAATATTATTATACAATTCAACAGGTTGATCATAATAATGTGTATTAAACCCACAACCAAGCACTGAGGACAGAGGGACTTTATTTAAATTTGTACTTACATAATGATACATAAGAGCCATGTCATACATTCAGCCTAGGAATAGTAGCATTGTGCACTATTAAAAATATACACATCAATTGCTCGAATCCCATTGTTGCAAAGTAAAACTCTAATAAAACTCTAGTCTGACATCAACAGAGAAGACTTAGTGTATGTACTACAAATACAGCATTAGGATTTCGAGTGGACCGTGCACCTTGTGAACCATCAGAGGCTTATGACGCAACATATCTTCCAGTTGCTATTAGACAAGTTATAATTCTCGACCATTTTTCGGAACTGGTTTCTTGGGTCCGTGAGTAAATGCCAAATGAGATGATAGTCCTTAAGTAAGTTCCTGGCGATCCCATGTCACGCTCTTTCCCATCAGCCGGTGAACGCTGAGACGGAACTCGATGAGAGCGATGTATTTTTTAAGTGCTCCAAATGTACTTCTAACAAGCGTGCGATTCACTTCGTGAGAAAACCGCAGCTGCAGCTGATTCAAACAGTCGAGCCAACTTTCTACATCACAATATGCGTTTTGTAGTTAGTCGAGTTACCTTTTATGTGGCGCATGCACGGGTCGTTAGCGTCCAGCTCCCAGCTTATAGAGTCCTGTATTGACACAGACGTCAATACATCTCGATGTCATGCAACACACAAAGTCTGTCACATACAGGTGGGTTAACACATGTACGATACCTTTTGTGTGGCGCATGCACGGGTCGTTAGCGTCCAGCTCCCGGCTTATAGAGAGTCCTGTATTGGCACAGACGTCAATACATCTCGATGTCATGCAACACACAAAGTCTGTCGCATACAGGTGGGTTAACACATGTACGATACCTTTTGTGTGTTGCATGCACGGGTCATTAGCGTCCAGCTCCCGGCTTATAGAGAGTCCTGTATTGACACAAACGTCAATTCATCTCGATGTCATGCAACACACAAAGTCTGTCGCATACAGGTGGGTTAACACACATGTACGATGTGTGCAATGACGCGCCCGTTTACAATGGGACACGACGATGATCATTGTTAACCAAACTCTTGTTTCTCAGGACAGGTGGTAGCGTTGTCTCCTGCACCTGGTCTTCGTGCACAGAGGGTGTTGTAATGTGCTCGTCATAGTCGCGATCGTTGTCACTCGAATCCGTTGTTCTCACGACAGGTGGTAGCGTTGTCTCCTGCATGTTGTCTTCGCGTGCGGCAAGCGTTGTGCTGTGCTCGTTATAATGGTTGTCTTCGTACAAAGGGGGTGTTGAATACTCCTTCGCGAGTAGTCTAGGAGGTGGTGTGATGGGACGTATCTCAGAGGCGTTATGTGAGCGTACCACCATGGCCTGATCAACTGCGACTACTGAGGGGCGCTTGTTGCTTGGGCCTCTCTCCTGGAGGCGCTCAGTCAGACCAAGTGGTGACATGTGGCAAGACACTCCTCGGGGCGCGTCTTGCTTGGGCCTCTCTCCTGGAGGCCCTCTGTCAGACCCAGTGTTGACATGTGTCAAGACGCTCCTCGGTGCGCGTCTTGCTTGGGCTTCTCTCCTGGAGGCCCTCAGTCATACCCATTGTTGGCATGTGGCAAGACGCTCCTCGGGGCGCGTCTTGCTTGGGCCTCTCTCCTGGAGGCGCTCAGTCAGACCAAGTGCTGACATGTGGCAAGACGCTCCTCGAGGCACGTCTTGCTTGGGCCTCTCTCCTGGAGGCGCTCAAATAGACCGAGTAGTGACATGTGGCAAGACGCTGCTCAGGGCGCGTCTTGCTGGGGCTTCTCTCATGGAGGCACTCAGTCAGACCCAGTGTTGACATGTGGCAAGACGCTCCTCGGGGCGCGTCTTGCTTGGACCTCTCTCCCTGAGGCGCTCAGTAAGACCGAGTAGTGACATGTGGCAAGACGCTCCTCGGGGCGCGTCTTGCTTGGGCCTCTCTCATGGAGGCCCTCTGTCAGACCCAGCGTTGACATTTGTCAAGACGCTCCTCGGGGTGCGTCTTGCTTTGGCCTCTCTCCTGGAGGCACTCAGTCAGACCGAGTGCTCACATGTGGCAAGAAGCTCCTCGGGGCGCGTCTTGCTTGGGCTTCTCTCCCGGAGGCCCTCAGTAAGAACCATTGTTGACATGTGGCAAGACGCTCCTCGGGGCGCGTCTTGCTTGGGCCTCTCTCCAGAAGGCCCTCAATCAGACCCAGTGTTGACACGTGGCAAGACGCTCCTCGGGGCGCGTCTTGCTTGGGCCTCTCTCCTGGAGGCGCTCAGTCAGACTGAGTAGTGACATGTGGCCTGACGCTCCTCGGGGCGCGTGTTGCTTGGGCCTCTCTCCTGGAGGCGCTCAGTCAGACCAAGTGGTGACATGTGGAAAGACAATCCTCGGGGCGGGTCTTGCTTGGGCTTCTCTCCTGGAGGCGCTCAGAAAGACCCAGTGTTGACATGTGACAAGACGCTCCTCGGGGCACGTCTTGCTTGGGCCTCTCTCCTGGAGGCGCTCAGTCAGAACCAGAGGTGACATGTGGCAAGACGCTCCTCGGGGCGCGTCTTGCTTGGGCCTCTCTCCTGGAGGCGCTCAGTCAGACCGAGTGCTGACATGTGGCAAGAAGCTCCTCGGGGCGCGTCTTGCTTGGGCTTCTCTCCTGGAGGCCCTCAGTAAGACCCATTGTTGACATGTGGCAAGACGCTCCTCGGGGCGCGTCTTGCTTGGGCCTCTCTCCTGGAGGCGCTCAGTCAGACTGAGTAGTGACATGTGGTCTGACGCTCCTCGGGGTGCTTGTTGCTTGGGTCTCTCTCCTGGAGGCGCTCAGTCAGACCAAGTGGTCACATGTGGCAAGACACTCCTCGGGGCGCGTCTTGCTTGGGCCTCTCTCCTGGAGGCCCTCTGTCAGACCCAGTGTTGACATGTGTCAAGACGCTCCTCGGGGCGCGTCTTGCTTGGGCTTCTCTCCTGGAGGCCCTCAGTCATACCCATTGTTGGCATGTGGCAAGACTCTCCTCGGGGCGCGTCTTGCTCTGGCCTCTCTCCTGGAGGCGCTCAGTCAGACCGAGTGCTGACATGTGGCAAGACGCTCCTCGGGCCGCGTGTTGCTTGGGCTTCTCTCCTGGAGGCCCTCAGTCAGACCCATTGTTGACATGTGGCAAGACGCTCCTCGGGGCGCGTCTTGCTTGGGCCTCTCTCCTGGAGGCGCTCAGTCAGACCGAGTGCTGACATGTGGCAAGACGCTCCTCGGGGCGCGTCTTGCTTGGGCTTCTCTCCTGGAGGCGCTCAGAAAGACCCAGTGTTGACATGTGACAAGACGCTCCTCGGGGCACGTCTTGCTTGGGCCTCTCTCCTGGAGGCGCTCAGTCAGAACCAGAGGTGACATGTGGCAAGACGCTCCTCGGGGCGCGTCTTGCTTGGGCCTCTCTCCTGGAGGCCCTCTGTCAGACCCAGTGTTGACATGTGGCAAGACGCTCCTCCGGGCGCATCTTGCTTGGGCCTCTCTCCTGGAGGCCCTCAGTCAGACCCATTGTTGACATGTGGCAAGACGCTCCTCGGGGCGCATCTTGCTTGGGCCTCTCTCCTGGAGGCGCTCAGTCAGACAAAGTGGTGACATGTGGCAAGACACTCCTCGGGGCGCGTCTTGCTTGGGCCTCTCTCCTGGAGGCCCTCTGTCATACCCAGTGTTGACATGTGTCAAGACGCTCCTCGGGGCGCGTCTTGCTTGGGCTTCTCTCCTGGAGGCCCTCAGTCAGACCCATTGTTTGCATGTGGCAAGACGCTCCTCGGGGTGCATCTTGCTTGGGCCTCTCTCCTGGAGGCGCTCAGTCAGACCGAGTGCTGACATGTGGCAAGACGCTCCTCGGGCCGCGTGTTGCTTGGGCTTCTCTCCTGGAGGCCCTCAGTCAGACCCATTGTTGACATGTGGCAAGACGCTCCTCGGGGCGCGTCTTGCTTGGGCCTCTCTCCTGGAGGCGCTCAGTCAGACCGAGTGCTGACATGTGGCAAGACGCTCCTCGGGGCGCGTCTTGCTTGGGCTTCTCTCCTGGAGGCGCTCAGAAAGACCCAGTGTTGACATGTGACAAGACGCTCCTCGGGGCACGTCTTGCTTGGGCCTCTCTCCTGGAGGCGCTCAGTCAGAACCAGAGGTGACATGTGGCAAGACGCTCCTCGGGGCGCGTCTTGCTTGGGCCTCTCTCCTGGAGGCCCTCTGTCAGACCCAGTGTTGACATGTGGCAAGACGCTCCTCCGGGCGCATCTTGCTTGGGACTCTCTCCTGGATGCGCTCAGTCAGACCCACTGCTGACATGTGGCAAGACGCTCCTCGGGGCGCCTCTTGCTTGGGCCTCTCTCCTGGAGGCGCTCAGTCAGACTGAGTAGTGACATGTGGCCTGACGATCCTCGGGGCACGTCTTGCTTGGGCCTCTCTCCTGGAGGCGCTCAGTCAGACCCAGTGGTGACATGTGGCAAGACACTCCTCGGGGCGCGTCTTGCTTGGGCCTCTCTCGTGGAGGCCCTCTGTCAGACCCAGTGTTGACATGTGTCAAGATGTCCTCGGGGTGCGTCTTGCTTGGGCTTCTCTCCTGGAGGCCCTCAGTCAGACCCATTGTTGACATGTGGCAAGACGCTCCTCGGGGTGCGTCTTGCTTGGGCTTCTCTCCTGGAGGCGCTCAGACAGACCCAGTGTTGACATGTGACAAGACGCTCCTCGGGGCGCGTCTTGCTTGGGCCTCTCTCCTAGTTGCGCTCTGTCAGAACCAGAGGTGACATGTGGCAAGAAGCTCCTCGGGGCGCGTCTTGCTTGGGCCTCTCTCCTATAGGCCCTCTGTCAGACCCAGTGTTGACATGTGGCAAGACGCTCTTCCGGGCGCATCTTGCTTGGGCCTCTCTCCTGGAGGCCCTCAGTCAGACCCATTGTTGACATGTGGCAAGACGCTCCTCGGGGCGCGTCTTGCTTGGGCCTCTCTCCTGGAGGCGCTCAGTCAGACCCAGTGTTGACATGTGGCAAGACGCTCCTCGGGGCGCGTCTTGCTTGGGCCTCTCTCCTGGAGGCGCTCAGTCAGACCCAGGGGTGACACGTGGAAAGACGCTCCTCGGGGCGCGTCTTGCTTGGGCCTCTCTCCTGGAGGCTCTCAGTCAGACCCAGTGTTGACACGTGGCAAGACGCTCCTCGGGGCGCGTCTTGCTTGGGCCTCTCTCCTGGAGGCGCTCAGTCAGACCCAGTGTTGGCATGTGGCAAGACACTCCTCGGGGCACGTCTTGGTTGGGCCTCTCTCCTGGAGGCGCTCATTCAGACCCAGTGGTGACATGTGGCAAGACGCTCCTCGGGGCGCGTATTGCTTGGGCCTCTCTCCTGACTGCCCTCTGTCAGACCGAGTGTTGACATGTGGCAAGACTCTCCTCGGGGCGCGTCTTACTTGGGCTTCTCTCATGGAGGCCCTCAGTCCGACCCATTGTTGACATGTGTCAAGACGCTCCTCGGGGCGTGTCTTGCTTGGGCCTCTCTCCTGGAGGCACTCAGTCAGACCCAGTGTTGACATGTGGCAAGACGCTCCTCTGGGCGCGTCTTGCTTGGGCTTCTCTCCTGGAGGCCCTCAGTCAGACCCATTTTTGACATGTGGCAAGACGCTCCTCGGGGCACGTCTTGCTTGGGCCTCTCTCCTGGAGGCGCTCAGTCAGACCGAGTAGTGACATGTGGCAAGACGCTCCTCGGGGCGCGTCTTGCTTGGACCTCCCTCCTGGAGGTGCTCAGTCAGACCGAGTAGTGACATTTGGCAAGACGCTCCTCGGGGCGCGTCTTGCTTGGACCTCTCTCCTGGAGGCGCTCAGTTAGACCGAGTAGTGACATGTGGCAAGACGCTCCTCGGGGCGCGTCTTGCTTGGGCCTCTCTCCTGGAGGCACTCAGTCAGACCGAGTGCTGACATGTGGCAAGACGCTCCTCGGGGCGCGTATTGCTTGGGCCTCTCTCCTGACTGCACTCTGTCAGACCGAGTGTTGACATGTGGTAAGACTCTCCTCGGGGCGCGTCTTACTTGGGCTTCTCTCATGGAGGCCCTCAGTCCGACCCATTGTTGACATGTGTCAAGACGCTCCTCGGGGCGTGTCTTGCTGGGGCCTCTCTCCTGGAGCTGCTCAATCAGACCCAGTGGTGACACGTGGCAAGACGCTCCTCTGGGCGCGTCTTGCTTGGGCCTCTCTCCTGGAGGAGCTCAGTCAGACCCAGTGGTGACACGTGGCAAGACGCTCCTCGGGGCTTATCTTGCTTGGGCCTCTCTCCTGGAGGCGCTTAGTCAGACCCAGTGTTGACACGTGGCAAGACGCTCCTCGGGGCGCGTCTTGCTTGGGCCTCTCTCCTGGAGGCTCTCAGTCAGACACAGTGTTGACATGTGGTAAGAGACACTCCTCGGGGCGCGTCTTGCTTGGGCTTCTCTCATGGAGGCCCACAGTAAGACCCATTGTTGACATGTGGAAAGAAGCTCCTCGGGGCGCGTCTTGCTTTGGCTTCTCTCCTGGAGGCCCTCAGTCAGACCCATTGTTGACATGTGGCAAGACGCTCCTCGGGGCGCATATTGCTTGGGCCTCTCTCCTGGATGCCCTCTGTCAGACCCAGTGTTGACATGTGGCAAGACTCTCCTCGGGGCGCGTCTTGCTTGGGCTTCTCTCATGGAGGCCCTCAGTCAGACCCAGTTTTGACATGTGTCAAGACGCTCCTCGGGGCGTGTCTTGCTTGGGCCTCTCTCCTGGAGGCGCTCAGTCAGACCCAGTGTTGACATGTGGCAAGACGCTCCTCGGGGCGCGTCTTGCTTGGGCTTCTCTCCTGGAGGCCCTCAGTCAGACCCATTGTTGACATGTGGCAAGACGCTCCTCGGGGCACGTCTTGCTTGGGCCTCTCTCCTGGAGGCGCTCAGTCAGACCGAGTAGTGACATGTGGCAAGACGCTCCTCGGGGCGCGTCTTGCTTGGGCCTCTCTCCTGGAGGCCCTCTGTCATACCCAGTGTTGACATGTGTCAAGACGCTCCTCGGGGCGCGTCTTGCTTGGGCTTCTCTCCTGGAGGCCCTCAGTCAGACCCATTGTTTGCATGTGGCAAGACGCTCCTCGGGGCGCGTCTTGCTTGGGCCTCTCTCCTGGAGGCGCTCAGTCAGACCGAGTGCTGACATGTGGCAAGACGCTCCTCGGACCGCGTGTTGCTTGGGCTTCTCTCCTGGAGGCCCTCAGTCAGACCCATTGTTGACATGTGGCAAGACGCTCCTCGGGGCGCGTCGTGCTTGGGCCTCTCTCCTGGAGGCCCTCTGTCAGACCCAGTGTTGACATGTGGCAAGACGCTCCTCCGGGCGCATCTTGCTTGGGCCTCTCTCCTGGAGGCGCTCAGTCAGACCCACTGCTGACATGTGGCAAGACGCTCCTTGGGGCGCGTCTTGCTTGGGCCTCTCTCCTGGAGGCGCTCAGTCAGACTGAGTAGTGACATGTGGCCTGACGATCCTCGGGGCACGTCTTGCTTGGGCCTCTCTCCTGGAGGCGCTCAGTCAGACCCAGTGGTGACATGTGGCAAGACACTCCTCGGGGCGCGTCTTGCTTGGGCCTCTCTCGTGGAGGCCCTCTGTCAGACCCAGTGTTCACATGTGTCAAGACGCTCCTCGGGGTGCGTCTTGCTTGGGCTTCTCTCCTGGAGGCCCTCAGTCAGACCCATTGTTGACATGTGGCAAGACGCTCCTCGGGGTGCGTCTTGCTTGGGCTTCTCTCCTGGAGGCGCTCAGACAGACCCAGTGTTGACATGTGACAAGACGCTCCTCGGGGCGCGTCTTGCTTGGGCCTCTCTCCTAGTTGCGCTCTGTCAGAACCAGAGGTGACATGTGGCAAGACGCTCCTCGGGGCGCGTCTTGCTTGGGCCTCTCTCCAATAGGCCCTCTGTCAGACCCAGTGTTGACATGTGGCAAGACGCTCTTCCGGGCGCATCTTGCTTGGGCCTCTCTCCTGGAGGCCCTCAGTCAGACCCATTGTTGACATGTGGCAAGACGCTCCTCGGGGCGCGTCTTGCTTGGGCCTCTCTCCTGGAGGCGCTCAGTCAGACCCAGGGGTGACACGTGGAAAGACGCTCCTCGGGGCGCGTCTTGCCTGGGACTCTCTCCTGGAGGCGCTCAGTCAGACCCAGTGTTGAGACGTGGCAAGACGCTCCTCGGGGCGCGTCTTGCTTGGGCCTCTCTCCTGGAGGCGCTCAGTCAGACCCAGTGTTGGCATGTGGCAAGACACTCCTCGGGGCACGTCTTGGTTGGGCCTCTCTCCTGGAGGCGCTCATTCAGACCCAGTGGTGACATGTGGGAAGACGCTCCTCGGGGCGCGTATTGCTTGGGCCTCTCTCCTGACTGCCCTCTGTCAGACCGAGTGTTGACATGTGGCAAGACTCTCCTCGGGGCGCGTCTTACTTGGGCTTCTCTCATGGAGGCCCTCAGTCCGACCCATTGTTGACATGTGTCAAGACGCTCCTCGGGGCGTGTGTTGCTTGGGCCTCTCTCCTGGAGGCACTCAGTCAGATCCAGTGTTGACATGTGGCAAGACGCTCCTCTGGGCGCGTCTTGCTTGGGCTTCTCTCCTGGAGGCCCTCAGTCAGACCCATTGTTGACATGTGGCAAGACGCTCCTCGGGGCACGTCTTGCTTGGGCCTCTCTCCTGGAGGTGCTCAGTCAGACCGAGTAGTGACATGTGGCAAGACGCTCCTCGGGGCGCGTCTTGCTTGGACCTCCCTCCTGGAGGCGCTCAGTCAGACCGAGTAGTGACATTTGGCAAGACGCTCCTCGGGGCGCGTCTTGCTTGGACCTCTCTCCTGGAGGCGCTCAGTTAGACCGAGTAGTGACATGTGGCAAGACGCTCCTCGGGGCGCGTCTTGCTTGGGCCTCTCTCCTGGAGGCACTCAGTCAGACCGAGTGCTGACATGTGGCAAGACGCTCCTCGGGGCGCGTATTGCTTGGGCCTCTCTCCTGACTGCCCTCTGTCAGACCGAGTGTTGACATGTGGCAAGACTCTCCTCGGGGCGAGTCTTACTTGGGCTTCTCTCATGGAGGCCCTCAGTCCTACCCATTGTTGACATGTGTCAAGACGCTCCTCGGGGCGTGTCTTGCTGGGGCCTCTCTCCTGGAGCTGCTCAATCAGACCCAGTGGTGACACGTGGCAAGACGCTCCTCTGGGCGCGTCTTGCTTGGGCCTCTCTCCTGGAGGAACTCAGTCAGACCCAGTGGTGACACGTGGCAAGACGCTCCTCGGGGCTTATCTTGCTTGGGCCTCTCTCCTGGAGGCGCTTAGTCAGACCCAGTGTTGACACGTGGCAAGACGCTCCTCGGGGCGCGTCTTGCTTGGGCCTCTCTCCTGGAGGCTCTCAGTCAGACACAGTGTTGACATGTGGTAAGAGACACTCCTCGGGGCGCGTCTTGCTTGGGCTTCTCTCATGGAGGCCCACAGTAAGACCCATTGTTGACATGTGGAAAGAAGCTCCTCGGGGCGCGTCTTGCTTTGGCTTCTCTCCTGGAGGCCCTCAGTCAGACCCATTGTTGACATGTGGCAAGACGCTCCTCGGGGCGCATATTGCTTGGGCCTCTCTCCTGGATGCCCTCTGTCAGACCCAGTGTTGACATGTGGCAAGACTCTCCTCGGGGCGCGTCTTGCTTGGGCTTCTCTCATGGAGGCCCTCAGTCAGACCCAGTTTTGACATGTGTCAAGACGCTCCTCGGGGCGTGTCTTGCTTGGGCCTCTCTCCTGGAGGCGCTCAGTCAGACCCAGTGTTGACATGTGGCAAGACGCTCCTCGGGGCGCTTCTTGCTTGGGCTTCTCTCCTGGAGGCCCTCAGTCAGACCCATTGTTGACATGTGGAAAGACGCTCCTCGGGGCACGTCTTGCTTGGGCCTCTCTCCTGGAGGCGCTCAGTCAGACCGAGTAGTGACATGTGGTAAGACGCTCCTCGGGGCGCGTCTTGCTGGGGCTTCTCTCATGGAGGCACTCGGTCAGACCCAGTGTTGACATGTGGCAAGACGCTCCTCGGGGCGCGTGTTGCTTGGACCTCTCTCCTGGAGGCGCTCAGTCAGACCGAGTAGTGACATGCGGCAAGACGCTCCACGGGGCGCGTCTTGCTGGGGCCTCTCTCCTGGAGGCGCTCAGTCAGACCCAGTGTTGACATGTGTCAAGACGCTCCTCGGGCGTTTCTTGCTTGGGCCTCTCTCCTGGAGGCCCTCAGTCAGACCCATTGTTGACATGTGGCAAGACGCTCCTCGGGGCACGTCTTGCTTGGGCCTCTCTCCTGGAGGCGCTCAGTCAGACCGAGTGCTGACATAAAGCAAGACGCTCCTCGGGGCGCGTCTTGCTGGGGCCTCTCTCCTGGAGGCGCTCAGTCAGACCCAGTGCTGACATGTGGCAAGACGCTCCTCGGGGCGCGTCTTGCTTGGGCTTCTCTCATGGAGGCCCTCAGTCAGACCCAGTGTTGACATGTGTCAAGACGCTCCTCGGGGCGTGTCTTGCTTGGGCCTCTCTCCTGGAGGCGCTCAGTCAGACCCAGTGTTGACATGTGGCAAGACGCTACTCAGGGCGCTTCTTGCTTGGGCTTCTCTCCTGCAGGCCCTCAGTCAGACCCATTGTTGACATGTGGCAAGACGCTCCTCGGGGCACGTCTTGCTTGGGCCTCTCTCCTGGAGGCGCTCAGTCAGACCAAGTAGTGACATGTGGCAAGACGCTCCTCGGGGCGCGTCTTGCTGGGGCTTCTCTCATGGAGGCACTCAGTCAGACCCAGTGTTGACATGTGGCAAGACGCTCCTCGGGGCGCGTGTTGCTTGGACCTCTCTCCTGGAGGCGCTCAGTCAGACCGAGTAGTGACATGTGGCAAGACGCTCCTCGGGGCGCGTCTTGCTGGGGCCTCTCTCCTGGAGGCGCTCAGTCAGACCCAGTGTTGACATGTGTCAAGACGCTCCTCGGGCGTTTCTTGCTTGCGCCTCTCTCCTGGAGGCGCTCAGTCAGACCGAGAGGTGACATGTGGCAAGACGCTCCTCGGGGCGCATCTTGCTTGGGCTTCTCTCCTGGAGGCGCTCAGTCAGACCCAGAGGTGACATGTGGCAAGACGCTCCTCGGGGCGCATCTTGCTTGGGCTTCTCTCCTGGAGGCCCTCAGTCAGACCCAGTGTTGATATGTGGCAAGACGCTCCTCGGGGCGCGTCTTATTTGGGCCTCTCTCCTGGAGGCGCTCAGTCAGAACTGGAAGATATGTTGCGTCATAAGCCTCTGATGGTTCACAAGGTGCACGGTCCACTCGAAATCCTAATGCTGTATTTGTAGTACATACACTAAGTCTTCTCTATTTATGTCAGACTAGAGTTTTATTAGAGTTTTACTTTGCAACAATGGGATTCGAGCAATTCATGTGTATATTTTTAATAGTGCACAATGTAACTATTCCTAGGCTGAATGTATGACATGGCTCTTATGTATCATTATGTATCGTTTCCATTAAGTACTAATTTAAATAAAGTCCCTCTGTCCTCAGTGCTAGGTTGTGGGTTTAATACACATTATTATGATCAACCTGTTGAATAGTATAAGCCCCATACAATGTGACGGTCTGTGTGACGGACCGGTGTGTTACGACCCGACTAACGAAACGTACCAGGTGATAACATTGCATCCGCCCATTACAGCGGAGCGAGCGTTTCGCCACACTCCCAAACCAAGGTTAATAGTTGTAGCGCACGCCCTTTCGGACCTCGGTGCACGTGAAACACTGGCGTACACTCACAACATCACGCTCGAGACAGGTCAAGCGTTACGCGAAACAAAGGACGTGTTCAAATCCATAGAGAATATACGGTCTTTAGCGTATGCGTATATAAAGGAGGTCGATGACATTTACAGACCTGGCGGCGTGGGCACCACAGTAGAACAACAAGGTGCTCTCAAGCGCACACAGATACTGGCCGCATTATCACTCGCGATGTCTATCCTGACATGCCCGTTTCTGATTTCTATGTATATTAAATTATGACAAGAGCTACGGTGGTTACGATTACACTCTGACCACTTGCCTTAGTTTCTGCTAGTGACCTATATATACATTTGCCCACTTGCTCTCACTGCCATTAAAGCGGCTGTACCCACACGTACAACACCCAAGAAAAAAAAAGATCTCGCTGTCTGTACTGGGTGTACTCTCAGTAGTCGCAGTTGCTCAGGCCATGGTGGTACGCTCACATAACGCCTCTGAGATACGTCCCATCACACCACCTCCTACACTACTCGCGAAGGAGTATTCAACACCCCCTTTGTACGAAGACAACCATTATAACGAGCACAGCACAACGCTTGCCGCACGCGAAGACAACATGCAGGAGACAACGCTACCACCTGTCGTGAGAACAACGGATTCGAGTGACAACGATCGCGACTATGACGAGCACATTACAGCACCCTCTGTGCACGAAGACCAGGTGCAGGAGACAACGCTACCACCTGTCGTGAGAAACAAGAGTTTGGTTAACAATGATCATCGTCGTGTCCCATTGTAAACTGGGCGTGCCATCGCACACATCGTACATGTGTGTTAACCCACCTGTATGCGACAGACTTTGTGTGTTGCATGACATCGAGATGTATTGACGTCTGTGTCAATACAGGACTCTCTATAAGCCGGGAGCTGGACGCTAATGACCCGTGCATGCGCCACACAAAAGGTATCGTACATGTGTTAACCCACCTGTATGCGACAGACTTTGTGTGTTGCATGACATCGAGATGTATTGACGTCCGTGTCAATACAGGACTCTCTAAGCTGGGAGCTGGACGCTAACAACCCGTGCATGCGCCACACAAAAGGTAACTCGACTAACTACAAAACGAATATTGTGATGTAGAAAGTTGGCTCGACTGTTTGAATCAGCTGCAGCTGCGGTTTACTCATGAAGTGAATGGCACGCTTGTTAGAAGTACATTCGGAGCACTTAAAAAATACATCGCTCTCATCGAGTTCCGTCTCAGCGTTCACCGGCTGATGGGCAAGAGCGTGACATGGGATCGCAAGGAACTTACTTAAGGACTATCATCTCATTTGGCATTTACTCACAGACCCAAGAAACCAGTTCCGAAAAATGGTCGAGAATTATAACTTGTCTAATAGCAACTGGAAGATATGTTGCGTCATAAGCCTCTGATGGTTCACAAGGTGCACGGTCCACTCGAAATCCTAATGCTGTATTTGTAGTGCATACACTAAATCTTCTCTGTTGATGTCAGACTAGAGTTTTATTAGAGTTTTACTTTGCAACAATGGGATTCGAGCAATTGATGTGTATATTTTTAATAGTGCACAATGCTACTATTCCTAGGCTGAATGTATGACATGGCTCTTGTGTATCATTATGTATCGTTTCCATTAAGTACTAATTTAAATAATGTCCCTCTGTCCTCAGTTCTAGGTTGTGGGTTTAATACACATTATTATGATCAACCTGTTGAATAGTATAATAACAATATTCCTGTAAAAGTCATTTAGTAATGAACAATCTCAGTTCTGGGAAAGAACATCATGTCTCTGATGTGTACACAGCAGGCCTGACCGGTCTTGCTGGGGCCTCTCTCCTGGAGGCGCTCAATCAGACCCAGTGGTGACACGTGGCAAGACGCTCCTCGGGGCGCTTCTTGCTTGGGCCTCTCTCCTGGAGAAGCTCAGTCAGACCCAGTGTTGACATGTGGCAAGACGCTCCACGGGGCGCATCTTGCTTGGGCTTCTCTCCTGGAGGCCCTCAGTCAGACCCATTGTTGATATGTGGCAAGACGCTCCTCGGGGCACGTCTTGCTTGGGCCTCTCTCCTTGAGGCGCTCAGTCAGACCGAGTAGTGACATGTGGCAAGACGCTCCTCGGGGCACGTCTTGCTTGGACCTCTCTCCTGGAGGCGTTCAGTTAGACCGAGTAGTGACATGTCGCAAGACGCTCCTCGGGGCGCGTCTTGCTTGGGCCTCTCTCATGGAGGCCCTCTGTCAGACCCAGTGTTGACATGTGGCAAGACGCTCCTCGGGGCGCGTCTTGCTTGGGCCTCTCTCCTGGAGGCGCTCAGTCAGAACCAGAGGTGACGTGTGGCAAGACGCTCCTCGGGGTGCGTCTTGCTTTGGCCTCTCTCCTGGAGGCCCTCTGTCAGAACCAGTGTTGACATGTGGCAAAACGCTCCTCCGGGCGCATCTTGCTTGGGCCTCTCTCCTGGAGGCCCTCAGTAAGACCCATTGTTGACATGTGGCAAGACGCTCCTCGGGGCGCGTCTTGCTTGGGCCTCTCTCCAGAAGGCCCTCAATCAGACCCAGTGTTGACATGTGGCAAGACGCTCCTCGGGGCGCGTCTTGCTTGGGCCTCTCTCCTGGAGGCGCTCAGTCAGACTGAGTAGTGACATGTGGCCTGACGCTCCTCGGGGCGCGTCTTGCTTGGGCCTCTCTCCTGGAGGCGCTCAGTCAGACCCAGTGTTGACATGTGGCAAGACGCTCCACGGGGCGCGTCTTGCTTGGGCTTCTCTCCTGGAGGCCCTCAGTCAGACCCATTGTTGACATGTGGCAAGACGCTCCTCGGGGCACGTCTTGCTTGGGCCTCTCTCCTGGAGGCGCTCAGGCAGACCGAGTAGTGACATGTGGCAAGACGCTCCTCGGGGTGCGTCTTGCTTGGACCTCTCTCCTGGAGGCGCTCAGTTAGACCGAGTAGTGACATGTCGCAAGACGCTCCTCGGGGCGCGTCTTGCTTGGGCCTCTCTCCTGGAGAAGCTCAGTCAGACCGAGTGCTGACATAAGGCAAGATGCTCCTCGGGGCGCGTCTTGCTTGGGCCTCTCTCCTGGAGGCGCTCAGTCAGACCCAGTGGTGACATGTGGCAAGACGCTCCTCGGGGCACATCTTGCTTGGGCCTCTCTCCTGGAGGCGCTCAGTCAGACCCAGTGTTGACACGTGGCAAGACGCTCCTCGGGGCGCGTCTTGCTTGGGCCTCTCTCCTGGAGCCGCTCAGTCAGACCCAGTGTTGACATGTGGCAAGACACTCCTCGGGGCGCGTCTTGCTTGGGCCTCTCTCATGGAGGCCCTCTGTCAGACCCAGTGTTGACATGTGTCAAGACGCTCCTCGGGGCGCGTCTTGCTTTGGCCTCTCTCCTGGAGGCGCTCAGTCAGACCAAGTGCTGACATGTGGCAAGAAGCTCCTCGGGGCGCGTGTTGCTTGGGCTTCTCTCCTGGAGGCCCTCAGTAAGACCCATTGTTGACATGTGGCAAGACGCTCCTCGGGGCGCGTCTTGCTTGGGCCTCTCTCCAGAAGGCCCTCAATCAGACCCAGTGTTGACACGTGGCAAGACGCTCCTCGGGGCGCGTCTTGTTTGGGCCTCTCTCCTGGAGGCGCTCAGTCAGACTGAGTAGTGACATGTGGCCTGACGCTCCTCGGGGCGCGTGTTGCTTGGGCCTCTCTCCTGGAGGAGCTCAGTCAGACCCATTGTTGACATGTTGCAAGACGCTCCTTTGGGCGCGTCTTGCTTGGGCCTCTCTCCTGGAGGCGCTCAGTCAGACCGAGTGCTGACATGTGGAAAGACGCTCCTCGGGGCGCGTCTTGCTTGGGCTTCTCTCCTGGAGGCGCTCAGAAAGACCCAGTGTTGACATGTGACAAGACACTACTCGGGGCGCGTCTTGCTTGGGCTTCTCTCCTGGAGGCGCTCAGTCAGACCCAGTGGTGACTTGTGGCAAGACACTCTTCGGGGCGCGTCTTGCTTGGGCCTCTCTCCTGGAGGCCCTCTGTCAGACCCAGCGTTGGCATGTGGCAAGACGCTCCTCAGGGCGCGTCTTGGTTGTGCCTCTCTCCTGGAGGCGCTCAGTCAGACCCAGTGGTGACATGTGGCAAGACGCTCCTCGGGGCGCGTATTGCTTGGGCCTCTCTCCTGGATGCCCTCTGTCAGACCGAGTGTTGACATGTGGCAAGACTCTCCTCGGGGCGCGTCTTGCTTGGGCTTCTCTCATGGAGGCCCTCAGTCAGACCCAGTGTTGACATGTGTCAAGACACTCCTCGGGGCGTGTCTTGCTTGGGCCTCTCTCCTGGAGGCGCTCAGTCAGACCCAGTGTTGACATGTGGCAAGACGCTCCTCGGGGCGCGTCTTGCTTGGGCCTCTCTCCTGGAGGCGCTCAAACAGACCGAGTAGTGACATGTGGCAAAACGCTCCTCGGGGCGCGTCTTGCTGGGGCTTCTCTCATGGAGGCACTCAGTCAGATCCAGTGTTGACATGTGGCAAGACACTCCTCGGGGCGCGTCTTGCTTGGACCTCTCTCCCTGAGGCGCTCAGTCAGACCCAGTGTTGACATTTGGCAAGACGCTCCTCGGGGCGCGTCTTGCTTTGGCCTCTCTCCTGGAGGCGCTCAGTCAGACCGAGTGCTGACATGTGGCAAGAAGCTCCTCGGGGCGCGTCTTGCTTGGGCTTCTCTCCTGGAGGCCCTCAGTAAGAACCATTGTTGACATGTGGCAAGACGCTCCTCGGGGCGCGTCTTGCTTGGGCCTCTCTCCAGAAGGCCCTCAATCAGACCCAGTGTTGACACGTGGCAAGACGCTCCTTGGGGCGCGTCTTGCTTGGGCCTCTATCCTGGAGGTGCTCAGTCAGAATGAGTAGTGACATGTGGTCTGACGCTCCTCGGGGCGCGTGTTGCTTGGGCCTCTCTCCTGGAGGCGCTCAGTCAGACCAAGTGTTGACATGTGGCAAGACACTTCTCGGGGCGCGTCTTGCTTGGGCCTCTCTCCTGGAGGCCCTCTGTCAGACCCAGTGTTGACATGTGGCAAGACACTCCTCGGGGCGCGTCTTGCTTGGACCTCTCTCCTGGAGGCGCTCAGTTAGACCGAGTAGTGACATGTCGCAAGACGCTCCTCGGGACGCGTCTTGCTTGGGCCTCTCTCCTGGAGGCGCTCAGTCAGACCGAGTGCTGACATAAGGCAAGACGCTCCTCGGGGCGCATCTTGCTTGGGCCTCTCTCCTGGAGGCGCTCAGTCAGACCCAGTGGTGACATGTGGCAAGACGCTCCTCGGGGCGCATCTTGCTTGGGCCTCTCTCCTGGAGGCGCTCAGTCAGACCCAGTGTTGACACGCGGCAAGACGCTCCTCGGGGCGCGTCTTGCCTGGGCCTCTCTCATGGAGGCCCTCTGTCAGACCCAGTGTTGACATGTGTCAAGACGCTCCTCGGGGCGCGTCTTGCTTTGGCCTCTCTCCTGGAGGCGCTCAGTCAGACCGAGTGCTGACATGTGGCAAGAAGCTCCTCGGGGCGCATCTTGCTTGGGCCTCTCTCCTGGAGGCGCTCAGTCAGACCCAGTGTTGACATGTATCAAGACACTCCTCGGGGCGCGTCTTGCTTGGGCCTCTCTCATGGAGGCCCTCTGTCAGACCCAGTGTTGACATGTGTCAAGACGCTCCTCGGGGCGCGTCTTGCTTTGGCCTCTCTCCTGGAGGCGCTCAGTCAGACCGAGTGCTGACATGTGGCAAGAAGCTCCTCGGGGCGCGTAATGCTTGGGCTTCTCTCCTGGAGGCCCTCAGTAAGACCCATTGTTGACATGTGGCAAGACGCTCCTCGGGGCGCGTGTTGCTTGGGCCTCTCTCCAGAAGGCCCTCAATCAGACCCAGTGTTGACACGTGGCAAGACGCTCCTCGGGGCGCGTCTTTCTTGGGCCTCTCTCCTGGAGGTGCTCAGTTAGAATGAGTAGTGACATGTGGTCTGACGCTCCTCGGGGCGCGTGTTGCTTGGGCCTCTCTCCTGGAGGCGCTCAGTCAGACCAAGTGTTGACATGTGGCAAGACACTTCTCGGGGCGCGTCTTGCTTGGGCCTCTCTCCTGGAGGCCCTCTGTCAGACCCAGTGTTGACATGTGGCAAGACACTCCTCGGGGCGCGTCTTGCTTGGACCTCTCTCCTGGAGGCGCTCAGTTAGACCGAGTAGTGACATGTCGCAAGACGCTCCTCGGGGCGCGTCTTGCTTGGGCCTCTCTCCTGGAGGCGCTCAGTCAGACCGAGTGCTGACATAAGGCAAGACGCTCCTCGGGGCGCGTCTTGCTTGGGCCTCTCTCCTGGAGGCGCTCAGTCAGACCCAGTGGTGACATGTGGCAAGACGCTCCTCGGGGCGCATCTTGCTTGGGCCTCTCTCCTGGAGGCGCTCAGTCAGACCCAGTGTTGACACGTGGCAAGACGCTCCTCGGGGCGCGTCTTGCCTGGGCCTCTCTCATGGAGGCCCTCTGTCAGACCCAGTGTTGACATGTGTCAAGACGCTCCTCGGGGCGCGTCTTGCTTTGGCCTCTCTCCTGGAGGGGCTCAGTCAGACCGAGTGCTGACATGTGGCAAGAAGCTCCTCGGGGCGCGTGTTGCTTGGGCTTCTCTCCTGGAGGCCCTCAGTAAGACCCATTGTTGACATGTGGCAAGACGCTCCTCGGGGCGCGTGTTGCTTGGGCCTCTCTCCAGAAGGCCCTCAATCAGACCCAGTGTTGACACGTGGCAAGACGCTCCTCGGGGCGCGTCTTGCTTGGGCCTCTCTCCTGGAGGCGCTCAGTCAGACTGAGTAGTGACATGTGGCCTGACGCTCCTCGGGGCGCGTGTTGCTTGGGCCTCTCTCCTGGAGGAGCTCAGTCAGACCCATTTTTGACATGTTGCAAGACGCTCCTTTGGGCGCGTCTTGCTTGGGCCTCTCTCCTGGAGGCGCTCAGTCAGACCCAGTGGTGACATGTGGCAAGACACTCCTCAGGGCGCGTCTTGCTTGGGCCTCTCTCCTGGAGGCCCTCAGTCATACCCAGTGTTGACATGTGTCAAGACGCTCCTCTGGGCGCGTCTTGCTTGGGCCTCTCTCCTGGAGGCGCTCAGTCAGACCCAGTGTTGACACGTGGCAAGACGCTCCTCGGGGCGCGTCTTGCTTGGGCCTCTCTCCTGGAGGTTCTCAGTCAGACCCATTGTTGGCATGTGGCAAGACACTCCTCGGGGCGCGTCTTGGTTGGGCCTCTCTCCTGGAGGCGCTCATTCAGACCCAGTGGTGACATGTGGCAAGACGCTCCTCGGGGCGCGTATTGCTTCGGCCTCTCTCCTGAATGCCCTCTGTCAGACCGAGTGTTGACATGTGGCAAGACACTCCTCGGGGCGCGTCTTGCTTGGGCCTCTCTCCTGGAGGTGCTCAGTCAGACACAGTGTTGACATGTGGCAAGACACTCCTCGGGGCGCGTCTTGCTTGGGCTTCTCTCATTGAGGCCCTCAGTAAGACCCATTGTTGACATGTGGAAAGAAGTTCCTCGGGGCGCGTATTGCTTGGGCCTCTCTCCTGGATGCCCTCTGTCAGACCCAGTGTTGACATGTGGCAAGACTCTCCTCGGGGCACGTCTTGGTTGGGCCTCTCTCCTGGAGGCGCTCATTCAGACCCAGTGGTGACATGTGGCAAGACGCTCCTCGGGGCGCGTATTGCTTCGGCCTCTCTCCTGAATGCCCTCTGTCAGACCGAGTGTTGACATGTGGCAAGACTCTCCTCGGGGCGCGTCTTGATTGGGCTTCTCTCATGGAGGCCCTCAGTCCGACCCAGTGTTGACATGTGTCAAGACGCTCCTCGGGGCGTGTCTTGCTTGGGCCTCTCTCCTGGAGGCGCTCAGTCAGACCCAGTGTTGACATGTGGCAATACGCTCCTCTGGGCGCGTCTTGCTTGGGCTTCTCTCCTGGAGGCCCTCAGTCAGACCCATTGTTGACATGTGGCAAGACGCTCCTCGGGGCACGTCTTGCTTGGGCCTCTCTCCTGGAGGAGCTCAGTCAGACCGAGTAGTGACATGTGGCAAGACGCTCCTCGGGGCGCGTCTTGCTTGGACCTCCCTCCTGGAGGCGCTCAGTCAGACCGAGTAGTGACATTTGGCAAGACGCTCCTCGGGGCGCGTCTTGCTTGGACCTCTCTCCTGGAGGCGCTCAGTTAGACTGAGTAGTGACATATGGCAAGACGCTCCTCGGGGCGTGTCTTGCTTGGGCCTCTCTCCTGGAGGCGCTCAGTCAGACCGAGTGGTGACATGTTGCAAGACGCTCCTCCGGGCGCGTCTTGCTTGGGCCTCTCTCCTGGAGGCGCTCAGTCAGACCCAGTGTTCAACTGTGGCAAGACGCTCCTCGGGGCGCGTCTTGCTTGGGCCTCTCTCCTGGAGGCGCTCAGTCAGACCCAGTGTTGACACGTGGCAAGACGCTCCTCGGGGCGCGTCTTGCTTGGGCCTCTCTCCTGGAGGCGCTCAGTCAGACCCAGTGTTGGCATGTGGCAAGACACTCCTCGGGGCGCGTCTTGGTTGGGCCTCTCTCCTGGAGGCGCTCATTCAGACCCAGTGGTGACATGTGGCAAGACGCTCCTCGGGGCGCGTATTGCTTGGGCCTCTCTCCTGAATGCCCTCTGTCAGACCGAGTGTTGACATGTGGCAAGACTCTCCTCGGGGCGCGTCTTGCTTGGGCTTCTCTCATGGAGTTCCTCAGTCCGACCCAGTGTTGACATGTGGCAAGACGCTCCTCTGGGCGCGTCTTGCTTGGGTTTCTCTCCTGGAGGCTCTCAGTCAGACCCATTGTTGACATGTGGCAAGACGCTCCTCGGGGCACGTCTTGCTTGGGCCTCTCTCCTGGAGGCGCTCAGTCAGACCGAGTAGTGACATGTGGCAAGATGCTCCTCGGGGCGCGTCTTGCTTGGACCTCCCTCCTGGAGGCGCTCAGTCAGACCGAGTAGTGACATTTGGCAAGACGCTCCTCGGGGCGCGTCTTGCTTGGACCTCTCTCCTGCAGGCGCTCAGTTAGACCGAGTAGTGACATGTGGCAAGACGCTCCTCGGGGCACGTCTTGCTTGGGCCTCTCTAATGGAGGCGCTCAGTCAGACCGAGTGCTGACATAAGGCAAGACGCTCCTCGGGGCGCGTCTTGCTGGGGCCTCTCTCCTGGAGGAGCTCAGTCAGACCCAGTGGTGACACGTGGCAAGACGCCCCTCGGGGCGCACCTTGCTTGGGCCTCTCTCCTAGAGGCGCTAAGTCAGACCCAGTGTTGACACGTGGCAAGACGCTCCTCGGGGCGCGTCTTGCTTGGGCCTCTCTCCTGGAGGCGCTCAATTAGACCCAGTGTTGACATGTGCCAAGACGCTCCTCGGGGCGCGTCTTGCTTTGGCCTCTCTCCTGGAGGCGCTCAGTCTGACCGAGTGCTGACATGTGCCCCGGAGGCACTCAGTCAGACCGAGTAGTGACATGTGGCAAGACGCTCCTCGGGGCGCATCTTGCTTGGGCCTCTCTCCAGAAGGCCCTCAATCAGACCCAGTGTTGACACGTGGCAAGACGCTCCTCGGGGCGCGTCTTGCCTTATGTCAGCACTCGGTCTGACTGAGCGCCTCCATTAGAGAGGCCCAAGCAAGACGCGCCCCGAGGAGTGTCTTGCCACATGTCAACACTCGGTCTGACAGAGGCCATTCAGGAGAGAGGCCCAAGCAATACGCGCCCCGAGGAGCGTCTTGCCACATGTCACCACTGGGTCTGAATGAGCGCCTCCAGGAGAGAGGCCCAACCAAGACGCGCCCCGAGGAGTGTCTTGCCACATGCCAACACTGGGTCTGACTGAGCGCCTCCAGGAGAGAGGCTCAAGCAAGATGCGCCCCGAGGAGTGTCTTGCCACGTGTCAACACTGGGTCTGACTGAGCGCCTCCAGGAGAGAGGCCCAAGCAAGACGAGCCCCGAGGAGCGTCTTGCCACATGTGAACACTGGGTCTGACTGAGCGCCTCCAGGAGAGAGGCCCAAGCAAGACGCGCCCCGAGGAGCGTCTTGCAACATGTCAGCACTCGGTCTGACTGAGCGCCTCCAGGAGAGAGGCCCAAGCAAGACGCGCCCCGAGGAGCGTCTTGCCTTATGTCAGCACTCGGTCTGACTGAGCGCCTCCAGGAGAGAGGCCCAAACAAGACGCGCCCCGAGGAGCGTCTTGCCACATGTCAACAATGGGTCTGACTGAGGGCCTCCAGGAGAGAGGCCCAAGCAAGATGCGCCCGGAGGAGCGTCTTGCCACATGTCAACACTGGGTCTGACTGAGCGCCTCCAGGAGAGAGGCCCAAGCAAGACGCGCCCCGAGGAGCGTCTTGCCACGTGTCAACACTGGGTCTGACTGAGCGCCTCCAGGAGAGAGGCCCAAGCAAGACGCGCCCCGAGGAGCGTCTTGCCACAGTTGATCACTGGGTCTGACTGAGCGCCTCCAGGAGAGAGGCCCAAGCAAGACGCGCCCGGAGGAGCGTCTTGCAACATGTCAGCACTCGGTCTGACTGAGCGCCTCCAGGTGAGAGGCCCAAGCAAGACGCGCCCCGAGGAGAGTCTTGACACATGTCTCCTCTGGGTCTGACTGAGCGCCTCCAGGAGAGAGGCCCAAGCAAGACGTGCCCCGACGAGCATCTTGCCACATGTCAACACTGGGTCTGACTGAGTGCCTCCATGAGAGAAGCCCCAGCAAGACGCGCCCCGAGAAGCGTCTTGCCACATGTCAACACTGGGTCTGACTGAGCACCTCCAGGAGAGAGGCCCAAGCAAGAAGCGCCCCGAGGAGCGTCTTGCCACATGTCAACACTGGGTCTGACTGAGCGCCTCCAGGAGAGAGGCCTGAGGAGCGTCTTGCCACATGTCACCTCTGGGTCTGACTGAGCGCCACCAGGAGAGAGGCGCAAGCAAGAAACGCCCGAGGAGCGTCTTGACACATGTCAACACTGGGTCTGACTGAGCGCCTCCAGGAGAGAGGCCCCAGCAAAGACGCGCCCCGAGGAGCGTCTTGCCACATGTCAACAATGGGTCTGACTGAGGGCCTCCAGGAGAGAAGCCCAAGCAAGACGCGCCCCGAGGAGCGTCTTGCCACATGTCAACACTGGGTCTAATTGAGCGCCTCCAGGAGAGAGGCCCAAGCAAGAAGCGCCCCGAGGAGCGTCTTGCCACATGTCACTACTCGGACTGACTGAGCGCCTCCAGGAGAGAGGCCCAAGCAAGACGCGCCCCGAGGAGCGTCTTGCCACATGTCACTACTCGGTCTAACTGAGCGCCTCCAGGAGAGAGGTCCAAGCAAGACGCGCCCCGAGGAGCGTCTTGCCAATTGTCACTACTCGGTCTGACTGAGCGCCTCCAGGAGGGAGGTCCAAGCAAGACGCGCCCCGAGGAGCGTCTTGCCACATGTCACTACTCGGTCTGACTGAGCGTCTCCAGGAGAGAGGCCCAAGCAAGATGTGCCCCGAGGAGCGTCTTGCCACATGTCAACAATGGGTCTGACTGAGGGCCTCCAGGAGAGAAGCCCAAGCAAGACGCGCCCAGAGGAGCGTCTTGCCACATGTCAACACTGGGTCTGACTGAGCGCCTCAAGGAGAGAGGCCCAAGCAAGACACGCCCCGAAGGAGCGTCTTGACACATGTCAACACTGGGTCGGACTGAGGGCCTCCATGAGAGAAGCCCAAGCAAGACACGCCCCGAGGAGAGTCTTGCCACATGTCAACACTCGGTCTGACAGAGGGCATTCAGGAGAGAGGCTGAAGCAATACGCGCCCCGAGGAGCGTCTTGCCACATGTCACCACTGGGTCTGAATGAGCGCCTCCAGGAGAGAGGCCCAAGCAACACGCGCCCCGAGGAGCGTCAGGCCACATGTCACTACTCAGTCTGACTGAGCGCCTCCAGGAGAGAGGCCCAAGCAAGACGCGCCCCGAGGAGCGTCTTGCCACGTGTCAACACTGGGTCTGATTGAGCGCCTCCAGGAGAGAGGCCCAAGCAAGACGCGCCCCGAGGAGCGTCTTGCCACATGTCAACAATGGGTCTTACTGAGGGTCTCCAGGAGAGAAGCCCAAGCAAGACGCGCCCCGAGGAGCTTCTTGCCACATGTCAGCACTCGGTCTGACTGAGCGCCTCCAGGAGAGAGGCCAAAGCAAGACACGCCCCGAGGAGCGTCTTGACACATGTCAACACTGGGTCTGACAGAGGGCCTCCATGAGAGAGGCCCAAGCAAGACGCGCCCCGAGGAGCGTCTTGCCACATGTCAACACTGGGTCTGACAGAGGGCCTCCAGGAGAGAGGCCCAAGCAAGATGCGCCCCGAGGATTGTCTTGCCACATGTCACCACTTGGTCTGACTGAGCGCCTCCAGGAGAGAGGCCCAAGCAACACGCACCCCAAGGAGCGTCAGGCCACATGTCACTACTCAGTCTGACTGAGCGCCTCCAGGAGAGAGGCCCAAGCAAGACGCGCCCCGAGGAGCGTCTTGCCACGTGTCAACACTGGGTCTGATTGAGGGCCTTCTGGAGAGAGGCCCAAGCAAGACGCGTCCCGAGGAGCGTCTTGCCACATGTCAACAATGGTTCTTACTGAGGGCCTCCGGGAGAGAAGTCCAAGCAAGACGCGCCCCGAGGAGCTTCTTGCCACATGTCACTACTCGGTCTTACTGAGCGCCTCAGGGAGAGAGGTCCAAGCAAGACGCGCCCCGAGGAGCGTCTCTCCACATGTCAACACTGGGTCTGACTGAGTGCCTCCATGAGAGAAGCCCCAGCAAGACGCGCCCAGAGGAGCATCTTGCCACATGTCACTACTCGGTCTGTTTGAGCGCCTCCAGGAGAGAGGCCCAAGCAAGACGTGCCCCGAGGAGCGTCTTGCCACATGTCAACAATGGGTCTGACTGAGGGCCTCCAGGAGAGAAGCCCAAGCAAGACGTGCCCCGAGGAGCGTCTTGCCACATGTCAACACTGGGTCTGACTGAGCGCCTCCAGGAGAGAGGCCCAAGCAAGACACGCCCCGAGGAGCGTCTTGACACATGTCAACACTGGGTCTGACTGAGGGCCTCCATGAGAGAAGCCCAAGCAAGACGCGCCCCGAGGAGAGTCTTGCCACATGTCAACACTCGGTCTGACAGAGGGCATCCAGGAGAGAGGCCCAAGCAATATGCGCCCCGAGGAGCGTCTTGCCACTTAAACCCACAACCTAGCACTGAGGACAGAGGGACTTTATTTAAATTAGTACTTAATGGAAACGATACATAATGATACATAAGAGCCACGTCGTACATTCAGCCTAGGAATAGTAGCATTGTGCACTATTAAAAATATACACATCAATTGCTCGAATCCCATTGTTGCAAAGTAAAACTCTAATAAAACTCTAGTCCGACATCAACAGAGAAGACTTAGTGTATGTACTACAAATACAGCATTAGGATTTCGAGTGGACCGTGCACCTTGTGAACCATCAGAGGCTTATGACGCAACATATCTTCCAGTTGCTATTAGACAAGTTATAATTCTCGACCATTTTTCGGAACTGGTTTCTTGGGTCCGTGAGGAAATGCCAAATGAGATGATAGTCCTTAAGTAAGTTCCTGGCGATCCCATGTCACGCTCTTGCCCATCAGCCGGTGAACGCTGAGACGGAACTCGATGAGAGCGATGTATTTTTTAAGTGCTCCGAATGTACTTCTAACAAGCGTGCGATTCACTTTGTGAGTAAACCGCAGCTGCAGCTGATTCAAACAGTCGAGCCAACTTTCTACATCACAATATGCGTTTTGTAGTTAGTCGAGTTACCTTTTGTGTGGCGCATAAACGGGTCGTTATCGTCCAGCTCCCAGCTTAGAGAGTCCTGTATTGACACAGACGTCAATACATCTCGATGTCATGCAACACACAAAGTCTGTCCTATACAGGTGGGTTAACACATGTACGAAACCTTTTGTGTGGCGCATGCACGGGTTGTTAGCGTCCAGCTCCCAGCTTAGAGAGTCCTGTATTGACACAGACGTCAATACATCTCGATGTCATGCAACACACAAAGTCTGTCGCATACAGGTGGGTTAGCACATGTACGATACCTTTTGTGTGGTGCATGCAAGGGTCGTTAGCGTCCAGCTCCCGGCTTATAGAGAGTCCTGTATTGACACAGACGTCAATACATCTCGATGTCATGCAACACACAAAGTCTGTCGCATACAGGTGGGCTAACACACATGTACGATGTGTGCGATGGCACGCCCAGTTTACAATGGGACACGACGATGATCATTGTTAACCAAACTCTTGTTTCTCACGACAGGTGGTAGCGTTGTCTCCTGCACCTGGTCTTCGTGCACAGAGGGTGCTGTAATGTGCTCGTCATAGTCGCGATCGTTGTCACTCGAATCCGTTGTTCTCACGACAGGTGGTAGCGTTGTCTCCTGCATGTTGTCTTCACGTGCGGCAAGCGTTGTGCTGTGCTCGTTATAATGGTTGTCTTCGTAGAAAGGGGGTGTTGAATACTCCTTCGCGAGTAGTGTAGGAGGTGGTGTGATGGGACGTATCTCAGAGGCGTTATGTGAGCGTACCACCATGGCCTGAGCAACTGCGACTACTGAGAGTACACCCAGTACAGACAGCGAGATCTTTTTTTTTCTTGGGTGTTGTACGTGTGGGTACAGCCGCTTTAATGGCAGTGAGAGCAAGTGGGCAAATGTATTTATAGGTCACTAGCAGAAACTAAGGCACGTTGTCAGAGTGTAATCGTAACCACCGTAGCTCTTGTCATAATTTAATATACATAGAAATCAGAAACGGGCATGTCAGGATAGACATCGCGAGTGATAATGCGGCCAGTATCTGTGTGTGCTTGAGAGCACCTTGTTGTTCTACTGTGGTGCCCACGCCGCCAGGTCTGTAAATGTCATCGACCTCCTTTATATACGCATACGCTAAAGACCGTATATTCTCTATGGATTTGAACACGTCCTTTGTTTCGCGTAACGCTTGAGCTGTCTCGAGCGTGATGTTGTGAGTGTACGCCAGTTTTTCACGTGCACCGAGGTCCGAAAGGGCGTGCGCTACAACTATTAACCTTGGTTTGGGAGTGTGGCGAAACGCTCGCTCCGCTGTAATGGGCGGATGCAATGTTATCACCTGGTATGTTTCGTTAGTCGGGTCGTAACACACCGGTCCGTGAAACGGACCGTCACATTGTATGGGGCACAGTAAGGACAACACGCCGCCGACCGTGACTTCGCACTCGACCGCGGTGGTGTTATCGATTTGCAAAGGATCACATACGCCTCTCCAGTCGCAATGAGGCACATTGTAGTCGACGCGACCGTCGGTCACCATAGCTTTCGTCAGCCAACACACTCGATTGCCCTTCGAAACATCGGCGATCAACGTGAGCTTAGAGGTCGACGTCGCTTTACTGTACGCCAGGATATCCGTGTGTGAGTGCACGCTCGACGTCGATTGACAACCGGTCATGTCAGACCTGATCAGACCTTCCGAACACATGACCATTAGTTGTTGTGCGGCCGAGAGTATCGTGATCATACCGTTGAGATGTGTAGAAAGCGCGTACACACCAGCCTTCCACGTTTCCAAAATTTCCAGCAGTCTAGAGGGACTTGTCTTAGCGCGTACGGCTGTGCTGAATTTGCATTGGGTAGACACAACGGCTTCTACCTCGCTTAGGATCTGTGGGCTCATGTACTCGTGGTAGGCCAAGACGTGTATAGTCGAGCGCGGTGACGCCCCGAACACTTGACCCGGTTTTGTTGTGGCGATATGCGTGTCCAGTAACGCGGCAAAGTCCGCGTGTCTAGCGTGTATTGATTTTACAGCTTGCTCATACCCCAACAGTACGGTCGGTAGAAGTTCGTTCACTTGTTTCCATGCGCTCGTGGAACACAGGACATCGCAACCTCTGTGATACTCAAGTAAAGCGTCAAACACCAGCTGCTTGCACGTTGGAAATACAATCGGTAGTAACTTCTTACTCCACTCTATGTTGAACTCGTATAGTATGTATATGGGCGGTTGCGGCGGTTTGCGCATTTTCTATCTAACCTCCGCTAATATGACTCTGTGGTCTGTCTCCTGAGATGGTGCGGTTGGAACTTGCGAGAGTGCACTATCGACGGTCGGCGTTTCCATTTCGTCAACTGCCATTTTCAGCCGCTGGCAAACGGCCGTCGACGGTCGATGCGAGACACCAACATAACGTTAGACCGCGACCCTCATGCCAGTTTTCTGTAGTACTGGTTGTAGTTTCTGGTGCACACTCGAAACGCCATTACGATCACAATTACGTTGATTAATAAATCCAGTGTTGTAGCGACTGCAGCCAGCGCCGTCGCGCAACTAGTGTCGGTGTTGTCTCTCGATACTTTCATTCGTATCCGAGCGTATGCAGAATCTACGGATCTGGTGAAGATGCTTGTCACTAGCTTGCGCACGTTTGATATGGCACTTTGCGCGAGACTCGCACAACCTGCAGTGGCGACCGTCGCGTCAGTGCAAAGTTTTTCCAATATATCGCTCGCAACATCGTTTGTCTTTTGCTGTACACTGCGCACACTGGCCGCGAGGTCGCGGAGAGGGTCTTCGTTACGAGCTACTCTGGTAGCGCCGTGGTTGATGAGGACGATCATCTTTAGCAATAGTTCATCTCGAAGCGCAACGATGGTGAGGGCGACGGGTTGATCGGTTCCGCCTTCAGGCCACACGGTTGCCGCTAGATTGCCCAATGCCACACACGCAGACGAACCCTGTACACACTCAATGACCCGTGTGCGATCGTTGATTTCTGCTAGTACGTTTGCTAGGTCTACGTGCTTCCACGGATCGGGCGTGGGCACGCGCTTGTTTTTAGAGGCGTTTTCGCGCAGCCTCTACCCTGCACGACCGCTCGTGGCCGCACTAGCTATATTTATCTTTATTTGTTTCACACACACACACACACACACACACACACACACACACACACACACACACACACACACACACACACACACACACACACACACACACACACAGGCCCTTGCGTGCAAACCCCGGTCAGGCCTGCAGTGTACACATCAGAGACATGATGTGCTTTCACAGAACTGAGGTTGTTCATTACTAAATGACTTTTACAGGAATATTGTTATTATACTATTCAAGAGGTTGATCATAATAATGTGTATTAAACCCACAACCTAGCACTGAGGACAGAGGGACTTTATTTAAATTAGTACTTAATGGAAACGATACATAATGATACATAAGAGCCATGTCATACATTCAGCCTAGGAATAGTAGCATTGTGCATTATTAAAAATATACAGATCAATTGCTCGAATCCCATTGTTGCAAAGTAAAACTCTAATAAAACTCTAGTCTGACATCAACAGAGAAGACTTAGTGTATGTACTACAAATACAGCATTAGGATTTCGAGTGGACCGTGCACCTTGTGAACCATCAGAGGCTTATGACGCAACATATCTTCCAGTTGCTATTAGACAAGTTATAATTCTCGACCATTTTTCGGAACTGGTTTCTTGGGTCCGTGAGTAAATGCCAAATGAGATGATAGTCCTTAAGTAAGTTCCTGGCGATCCCATGTCACGCTCTTGCCCATCAGCCGGTGAATGCTGAGACGGAACTCGATGAGAGCGATGTATTTTTTAAGTGCTCCGAATGTACTTCTAACAAGCGTGCGATTCACTTCGTGAGTAAACCGCAGCTGCAGCTGATTCAAACAGTCGAGCCAACTTTCCACATCACAATATGCGTTTTGTAGTTAGTCGAGTTACCTTTTGTGTGGCGCATGCACGGGTCGTTAGCGTCCAGCTCCCAGCTTAGAGAGTCCTGTATTGACACAGACGTCAATACATCTCGATGTCATGCAACACACAAAGTCTGTCGCATACAGGTGGGTTAACACACATGTACGATGTGTACGATGGCGCGCCCGTTTACAATGGGACACGACGATGATCATTGTTAACCAAACTCTTGTTTCTCACGACAGGTGGTAGCGTTGTCTCCTGCACCTGGTCTTCGTGCACAGAGGGTGTTGTAATGTGCTCGTCATAGTCGCGATCGTTGTCACTCGAATCCGTTGTTCTCACGACAGGTGGTAGCGTTGTCTCCTGCATGTTGTCTTCGCGTGCGGCAAGCGTTGTGCTGTGCTCGTTATAATGGTTGTCTTCGTACAAAGGGGGTGTTGAATACTCCTTCGCGAGTAGTCTAGGAGTTGGTGTGATGGAACGTATCTCAGAGGCGTTATGTGAGCGTACCACCATGGCCTGAGCAACTGCGACTACTGAGAGTACACCCAGTACAGACAGCGAGATCAATTTTTTTTCTTGGGTGTTGTACGTGTGGGTACAGCCGCTTTAATGGCAGTGAGAGCAAGTGGGCAAATGTATTTATAGGTCACTAGCAGAAACTAAGGCACGTGGTCAGAGTGTAATCGTAACCACCTAAAGTAGCTCTTGTCATAATTTAATATACATAGAAATCAGAAACGGGTATGTCAGGATAGACATCGCGAGTGATAATGCGGCCAGTATCTGTGTGCGCTTGAGAGCACCTTGTTGTTCTACTGTGGTGCCCACGCCGCTGGGTCTGTAAATGTCATTGACCATCTTTATATATGCATACGCTAAAGACCGTATGTTCTCTATGGATTTGAACACGTCCTTTGTTTCGCGTAACGCTTGAGCTGTCTCGAGCATGATGTTGTGAGTGTACACCAGTGTTTCGCGTGCACCGAGGTCCGAAAAGGCGTGCGCTACAACTATTAACCTTGGTTTGGGAGTGTGGTGAAACGCTCGCTCCGCTGTAATGGGCAGATGCAATGTTATCACCTGGTACGTTTCGTTAGTCGGGTCGTAACACACCGGTCCGTCACACGGACCGTCACATTGTATGGGGCTTATACTATTCAACAGGTTGATCATAATAATGTGTATTAAACCCACAACCTAGCACTGAGGACAGAGGGACTTTATTTAAATTAGTACTTAATGGAAACGATACATAATGATACATAAGAGCCATGTCATACATTCAGCCTAGGAATAGTAGCATTGTGCACTATTAAAAATATACACATCAATTGCTCGAATCCCATTGTTGCAAAGTAAAACTCTAATAAAACTCTAGTCTGACATCAACAGAGAAGACTTAGTGTATGTACTACAAATACAGCATTGGGATTTCGAGTGGACCGTGCACCTGGTGAACCATCAGAGGCTTATGACGCAACATATCTTCCAGTTCTGACTGAGCGCCTCCAGGAGAGAGGCCCAAGCAAGACCCGCCCCGAGGAGCGACTTGCCACATGTCACTACTCGGTCTAACTGAGCGCCTCCAGGAGAGAGGTCCAAGCAAGACACGCCCCGAGGAGCGTCTTGCCACATGTCACTACTCGGTCTGACTGAGCGCCTCCAGGAGGGAGGTCCAAGCAAGACGCGCCCCGAGGAGCGTCTTGCCACATGTCACTACTCGGTCTGACTGAGCGCCTCCAGGAGAGAGGCCCAAGCAAGACGTGCCCCGAGGAGCGTCTTGCCACATGTCAACAATGGGTCTGACTGAGGGCCTCCAGGAGAGAAGCCCAAGCAAGACGCGCCCCGAGGAGCGTCTTGCCACATGTCAACACTGGGTCTGACTGAGGGCCCCCAGGAGAGAGGCCCAAATAAGACGCGCCCCGAGGAGCGTTTTGCCACATGTCAACACTGGGTCTGACTGAGGGCCTCCAGGTGAGAAGCCCAAGCAAGATGCGCCCCGAGGAGCGTCTTGCCACATGTCAACACTGGGTCTGACTGAGCGCCTCCAGGAGAGAGGCCCAAGCAAGACGCGCCCGGAGGAGCGTCTTGCAACATGTCAACACTGGATCTGACTGAGTGCCTCCATGAGAGAGGCCCAAGCAAGACGTGCCCTGAGGAGCATCTTGCCACATGTCAACACTGGGTCTGACTGAGTGCCTCCATGAGAGAAGCCCCAGCAAGACGCGCCCCGAGGAGCGTCTTGCCACATGTCAACACTGGGTCTGACTGAGCACCTCCAGGAGAGAGGCCCAAGCAAGACGCGCCCCGAGGAGCGTCTTGCCAACTGTCAACACTGTGTCTGACTGAGCGCCTCCAGGAGAGAGGCCCGAGGAGCGTCTTGCCACATGTCACCTCTGGGTCTGACTGAGCGCCTCCAGGAGAGAGGCGCAAGCAAGAAACGCCCGAGGAGCGTCTTGACACATGTCAACACTGGGTCTGACTGAGCGCCTCCAGGAGAGAGCTCCCAGCAAGACGCGCCCCGAGGAGCGTCTTGCCAAATGTAACTACTCGGTCTGACTGAGCGCCTCCAGGAGAGAGGTCCAAGCAACACGCGCCCCGAGGAGCGTCTTGCCACATGTCAACACTGGGTCTGACTGAGTGCCTCCATGAGAGAAGCCCCATTAAGACGCGCCCCGAGGAGCGTCTTGCCACATGTCACTACTCGGTCTGACTGAGCGCCTCCAGGAGAGAGGCCCAAGCAAGACGTGCCCCGAGGAGCGTCTTGCCACATGTTAACAATGGGTCTGACTGAGGGCCTCCAGGAGAGAAGCCCAAGCAAGAAGCGCCCCGAGGAGCATCTTGCCACATGTCAACACTGGGTCTGACTGAGCGCCTCCAGGAGAGAGGCCCAAGCAAGACACGCCCCGAGGAGCGTCTTGACACATGTCAACACTGGGTCTGACTGAGGGCCTCCATGAGAGAGGCCCAAGCAATACGCGCCCCGAGGAGCGTCTTGCCACATGTCAACACTGGGTCTGACTGAGCACCTCCAGGAGAGAGGCCCAAGCAAGACGCGCCCCGAGGAGCGTCTTGCCAACTGTCAACACTGTGTCTGACTGAGCGCCTCCAGGAGAGAGGCCCGAGGAGCGTCTTGCCACATGTCACCTCTGGGTCTGACTGAGCGCCTCCAGGAGAGAGGCGCAAGCAAGAAACGCCCGAGGAGCGTCTTGACACATGTCAACACTGGGTCTGACTGAGCGCCTCCAGGAGAGAGCTCCCAGCAAGACGCGCCCCGAGGAGCGTCTTGCCAAATGTAACTACTCGGTCTGACTGAGCGCCTCCAGGAGAGAGGTCCAAGCAACACGCGCCCCGAGGAGCGTCTTGCCACATGTCAACACTGGGTCTGACTGAGTGCCTCCATGAGAGAAGCCCCAGCAAGACGCGCCCCGAGGAGCGTCTTGCCACATGTCACTACTCGGTCTGACTGAGCGCCTCCAGGAGAGAGGCCCAAGCAAGACGTGCCCCGAGGAGCGTCTTGCCACATGTTAACAATGGGTCTGACTGAGGGCCTCCAGGAGAGAAGCCCAAGCAAGAAGCGCCCCGAGGAGCGTCTTGCCACATGTCAACACTGGGTCTGACTGAGCGCCTCCAGGAGAGAGGCCCAAGCAAGACACGCCCCGAGGAGCGTCTTGACACATGTCAACACTGGGTATGACTGAGGGCCTCCATGAGAGAGGCCCAAGCAATACGCGCCCCGAGGAGCGTCTTGCCACATGTCAACAATGGGTCTGACTGAGGGCCTCCAGGAGAGAAGCCAAAGCAAGACGCGCCCCGAGGAGCTTCTTTCCAGATGTCAACAATGGGTCTTACTGTGGGCCTCCATGAGAGAAGCCCAAGCAAGACGCGCCCCGAGGAGTGTCTTGCCACATGTCAACACTGTGTCTGACTGAGCGCCTCCAGGAGAGAGGCCCAAGCAAGACGCGCCCCGAGGAGCGTCTTGCCACGTGTCAACACTGGGTCTGACTTAGCGCCTCCATGAGAGAGGCCCAAGCAAGAAGCACCCCGAGGAGCGTCTTGCCACGTGTCACCACTGGGTCTGACTGAGCTCCTCCAGGAGAGAGGCCCAAGCAAGACGCGCCCAGAGGAGCGTCTTGCCACGTGTCACCACTGGGTCTGATTGAGCACCTCCAGGAGAGAGGCCCCAGCAAGACACGCCCCGAGGAGCGTCTTGCCTTATGTCAGCACTCGGTCTGACTGAGCGCCTCCAGGAGAGAGGCCCAAGCAAGACGCGCCCCGAGGAGCGTCTTGCCACATGTCACTACTCGGTCTAACTGAGCGCCTCCAGGAGAGAGGTCCAAGCAAGACGCGCCCCGAGGAGCGTCTTGCCAAATGTCACTACTCGGTCTGACTGAGCGCCTCCAGGAGGGAGGTCCAAGCAAGACGCGCCCCGAGGAGCGTCTTGCCACATGTCACTACTCGGTCTGACTGAGCGCCTCCAGGAGAGAGGCCCAAGCAAGACGTGCCCCGAGGAGCGTCTTGCCACATGTCAACAATGGGTCTGACTGAGGGCCTCCAGGAGAGAAGCCCAAGCAAGACGCGCCCAGAGGAGCGTCTTGCCACGTGTCAACACTGGGTCTGACTGAGCGCCTCCAGGAGAGAGGCCCAAGCAAGACGTGCCCCGAGGAGCGTCTTTCCACGTGTCACCACTGGGTCTGACTGAGCGCCTCCAGGAGAGAGGCCCAAGCAAGACGCGCCCCGAGGAGCGTCTTGCCACATGTCAACACTGGGTCTGACTGAGCGCCTCCAGGAGAGAGGCCCAAGCAAGACGCGCCCCGAGGAGCGTCTTGCCACATGTCAACACTGGGTCTGACTGAGCGCCTCCAGGGGAGAGGCCCAAGCAAGACGCGCCCCGAGGAGCGTCTTGTCACATGTCAACACTGGGTCTGTCTGAGCGCCTCCAGGAGAGAAGCCCAAGCAAGACGCGCCCCGAGGAGCGTCTTGCCACATGTCAACAATGGGTCTGACTGAGGGCCTCCAGGAGAGAAGCCCAAGCAAGACGCGCCCCGAGGAGCGTCTTGACACATGTCAACACTGGGTCTGACAGAGGGCCTCCACGAGAGGCCCAAGCAAGACGCGCCCCGAGGAGTGTCTTGCCACATGTCACCACTGGGTCTGACTGAGCGCCTCCAGGAGAGAGGCCCAAGCAAGACGTGCCCCGAGGATCGTCAGGCCACATGTCACTACTCAGTCTGACTGAGCGCCTCCAGGAGAGAGGCCCAAGCAAGACGCGCCCCGAGGAGCGTCTTGCCACATGTCAGCACTCGGTCTGACTGAGCGCCTCCAGGAGAGAGGCCCAAGCAAGACGCGCCCCGAGGAGCGTCTTGCCACATGTCAACAATGGGTCTGACTGAGGGCCTCCAGGAGAGAAGCCCAAGCAACACGCGGCCCGAGGAGCGTCTTGCCACATGTCAGCACTCGGTCTGACTGAGCGCCTCCAGGAGAGAGGCCCAAGCAACACGCGCCCCGAGGAGCGTCAGGCCACATGTCACTACTCAGTCTGACTGAGCGCCTCCAGGAGAGAGGCCCAAGCAAGACGCGCCCCGAGGAGCGTCTTGCCACGTGTCAACACTGGGTCTGATTGAGGGCCTTCTGGAGAGAGGCCCAAGCAAGACGCGCCCCGAGGAGCGTCTTGCCACATGTCAACAATGGTTCTTACTGAGGGCCTCCGGGAGAGAAGTCCAAGCAAGACGCGCCCCGAGGAGCTTCTTGCCACATGTCAGCACTCGGTCTGACTGAGTGCCTCCAGGAGAGAGGCCAAAGCAAGACGCCCCCCGAGGAGCGTCTTGACACATGTCAACACTGGGCCTGACAGAGGGCCTCCATGAGAGAGGCCCAAGCAAGACGCGCCCCAGGAGCGTCTTGCCACATGTCACTACTCGGTCTTACTGAGCGCCTCAGGGAGAGAGGTCCAAGACAGACGCGCCCCGAGGAGCGTCTTGCCACATGTCAACACTGGGTCTGACTGAGTGCCTCCATGACAGAAGCCCCAGCAAGACGCGCCCCGAGGAGCGTCTTGCCACATGTCACTACTCGGTCTGTTTGAGCGCCTCCAGGAGAGAGGCCCAAGCAAGACGTGCCCTGAGGAGCGTCTTGCCACATGTCAACAATGGGTCTGACTGAGGGCCTCCAGGAGACAAGCCCAAGCAAGACGCGCCCCGAGGAGCGTCTTGCCACGTGTCAACACTGGGTCTGATTGAGGGCCTTCTGGAGAGAGGCCCAAGCAAGACACGCCCCGTCGATGACATTTACAGACCCGGCGGCGTGGGCACCACAGTAGAACAACAAGGTGCTCTCAAGTGCACACAGACACTGACCGCATTATCACTCGCGATGTCTATCCTGACATGCCCGTTTCTGATTTCTATGTATATTAAATTATGACAAGAGCTACGGTGGTTACGATTACACTCTGACCACGTGCCTTAGTTTCTGCTAGTGACCTATAAATACATTTGACCACTTGCTCTCACTGCCATTAAAGCGGCTGTACCCACACGTACGACACCCAAGAAAAAAAATGATCTCGCTGTCTGTACTGGGTGTACTCTCAGTAGTCGCAGTTGCTCAGGCCATGGTGGTACGCTCACATAACGCCCCTGAGATACGTCCCATCACACCACCTCCTAGACTACTCGCGAAGGAGTATTCAACACCCCCTTTGTACGAAGACAACCATTATAACGAGCACAGCACAACGCTTGCCGCACGCGAAGACAACATGCAGGAGACAACGCTACCACCTGTCGTGAGAACAACTGATTCGAGTGACAACGATCGCGACTATGACGAGCACATTACAACAACCTCTGTGCACGAAGACCAGGTGCAGGAGACAACGCTACCACCTGTCGTGAGAAACAAGAGTTTGGTTAACAATGATCATCGTCGTGTCCCATTGTAAACGGGCGCGCCATTGCACACATCGTACATGTGTGTTAACCCACCTGTATGCGACAGACTTTGTGTGTTGCATGACATCGAGATGTATTGACGTCTGTGTCAATACAGGACTCTCTATAAGCCGGGAGCTGGACGCTAACGACCCGTGCATGCGCCACACAAAAGGTATCGTACATGTGTTAACCCACCTGTATGCGACAGACTTTGTGTGTTGCATGACATCGAGATGTATTGACGTCTGTGTCAATACAGGACTCTCTAAGCTGGGAGCTGGACGCTAATGACCCGTGCATGCGCCACACAAAAGGTAACTCGACTAACTACAAAACGAATATTGTGATGTAGAAAGTTGGCTCGACTGTTTGAATCAGCTGCAGCTGCGGTTTACTCACGAAGTGAATCGCACGCTTGTTAGAAGTACATTCGGAGCACTTAAAAAATACATCGCTCTCATCGAGTTCCGTCTCAGCGTTCACCGGCTGATGGGCAAGAGCGTGACATGGGATCGCCAGGAACTTACTTAAGGACTATCATCTCATTTGGCATTTACTCACGGACCCAAGAAACCAGTTCCGAAAAATGGTCGAGAATTATAACTTGTCTAATAGCAACTGGAAGATATGTTGCGTCATAAGCCTCTGATGGTTCACAAGGTGCACGGTCCACTCGAAATCCTAATGCTGTATTTGTAGTACATACACTAAGTCTTCTCTGTTGATGTCAGACTAGAGTTTTATTAGAGTTTTACTTTGCAACAATGGGATTCGAGCAATTGATGTGTATATTTTTAATAGTGCACAATGCTACTATTCCTAGGCTGAATGTGTGACATGGCTCTTATGTACCATTATGTATCGTTTCCATCAAGTACTAATGGCATTTACTCACGGACCCAAGAAACCAGTTCCGAAAAATGGTCGAGAATTATAACTTGTCTAATAGCAACTGGAAGATATGTTGCGTCATAAGCCTCTGATGGTTCACAAGGTGCACGGTCCACTCGAAATCCTAATGCTGTATTTGTAGTACATACACTAAGTCTTCTCTGTTGATGTCAGACTAGAGTTTTATTAGAATTTTACTTTGCAACAATGGGATTCGAGCAATTGATGTGTATATTTTTAATAGTGCACAATGCTACTATTCCTAGGCTGAATGTGTGACATGGCTCTTATGTACCATTATGTATCGTTTCCATCAAGTACTAATGGCATTTACTCACGGACCCAAGAAACCAGTTCCGAAAAATGGTCGAGAATTATAACTTGTCTAATAGCAACTGGAAGATATGTTGCGTCATAAGCCTCTGATGGTTCACAAGGTGCACGGTCCACTCGAAATCCTAATGCTGTATTTGTAGTACATACACTAAGTCTTCTCTGTTGATGTCAGACTAGAGTTTTATTAGAGTTTTACTTTGCAACAATGGGATTCGAGCAATTGATGTGTATATTTTTAATAGTGCACAATGCTACTATTCCTAGGCTGAATGTGTGACATGGCTCTTATGTATCATTATGTATCGTTTCCATTAAGTACTAATTTAAATAAAGTCCCTCTGTCCTCAGTGCTAGGTTGTGGGTTTAAGTGGCAAGAAGCTCCTCGGGGCGCATATTGCTTGGGCCTCTCTCCTGGATGCCCTCTGTCAGACCGAGTGTTGACATGTGGCAAGACTGTCCTCGGGGCGCGTCTTGCTTGGGCTTCCCTCATGGAGACCCTCAGTCAGACCCAGTGTTGACATGTGTCAAGACGCTCCTCGGGGCGTGTCTTGCTTGGGCCTCTCTCCTGGAGGCGCTCAGTCAGACCCAGTGTTGACATGTGGCAAGACGCTCCTCGGGGCGCGTCTTGCTTGGGCTTCTCTCCTGGAGGCCCTCTGTCAGACCCATTGTTGACATGTGGCAAGACGCTCCTCGGGGCACGTCTTGCTTGGGCCTCTCTCCTGGAGGCGCTCAAACAGACCGAGTAGTGACATGTGGCAAGACGCTCCTCGGGGCGCGTCTTGCTGGGGCTTCTCTCATAGAGGCACTCAGTCAGACCCAGTGTTGACATGTGGCAAGACGCTCCTCGGGGCGCGTCTTGCTTGGACCTCTCTCCCTGAGGCGCTCAGTAAGACCGAGTAGTGACATGTGGCAAGACGCTCCTCGGGGCGCGTCTTGCTTGGGCCTCTCTCATGGAGGCCCTCTGTCAGACCCAGTGTTGACCCGTGTCAAGACGCGCGTCTTGCCACGTGTCAACACTGGGTCTGATTGAGGGCCTTCTGGAGAGAGGCCCAAGCAAGACGCGCCCCGAGGAGTGTCTTGCCAAATGTCAACACTGGGTCTGACTGAGCGCCTCAGGGAGAGAGGTCCAAGCAAGACGCGCCCCGAGGAGCGTCTTGCCACATGTCACTACTCGGTCTGACTGAGCGCCTCAGGGAGAGAAGTCCAAGCAAGACGCGCCCCGAGGAGCGTCTTGCCACATGTCAACACTGGATCTGACTGAGTGCCTCCATGAGAGAAGCCCCAGCAAGACGCGCCCCGAGGAGCGATGTATTTTTTAAGTGCTCCGAATGTACTTCTAACAAAAGGGACTGTGACTGTGACTGTGTGAGGGAGAGGGACTGTGACTGTGACTGTGACTGTGACTGTGTGAGGGAGAGGGACTGTGACTGTGTGAGGGAGAGGGACTGTGACTGTGTGAGGGAGAGGGAGAGGGACTGTGACTGTGACTGTGTGAGGGAGAGGGACTGTAACTGTGACTGTGACCGTGTGAGGGAGAGGGACTGTGACTGTGTGAGGGAGAGGGACTGTGACTGTGTGACGGAGAGGGACTGTGACTGTGACTGTGACTGTGCTTGTGTGAGGGAGAGGGACTGTGACTGTGTGAGGGCGAGGGACTGTGACTGTGACTGTGTGAGGGAGAGGGACTGTGACTGTGTGACGGAGAGGGACTGTGACTTTGTGAGGGAGAGGTACTGTGACTGTGTGAGGGAGAGGGACTGTGACTGTGTGAGGGAGAGGGACTGTGACTCTGTGAGGGAGAGGGACTGTGACTGTGACTGTGACTGTGTGAGGGAGAGGGACTGTGACTGTGTGAGGGAGAGGGACTGTGACTGTGTGAGGGCGAGGGACTGTGACTGTGACTGTGACTGTGTGAGGGAGAGGGACTGTGACTGTGTGAGGGAGAGGGACTGTGACTGTGAATGTGACTGTGTGAGGGAGAGGGACTGTGACTGTGTGAGGGAGAGGGGCTGTGACTGTGACTGTGACTGTGTGAGGGAGAGGGACTGTGACTGTGTGAGGGAGAGGGACTGTGACTGCGACTGTGTGAGGGAGAGGGACTGTGACTGTGTGAGGGAGAGGGACTGTGACTGTGTGAGGGAGAGGGACTGTGACTGTGACTGTGACTGTGTGAGGGAGATTGACTGTGACTGTGACTGTGTGAGGGAGAGGGACTGTGACTGTGTGAGGGAGAGGGACTGTGACTGTGTGAGGGAGAGGGACTGTGACTGTGTGAGGGAGAGGGACTGTGACTGTGTGAGGGAGAGGGACTGTGACTGTGACTGTGACTGTGTGAGGTAGAGGGACTGTGACTGTGACTGTGTGAGGGAGAGGGACTGTGACTGTGTGAGGGAGAGGGACTGTGACTGTGTGAGGGAGAGGGACTGTGACTGTGTGAGGGAGAGGGACTGTGACTGTGACTGTGACTGTGTGAGGTAGAGGGACTGTGACTGTGACTGTGTGAGGGAGAGGGACTGTGACTGTGTGAGGGAGAGGGACTGTGACTGTGTGAGGGAGAGGGACTGTGACTGTGTGAGGGAGAGGGACTGTGACTGTGACTGTGACTGTGACTGTGTGAGGGAGAGGGACTGTGACTGTGTGAGGGAGAGGGACTGTGACTGTGTGAGGGAGAGGGAGAGGGACTGTGACTGTGACTGTGTGAGGGAGAGGAACTGTGACTGTGTGAGGGAGAGGGACTATGTGAGAGAGAGGGACTGTGACTGTGTGAGGGAGAGGGACTGTGACTGTGACTGTGTGAGGGAGAGGGACTGTGACTCTGTGAGGGAGAGGGATTGTGACTGTGACTGTGACTGTGTGATGGAGAGGGACTGTGACTGTGACTGTGTGAGGGAGAAGGACTGTGACTGTGACTGTGACTGTGTGAGGGAGAGGGACTGTGACTGCTGCTGTGACTGTGTGAGGGAGAGGGACTGTGACTGTGACTGTGTGAGCGAGAGGGACTGTGACTGTGTGAGGGAGAGGGACTATGACTGTGTGAGGGCGAGGGACTGTGACTGTGTGAGGGAGAGGGACTGTGACTGTGTGAGGGAGAGGGACTGTGACTGTGTGAGGGAGAGGGACTGTGACTGTGTGAGGGAGAGGGACTGTGACTGTGTGAGGGAGAGGGACTGTGACTGTGTGAGGGAGAGGGACTGTGACTGTGACTGTGTGAGGGAGAGGGACTGTGACTGTGTGAGGGAGAGGGACTGTGACTGTGACTGTGACTGTGTGAGGGAGAGGGACTGTGACGGTGACTGTGACTGTGTGAGGGAGAGGGACTGTGACTGTGACTGTGTGAGGGAGAGGGACTGTGACTGTGTGAGGGAGAGGGACTGTGACTGTGTGAAGGAGAGGGACTGTGACTGTGTGAGGGAGAGGGACTGTGACTGTGACTGTGTGAGGGAGAGGGACTGTGACTGTGACTGTGACTGTGTGAGGGAGAGGGACTGTGACTGTGTGAGGGAGAGGGACTGTGACTGTGACTGTGACTGTGTGAGGGAGAGGGACTGTGACTTTGACTGTGACTGTGTGAGGGAGAGGGACTGTGACTGTGACTGTGTGAGGGAGAGGGACTGTGACTGTGGCTGTGACTGTGTGAGGGAGAGGGACTGTGACTGTGACTGTGACTGTGTGAGGGAGAGGTACTGTGACTGTGTGAGGGAGAGGGACTGTGACTGTGACTGTGACTGTGCTTGTGTGAGGGAGAGGGACTGTGACTGTGTGAGGGAGAGGGACTGTGACGTTGTGAGGGAGAGGGACTGTGACTGTGTGAGGGAGAGGGACTGCGACTGTGACTGTGACTGTGCGAGGGAGAGGGACTGTGACTGTGTGAGGGAGAGGGACTGTGACAGTGTGACGGAGAGGGACTGTGACTGTGTGAGGGAGAGGGACTGTGACTGTGACTGTGTGAGGGAGAGGGACTGTGACTGTGTGAGGGAGAGGGACTGTGACTGTGTGAGGGGGAGGGACTGTGACTGTGACTGTGACTGTGACTGTGTGAGGGAGAGGGACTGTGACTGTGTGAGGGAGAGGGACTGTGACTGTGTGAGGGAGAGGGAGAGGGACTGTGACTGTGACTGTGTGAGGGAGAGGGACTGTGTGAGAGAGAGGGACTGTGACTGTGTGAGGGAGAGGGACTGTGACTGTGTGACGGAGAGGGACTGTGACTGTGTGAGGGAGAGGGACTGTGACTGTGTGAGGGAGAGGGACTGTGACTGTGACTGTGACTGTGCTTGTGTGAGGGAGAGGGACTGTGACTGTGTGAGGGCGAGGGACTGTGACTGTGACTGTGTGAGGGAGAGGGACTGTGACTGTGTGACGGAGAGGGACTGTGACTGTGTGAGGGAGAGGTACTGTGACTGTGTGAGGGAGAGGGACTGTGACTGTGTGAGGGAGAGGGACTGTGACTCTGTGAGGGAGAGGGACTGTGACTGTGACTGTGACTGTGTGAGGGAGAGGGACTGTGACTGTGTGAGGGAGAGGGACTGTGACTGTGTGAGGGCGAGGGACTGTTACTGTGACTGTGTGAGGGAGAGGGACTGTGACTGTGTGACGGAGAGGGACTGTGACTGTGTGAGGGAGAGGGACTGTGACTGTGTGAGGGAGAGGAACTGTGACTGTGTGAGGGAGAGGGACTGTGACTGTGACTGTGACTGTGTGAGGGAGAGGGACTGTGACTGTGTGAGGGAGAGGGACTGTGACTGTGTGAGGGAGAGGGACTGTGACTGTGACTGTGACTGTGTGAGGGAGAGGGACTGTGACTGTGTGAGGGAGAGGGACTGTGACTGTGTGAGGGAGAGGGACTGTGACTGTGTGAGGGACTGTGACTGTGACTGTGTGAGGGAGAGGAACTGTGACTGTGTGAGGGAGAGGGACTGTGACTGTGTGAGGCAGAGGGACTGTGACTGTGTGAGGGAGAGGGACTGTGACTGTGTGAGGGAGAGGGACTGTGACTGTGTGAGGGAGAGGGACTGTGACTGTGACTGTGTGAGGGAGAGGGACTGTGACTGTGTGACGGAGAGGTACTGTGACTTTGTGAGGGAGAGGGACTGTGACTGTGACTGTGACTGTGCTTGTGTGAGGGAGAGGGACTGTGACTGTGTGAGGGCGAGGGACTGTGACTGTGACTGTGTGAGGGAGAGGGACTGTGACTGTTTGACGGAGAGGGACTGTGACTGTGTGAGGGAGAGGTACTGTGACTGTGTGAGGGAGAGGGACTGTGACTGTGACTGTGACTGTGTGAGGGAGAGGGACTGTGACTGTGTGAGGGAGAGGGACTGTGACTGTGTGAGGGAGAGGGACTGTGACTGTGTGAGGGAGAGGGACTGTGACTGTTACTGTGCTTGTGTGAGGGAGAGGGACTGTGACTGTGTGACGGAGAGGGACTGTGACTGTGTGAGGGAGAGGTACTGTGACTGTGTGAGGGAGAGGGACTGTGACTGTGTGAGGGAGAGGGACTGTGACTCTGTGAGGGAGAGGGACTGTGACTGTGACTGTGTGAGGGAGAGGGACTGTGACTGTGTGAGCGAGAGGGACTGTGACTGTGTGAGGGCGAGGGACTGTGACTGTGACTGTGACTGTGTGAGGGAGAGGGACTGTGACTGTGTGAGGGAGAGGGACTGTGACTGTGACTGTGACTGTGTGAGGGAGAGGGACTGTGTGAGGGAGAGGGACTGTGACTGTGTGAGGGAGAGGAACTGTGACTGTGTGAGGGAGAGGGACTGTGACTGTGACTGTGACTGTGTGAGGGAGAGGGAATGTGACTGTGACTGTGACTGTGTGAGGGAGAGGGACTGTGACTGTGTGAGGGAGAGGGACTGTGACTGTGTGAGGGAGAGGGACTGTGACTGTGTGAGGGCGAGGGACTGTGACTGTGTGAGGGAGAGGGACTGTGACTGTGTGAGTGAGAGGGACTGTGACTGTGACTGTGACTGTGTGAGGGAGAGTGACTGTGACTGTGTGAGGGAGAGGGACTGTGACTGTGTGAGGGAGAGTGACTGTGACTGTGTGAGGGAGAGGGACTGTGACTGTGACTGTGACTGTGTGAGGGAGAGCGACTGTGAATGTGACTGTGACTGTGTGAGCGAGAGGGACTGTGACTGTGACTGTGTGAGGGAGAGGGAATGTGACTGTGACTGTGACTGTGTGAGGGAGAGCGACTGTGAATGTGACTGTGACTGTGTGAGCGAGAGGGACTGTGACTGTGACTGTGACTGTGTGAGCGAGAGGGAATGTGACTGTGACTGTGACTGTGTGAGGGAGAGTGACTGTGACTGTGTGAAGGAGAGGGACTGTGACTGTGACTGTGTGAGGGAGAGGGACTGTGACTGTGTGAGGGAGAGGGACTGTGACTGTGTGAGGGAGAGGGACTGTGACTGTGTGAGGTAGAGGGACTGTGACTGTGTGAGGGAGAGGGACTGTGACTGTGTGAGGGAGAGGGAGAGGGACTGTGACTGTGACTGTGTGATGGAGAGGGACTGTGACTGTGACTGTGTGAGGGAGAAGGACTCTGACTGTGACTGTGACTGTGTGAGGGAGAGGGACTGTGACTGTGACTGTGTGAGGGAGAGGGACTGTGACTGTGTGAGGGAGAGGGACTGTGACTGTGTGAGGGAGAGGGAGAGGGACTGTGACTGTGTGAGGGAGAGGGACTGTGACTGTGTGAGGGAGAGGGACTGTGACTGTGACTGTGACTGTGTGAAGGAGAGGGACTGTGACTGTGTGAGGGAGAGGGACTGTGACTGTGTGACGGAGAGGGACTGTGACTGTGTGAGGGTGAGGGACTGTGACTGTGACTGTGACTGTGTGAGGGAGAGGGACTGTGACTGTGTGAGGGTGAGGGACTGTGACTGTGACTGTGACTGTGTGAGGGAGAGGGACTGTGACTGTGTGAGGGAGAGGGACTGTGACTGTGTGAGGGTGAGGGACTGTGACTGTGACTGTGACTGTGTGAGGGAGAGGGACTGTGACTGTGTGAGGGTGAGGGACTGTGACTGTGACTGTGACTGTGTGAGGGAGAGGGACTGTGACTGTGTGAGGGAGAGGGACTGTGACTGTGTGAGGGAGAGGGACTGTGACTGTGTGAGGGAGGGGGACTTTGACTGTGACTGTGACTGTGTGAGGGAGAGGGACTGTGACTGTGACTGTGACTGTGACTGTGTGAGGGAGAGGGACTGTGACTGTGACTGTGTGAGGGAGAGGGACTGTGACTGTGTGAGGGAGAGGGACTGTGACTGTGTGAGGGAGAGGGAGAGGGACTGTGACTGTGACTGTGACCGTGTGAGGGAGAGGGACTGTGACTGTGTGAGGGAGAGGGACTGTGACTGTGTGAGGGAGAGGGAGAGGGACTGTGACTGTGACTGTGACTGTGACTGTGTGAGGGAGAGGGACTGTGACTGCGACTGTGTGAGGGAGAGGGACTGTGACTGTGACTGTGTGAGGGAGAGGAATTGTGACTGTGTGAGGGAGAGGGACTGTGTGAGAGAGAGGGACTGTGACTGTGTGAGGGAGAGGGACTGTGACTGTGTGAGGGAGAGGGACTGTGACTGTGTGAGGGAGGGGGACTGTGAATGTGTGAGGGAGAGGGACTGTGACTGTGACTGTGTGAGGGAGAGGGACTGTGACTGTGTGACGGAGAGGGACTGTGACTGTGACTGTGACTGTGCTTGTGTGAGGGAGAGGGACTGTGACTGTGTGAGGGCGAGGGACTGTGACTGTGACTGTGTGAGGGAGAGGGACTGTGACTGTGTGACTGAGAGGGACTATGACTGTGTGAGGGAGAGGTACTGTGACTGTGTGAGGGAGAGGGACTGTGACTGTGTGAGGGAGAGGGACTGTGACTCTGTGAGGGAGAGGGACTGTGACTGTGACTGTGACTGTGTGAGGGAGAGGGACTGTGACTGTGTGAGGGAGAGGGACTGTGACTGTGTGAGGGCGAGGGACTGTGACTGTGACTGTGACTGTGTGAGGGAGAGGGACTGTGACTGTGTGAGGGAGAGGGGCTGTGACTGTGACTGTGTGAGGGAGAGGGACTGTGACTGTGTGAGGGAGAGGGGCTGTGACTGTGACTGTGACTGTGTGAGGGAGAGGGACCGTGACTGTGTGAGGGAGAGGGACTGTGACTGCGACTGTGTGAGGGAGAGGGACTGTGACTGTGACTGTGACTGTGTGAGGGAGAGGGACTGTGACTGTGTGAGGGAGAGGGACTGTGGCTGTGACTGTGTGAGGGAGAGGGACTGTGACTGTGTGACGGTGAGAGGGACTGTGACTGTGACTGTGTGAGGGAGAGGGACTGTGACTGTGTGAGGGAGAGGGGCTGTGACTGTGACTGTGTGAGGGAGAGGGACTGTGACTGTGTGAGGGAGAGGGGCTGTGACTGTGACTGTGACTGTGTGAGGGAGAGGGACCGTGACTGTGTGAGGGAGAGGGACTGTGACTGTGTGAGGGAGAGGGACTGTGACTGCGACTGTGTGAGGGAGAGGGACTGTGACTGTGTGAGGGAGAGGGACTGTGGCTGTGACTGTGTGAGGGAGAGGGACTGTGACTGTGTGAGGGAGATTGACTGTGACTGTGACTGTGTGAGGGAGAGGGACTGTGACTGTGTGAGGGAGAGGGACTGTGGCTGTGACTGTGTGAGGGAGAGGGACTGTGACTGTGTGAGGGAGAGGGACTGTGACTGTGTGAGGGAGAGGGACTGTGACTCTGTGAGGGAGAGGGACTGTGACTGTGACTGTGACTGTGTGAGGGAGAGGGACTGTGACTGTGTGAGGGAGAGGGACTGTGACTGTGTGAGGGCGAGGGACTGTGACTGTGACTGTGACTGTGTGAGGGAGAGGGACTGTGACTGTGTGAGGGAGAGGGGCTGTGACTGTGACTGTGTGAGGGAGAGGGACTGTGACTGTGTGAGGGAGAGGGGCTGTGACTGTGACTGTGACTGTGTGAGGGAGAGGGACCGTGACTGTGTGAGGGAGAGGGACTGTGACTGCGACTGTGTGAGGGAGAGGGACTGTGACTGTGACTGTGACTGTGTGAGGGAGAGGGACTGTGACTGTGTGAGGGAGAGGGAATGTGGCTGTGACTGTGTGAGGGAGAGGGACTGTGACTGTGTGAGGGAGAGGGACTGTGACTGTGACTGTGTGAGGGAGAGGGACTGTGACTGTGTGAGGGAGAGGGGCTGTGACTGTGACTGTGACTGTGTGAGGGAGAGGGACTGTGACTGTGTGAGGGAGAGGGGCTGTGACTGTGACTGTGACTGTGTGAGGGAGAGGGACCGTGACTGTGTGAGGGAGAGGGACTGTGACTGTGTGAGGGAGAGGGACTGTGACTGCGACTGTGTGAGGGAGAGGGACTGTGACTGTGTGAGGGAGAGGGACTGTGGCTGTGACTGTGTGAGGGAGAGGGACTGTGACTGTGTGAGGGAGATTGACTGTGACTGTGACTGTGTGAGGGAGAGGGACTGTGACTGTGTGAGGGAGAGGGACTGTGGCTGTGACTGTGTGAGGGAGAGGGACTGTGACTGTGTGAGGGAGAGGGACTGTGACTGTGACTGTGACTGTGTGAGGGAGAGGGACTGTGACTGTGTGAGGGAGAGGGACTGTGGCTGTGACTGTGTGAGGGAGAGGGACTGTGACTGTGTGAGGGAGAGGGACTGTGACTGTGACTGTGTGAGGGAGAGGGACTGTGACTGTGTGAGGGAGAGGGGCTGTGACTGTGACTGTGTGAGGGAGAGGGACTGTGACTGTGTGAGGGAGAGGGGCTGTGACTGTGACTGTGACTGTGTGAGGGAGAGGGACCGTGACTGTGTGAGGGAGAGGGACTGTGACTGTGTGAGGGAGAGGGACTGTGACTGCGACTGTGTGAGGGAGAGGGACTGTGACTGTGTGAGGGAGAGGGACTGTGGCTGTGACTGTGTGAGGGAGAGGGACTGTGACTGTGTGAGGGAGATTGACTGTGACTGTGACTGTGTGAGGGAGAGGGACTGTGACTGTGTGAGGGAGAGGGACTGTGGCTGTGACTGTGTGAGGGAGAGGGACTGTGACTGTGTGAGGGAGAGGGACTGTGACTGCGACTGTGTGAGGGAGAGGGACTGTGACTGTGTGACGGAGAGGGACTGTGACTGTGACTGTGACTGTGTGAGGGAGAGGGACTGTGACTGTGTGAGGGAGAGGGACTGTGACTGTGTGAGGGCGAGGGACTGTGACTGTGACTGTGACTGTGTGAGGGAGAGGGACTGTGACTGTGTGAGGGAGAGGGACTGTGACTGTGAATGTGACTGTGTGAGGGAGAGGGACTGTGACTGTGTGAGGGAGAGGGGCTGTGACTGTGACTGTGACTGTGTGAGGGAGAGGGACTGTGACTGTGTGAGGGAGAGGGACTGTGACTGCGACTGTGTGAGGGAGAGGGACTGTGACTGTGTGAGGGAGAGGGACTGTGACTGTGTGAGGGAGAGGGACTGTGACTGTGACTGTGACTGTGTGAGGGAGATTGACTGTGACTGTGACTGTGTGAGGGAGAGGGACTGTGACTGTGTGAGGGAGAGGGACTGTGACTGTGTGAGGGAGAGGGACTGTGACTGTGTGAGGGAGAGGGACTGTGACTGTGTGAGGGAGAGGGACTGTGACTGTGTGAGGGAGAGGGACTGTGACTGTGTGAGGGAGAGGGACTGTGACTGTGACTGTGTGAGGTAGAGGGACTGTGACTGTGACTGTGTGAGGGAGAGGGACTGTGACTGTGTGAGGGAGAGGGACTGTGACTGTGTGAGGGAGAGGGACTGTGACTGTGTGAGGGAGAGGGACTGTGACTGTGACTGTGACTGTGTGAGGTAGAGGGACTGTGACTGTGACTGTGTGAGGGAGAGGGACTGTGACTGTGTGAGGGAGAGGGACTGTGACTGTGTGAGGGAGAGGGACTGTGACTGTGTGAGTGAGAGGGACTGTGACTGTGTGAGGGAGGGGGACTGTGACTGTGACTGTGACTGTGTGAGGGAGAGGGACTGTGACTGTGACTGTGACTGTGACTGTGTGAGGGAGAGGGACTGTGACTGCGACTGTGTGAGGGAGAGGGACTGTGACTGTGACTGTGACTGTGTGAGGGAGAGGGACTGTGACTGTGTGAGGGAGAGGGACTGTGACTGTGTGAGGGAGAGGGGCTGTGACTGTGACTGTGACTGTGTGAGGGAGAGGGACTGTGACTGTGTGAGGGAGAGGGGCTGTGACTGTGACTGTGTGAGGGAGAGGGACTGTGACTGTGTGAGGGAGAGGGACTGTGACTGCGACTGTGTGAGGGAGAGGGACTGTGACTGTGTGAGGGAGAGGGACTGTGACTGTGTGAGGGAGAGGGACTGTGACTGTGACTGTGACTGTGTGAGGGAGATTGACTGTGACTGTGACTGTGTGAGGGAGAGGGACTGTGACTGTGTGAGGGAGAGGGACTGTGACTGTGTGAGGGAGAGGGACTGTGACTGTGTGAGGGAGAGGGACTGTGACTGTGTGAGGGAGAGGGACTGTGACTGTGTGAGGGAGAGGGACTGTGACTGTGTGAGGGAGAGGGACTGTGACTGTGACTGTGTGAGGTAGAGGGACTGTGACTGTGACTGTGTGAGGGAGAGGGACTGTGACTGTGTGAGGGAGAGGGACTGTGACTGTGTGAGGGAGAGGGACTGTGACTGTGTGAGGGAGAGGGACTGTGACTGTGACTGTGACTGTGTGAGGTAGAGGGACTGTGACTGTGACTGTGTGAGGGAGAGGGACTGTGACTGTGTGAGGGAGAGGGACTGTGACTGTGTGAGGGAGAGGGACTGTGACTGTGTGAGTGAGAGGGACTGTGACTGTGTGAGGGAGGGGGACTGTGACTGTGACTGTGACTGTGTGAGGGAGAGGGACTGTGACTGTGACTGTGACTGTGACTGTGTGAGGGAGAGGGACTGTGACTGCGACTGTGTGAGGGAGAGGGACTGTGACTGTGACTGTGACTGTGTGAGGGAGAGGGACTGTGACTGTGTGAGGGAGAGGGACTGTGACTGTGTGAGGGAGAGGGGCTGTGACTGTGACTGTGACTGTGTGAGGGAGAGGGACTGTGACTGTGTGAGGGAGAGGGGCTGTGACTGTGACTGTGTGAGGGAGAGGGACTGTGACTGTGTGAGGGAGAGGGACTGTGACTGTGTGAGGGAGAGGGACTGTGACTGCGACTGTGTGAGGGAGAGGGACTGTGACTGTGTGAGGGAGAGGGACTGTGGCTGTGACTGTGTGAGGGAGAGGGACTGTGACTGTGTGAGGGAGATTGACTGTGACTGTGACTGTGTGAGGGAGAGGGACTGTGACTGTGTGAGGGAGAGGGACTGTGGCTGTGACTGTGTGAGGGAGAGGGACTGTGACTGTGTGAGGGAGAGGGACTGTGACTGTGTGAGGGAGAGGGACTGTGACTGTGTGAGGGAGAGGGACTGTAACTGTGACTGTGACCGTGTGAGGGAGAGGGACTGTGACTGTGTGAGCGAGAGGGACTGTGACTGTGACTGTGACTGTGTGAGCGAGAGGGAATGTGACTGTGACTGTGACTGTGTGAGGGAGAGTGACTGTGACTGTGTGAAGGAGAGGGACTGTGACTGTGACTGTGTGAGGGAGAGGGACTGTGACTGTGTGAGGGAGAGGGACTGTGACTGTGTGAGGGAGAGGGACTGTGACTGTGTGAGGTAGAGGGACTGTGACTGTGTGAGGGAGAGGGACTGTGACTGTGTGAGGGAGAGGGAGAGGGACTGTGACTGTGACTGTGTGATGGAGAGGGACTGTGACTGTGACTGTGTGAGGGAGAAGGACTCTGACTGTGACTGTGACTGTGTGAGGGAGAGGGACTGTGACTGTGACTGTGTGAGGGAGAGGGACTGTGACTGTGTGAGGGAGAGGGACTGTGACTGTGTGAGGGAGAGGGAGAGGGACTGTGACTGTGTGAGGGAGAGGGACTGTGACTGTGTGAGGGAGAGGGACTGTGACTGTGACTGTGACTGTGTGAAGGAGAGGGACTGTGACTGTGTGAGGGAGAGGGACTGTGACTGTGTGACGGAGAGGGACTGTGACTGTGTGAGGGTGAGGGACTGTGACTGTGACTGTGACTGTGTGAGGGAGAGGGACTGTGACTGTGTGAGGGTGAGGGACTGTGACTGTGACTGTGACTGTGTGAGGGAGAGGGACTGTGACTGTGTGAGGGAGAGGGACTGTGACTGTGTGAGGGTGAGGGACTGTGACTGTGACTGTGACTGTGTGAGGGAGAGGGACTGTGACTGTGTGAGGGTGAGGGACTGTGACTGTGACTGTGACTGTGTGAGGGAGAGGGACTGTGACTGTGTGAGGGAGAGGGACTGTGACTGTGTGAGGGAGAGGGACTGTGACTGTGTGAGGGAGGGGGACTTTGACTGTGACTGTGACTGTGTGAGGGAGAGGGACTGTGACTGTGACTGTGACTGTGACTGTGTGAGGGAGAGGGACTGTGACTGTGACTGTGTGAGGGAGAGGGACTGTGACTGTGTGAGGGAGAGGGACTGTGACTGTGTGAGGGAGAGGGAGAGGGACTGTGACTGTGACTGTGACCGTGTGAGGGAGAGGGACTGTGACTGTGTGAGGGAGAGGGACTGTGACTGTGTGAGGGAGAGGGAGAGGGACTGTGACTGTGACTGTGACTGTGACTGTGTGAGGGAGAGGGACTGTGACTGCGACTGTGTGAGGGAGAGGGACTGTGACTGTGACTGTGTGAGGGAGAGGAATTGTGACTGTGTGAGGGAGAGGGACTGTGTGAGAGAGAGGGACTGTGACTGTGTGAGGGAGAGGGACTGTGACTGTGTGAGGGAGAGGGACTGTGACTGTGTGAGGGAGGGGGACTGTGAATGTGTGAGGGAGAGGGACTGTGACTGTGACTGTGTGAGGGAGAGGGACTGTGACTGTGTGACGGAGAGGGACTGTGACTGTGACTGTGACTGTGCTTGTGTGAGGGAGAGGGACTGTGACTGTGTGAGGGCGAGGGACTGTGACTGTGACTGTGTGAGGGAGAGGGACTGTGACTGTGTGACTGAGAGGGACTATGACTGTGTGAGGGAGAGGTACTGTGACTGTGTGAGGGAGAGGGACTGTGACTGTGTGAGGGAGAGGGACTGTGACTCTGTGAGGGAGAGGGACTGTGACTGTGACTGTGACTGTGTGAGGGAGAGGGACTGTGACTGTGTGAGGGAGAGGGACTGTGACTGTGTGAGGGCGAGGGACTGTGACTGTGACTGTGACTGTGTGAGGGAGAGGGACTGTGACTGTGTGAGGGAGAGGGGCTGTGACTGTGACTGTGTGAGGGAGAGGGACTGTGACTGTGTGAGGGAGAGGGGCTGTGACTGTGACTGTGACTGTGTGAGGGAGAGGGACCGTGACTGTGTGAGGGAGAGGGACTGTGACTGCGACTGTGTGAGGGAGAGGGACTGTGACTGTGACTGTGACTGTGTGAGGGAGAGGGACTGTGACTGTGTGAGGGAGAGGGACTGTGGCTGTGACTGTGTGAGGGAGAGGGACTGTGACTGTGTGAGGGAGAGGGACTGTGACTGTGACTGTGTGAGGGAGAGGGACTGTGACTGTGTGAGGGAGAGGGGCTGTGACTGTGACTGTGTGAGGGAGAGGGACTGTGACTGTGTGAGGGAGAGGGGCTGTGACTGTGACTGTGACTGTGTGAGGGAGAGGGACCGTGACTGTGTGAGGGAGAGGGACTGTGACTGTGTGAGGGAGAGGGACTGTGACTGCGACTGTGTGAGGGAGAGGGACTGTGACTGTGTGAGGGAGAGGGACTGTGGCTGTGACTGTGTGAGGGAGAGGGACTGTGACTGTGTGAGGGAGATTGACTGTGACTGTGACTGTGTGAGGGAGAGGGACTGTGACTGTGTGAGGGAGAGGGACTGTGGCTGTGACTGTGTGAGGGAGAGGGACTGTGACTGTGTGAGGGAGAGGGACTGTGACTGTGTGAGGGAGAGGGACTGTGACTCTGTGAGGGAGAGGGACTGTGACTGTGACTGTGACTGTGTGAGGGAGAGGGACTGTGACTGTGTGAGGGAGAGGGACTGTGACTGTGTGAGGGCGAGGGACTGTGACTGTGACTGTGACTGTGTGAGGGAGAGGGACTGTGACTGTGTGAGGGAGAGGGGCTGTGACTGTGACTGTGTGAGGGAGAGGGACTGTGACTGTGTGAGGGAGAGGGGCTGTGACTGTGACTGTGACTGTGTGAGGGAGAGGGACCGTGACTGTGTGAGGGAGAGGGACTGTGACTGCGACTGTGTGAGGGAGAGGGACTGTGACTGTGACTGTGACTGTGTGAGGGAGAGGGACTGTGACTGTGTGAGGGAGAGGGAATGTGGCTGTGACTGTGTGAGGGAGAGGGACTGTGACTGTGTGAGGGAGAGGGACTGTGACTGTGACTGTGTGAGGGAGAGGGACTGTGACTGTGTGAGGGAGAGGGGCTGTGACTGTGACTGTGACTGTGTGAGGGAGAGGGACTGTGACTGTGTGAGGGAGAGGGGCTGTGACTGTGACTGTGACTGTGTGAGGGAGAGGGACCGTGACTGTGTGAGGGAGAGGGACTGTGACTGTGTGAGGGAGAGGGACTGTGACTGCGACTGTGTGAGGGAGAGGGACTGTGACTGTGTGAGGGAGAGGGACTGTGGCTGTGACTGTGTGAGGGAGAGGGACTGTGACTGTGTGAGGGAGATTGACTGTGACTGTGACTGTGTGAGGGAGAGGGACTGTGACTGTGTGAGGGAGAGGGACTGTGGCTGTGACTGTGTGAGGGAGAGGGACTGTGACTGTGTGAGGGAGAGGGACTGTGACTGTGACTGTGACTGTGTGAGGGAGAGGGACTGTGACTGTGTGAGGGAGAGGGACTGTGGCTGTGACTGTGTGAGGGAGAGGGACTGTGACTGTGTGAGGGAGAGGGACTGTGACTGTGACTGTGTGAGGGAGAGGGACTGTGACTGTGTGAGGGAGAGGGGCTGTGACTGTGACTGTGTGAGGGAGAGGGACTGTGACTGTGTGAGGGAGAGGGGCTGTGACTGTGACTGTGACTGTGTGAGGGAGAGGGACCGTGACTGTGTGAGGGAGAGGGACTGTGACTGTGTGAGGGAGAGGGACTGTGACTGCGACTGTGTGAGGGAGAGGGACTGTGACTGTGTGAGGGAGAGGGACTGTGGCTGTGACTGTGTGAGGGAGAGGGACTGTGACTGTGTGAGGGAGATTGACTGTGACTGTGACTGTGTGAGGGAGAGGGACTGTGACTGTGTGAGGGAGAGGGACTGTGGCTGTGACTGTGTGAGGGAGAGGGACTGTGACTGTGTGAGGGAGAGGGACTGTGACTGCGACTGTGTGAGGGAGAGGGACTGTGACTGTGTGACGGAGAGGGACTGTGACTGTGACTGTGACTGTGTGAGGGAGAGGGACTGTGACTGTGTGAGGGAGAGGGACTGTGACTGTGTGAGGGCGAGGGACTGTGACTGTGACTGTGACTGTGTGAGGGAGAGGGACTGTGACTGTGTGAGGGAGAGGGACTGTGACTGTGAATGTGACTGTGTGAGGGAGAGGGACTGTGACTGTGTGAGGGAGAGGGGCTGTGACTGTGACTGTGACTGTGTGAGGGAGAGGGACTGTGACTGTGTGAGGGAGAGGGACTGTGACTGCGACTGTGTGAGGGAGAGGGACTGTGACTGTGTGAGGGAGAGGGACTGTGACTGTGTGAGGGAGAGGGACTGTGACTGTGACTGTGACTGTGTGAGGGAGATTGACTGTGACTGTGACTGTGTGAGGGAGAGGGACTGTGACTGTGTGAGGGAGAGGGACTGTGACTGTGTGAGGGAGAGGGACTGTGACTGTGTGAGGGAGAGGGACTGTGACTGTGTGAGGGAGAGGGACTGTGACTGTGTGAGGGAGAGGGACTGTGACTGTGTGAGGGAGAGGGACTGTGACTGTGACTGTGTGAGGTAGAGGGACTGTGACTGTGACTGTGTGAGGGAGAGGGACTGTGACTGTGTGAGGGAGAGGGACTGTGACTGTGTGAGGGAGAGGGACTGTGACTGTGTGAGGGAGAGGGACTGTGACTGTGACTGTGACTGTGTGAGGTAGAGGGACTGTGACTGTGACTGTGTGAGGGAGAGGGACTGTGACTGTGTGAGGGAGAGGGACTGTGACTGTGTGAGGGAGAGGGACTGTGACTGTGTGAGTGAGAGGGACTGTGACTGTGTGAGGGAGGGGGACTGTGACTGTGACTGTGACTGTGTGAGGGAGAGGGACTGTGACTGTGACTGTGACTGTGACTGTGTGAGGGAGAGGGACTGTGACTGCGACTGTGTGAGGGAGAGGGACTGTGACTGTGACTGTGACTGTGTGAGGGAGAGGGACTGTGACTGTGTGAGGGAGAGGGACTGTGACTGTGTGAGGGAGAGGGGCTGTGACTGTGACTGTGACTGTGTGAGGGAGAGGGACTGTGACTGTGTGAGGGAGAGGGGCTGTGACTGTGACTGTGTGAGGGAGAGGGACTGTGACTGTGTGAGGGAGAGGGACTGTGACTGCGACTGTGTGAGGGAGAGGGACTGTGACTGTGTGAGGGAGAGGGACTGTGACTGTGTGAGGGAGAGGGACTGTGACTGTGACTGTGACTGTGTGAGGGAGATTGACTGTGACTGTGACTGTGTGAGGGAGAGGGACTGTGACTGTGTGAGGGAGAGGGACTGTGACTGTGTGAGGGAGAGGGACTGTGACTGTGTGAGGGAGAGGGACTGTGACTGTGTGAGGGAGAGGGACTGTGACTGTGTGAGGGAGAGGGACTGTGACTGTGTGAGGGAGAGGGACTGTGACTGTGACTGTGTGAGGTAGAGGGACTGTGACTGTGACTGTGTGAGGGAGAGGGACTGTGACTGTGTGAGGGAGAGGGACTGTGACTGTGTGAGGGAGAGGGACTGTGACTGTGTGAGGGAGAGGGACTGTGACTGTGACTGTGACTGTGTGAGGTAGAGGGACTGTGACTGTGACTGTGTGAGGGAGAGGGACTGTGACTGTGTGAGGGAGAGGGACTGTGACTGTGTGAGGGAGAGGGACTGTGACTGTGTGAGTGAGAGGGACTGTGACTGTGTGAGGGAGGGGGACTGTGACTGTGACTGTGACTGTGTGAGGGAGAGGGACTGTGACTGTGACTGTGACTGTGACTGTGTGAGGGAGAGGGACTGTGACTGCGACTGTGTGAGGGAGAGGGACTGTGACTGTGACTGTGACTGTGTGAGGGAGAGGGACTGTGACTGTGTGAGGGAGAGGGACTGTGACTGTGTGAGGGAGAGGGGCTGTGACTGTGACTGTGACTGTGTGAGGGAGAGGGACTGTGACTGTGTGAGGGAGAGGGGCTGTGACTGTGACTGTGACTGTGTGAGGGAGAGGGACTGTGACTGTGTGAGGGAGAGGGACTGTGACTGTGTGAGGGAGAGGGACTGTGACTGCGACTGTGTGAGGGAGAGGGACTGTGACTGTGTGAGGGAGAGGGACTGTGGCTGTGACTGTGTGAGGGAGAGGGACTGTGACTGTGTGAGGGAGATTGACTGTGACTGTGACTGTGTGAGGGAGAGGGACTGTGACTGTGTGAGGGAGAGGGACTGTGGCTGTGACTGTGTGAGGGAGAGGGACTGTGACTGTGTGAGGGAGAGGGACTGTGACTGTGTGAGGGAGAGGGACTGTGACTGTGTGAGGGAGAGGGACTGTAACTGTGACTGTGACCGTGTGAGGGAGAGGGACTGTGACTGTGTGAGGGAGAGGGACTGTGACTGTGTGACGGAGAGGGACTGTGACTGTGACTGTGACTGTGCTTGTGTGAGGGAGAGGGACTGTGACTGTGTGAGGGCGAGGGACTGTGACTGTGACTGTGTGAGGGAGAGGGACTGTGACTGTGTGACGGAGAGGGACTGTGACTTTGTGAGGGAGAGGTACTGTGACTGTGTGAGGGAGAGGGACTGTGACTGTGTGAGGGAGAGGGACTGTGACTCTGTGAGGGAGAGGGACTGTGACTGTGACTGTGACTGTGTGAGGGAGAAAGACTGTGACTGTGTGAGGGAGAGGGACTGTGACTGTGTGAGGGCGAGGGACTGTGACTGTGACTGTGACTGTGTGAGGGAGAGGGACTGTGACTGTGTGAGGGAGAGGGACTGTGACTGTGAATGTGACTGTGTGAGGGAGAGGGACTGTGACTGTGTGAGGGAGAGGGGCTGTGACTGTGACTGTGTGAGGGAGAGGGACTGTGACTGTGTGAGGGAGAGGGACTGTGACTGCGACTGTGTGAGGGAGAGGGACTGTGACTGTGTGAGGGAGAGGGACTGTGACTGTGTGAGGGAGAGGGACTGTGACTGTGACTGTGACTGTGTGAGGGAGATTGACTGTGACTGTGACTGTGTGAGGGAGAGGGACTGTGACTGTGTGAGGGAGAGGGACTGTGACTGTGTGAGGGAGAGGGACTGTGACTGTGTGAGGGAGAGGGACTGTGACTGTGACTGTGACTGTGTGAGGTAGAGGGACTGTGACTGTGACTGTGTGAGGGAGAGGGACTGTGACTGTGTGAGGGAGAGGGACTGTGACTGTGTGAGGGAGAGGGACTGTGACTGTGTGAGGGAGAGGGACTGTGACTGTGACTGTGACTGTGTGAGGTAGAGGGACTGTGACTGTGACTGTGTGAGGGAGAGGGACTGTGACTGTGTGAGGGAGAGGGACTGTGACTGTGTGAGGGAGAGGGACTGTGCCTGTGTGAGGGAGAGGGACTGTGACTGTGTGAGGGAGGGGGACTGTGACTGTGACTGTGACTGTGTGAGGGAGAGGGACTGTGACTGTGACTGTGACTGTGACTGTGTGAGGGAGAGGGACTGTGACTGCGACTGTGTGAGGGAGAGGGACTGTGACTGTGACTGTGACTGTGTGAGGGAGAGGGACTGTGACTGTGTGAGGGAGAGGGACTGTGACTGTGTGAGGGAGAGGGACTGTGACTGTGACTGTGACTGTGTGAGGGAGAGGGACTGTGACTGTGTGAGGGAGAGGGACTGTGACTGTGTGAGGGAGAGGGAGAGGGACTGTGACTGTGACTGTGTGAGGGAGAGGAACTGTGACTGTGTGAGGGAGAGGGACTATGTGAGAGAGAGGGACTGTGACTGTGTGAGGGAGAGGGACTGTGACTGTGACTGTGTGAGGGAGAGGGACTGTGACTCTGTGAGGGAGAGGGACTGTGACTGTGACTGTGACTGTGTGATGGAGAGGGACTGTGACTGTGACTGTGTGAGGGAGAAGGACTGTGACTGTGACTGTGACTGTGTGAGGGAGAGGGACTATGACTGCTGCTGTGACTGTGTGAGGGAGAGGGACTGTGACTGTGACTGTGTGAGCGAGAGGGACTGTGACTGTGTGAGGGAGAGGGACTATGACTGTGTGAGGGCGAGGGACTGTGACTGTGTGAGGGAGAGGGACTGTGACTGTGTGAGGGAGAGGGACTGTGACTGTGTGAGGGAGAGGGACTGTGACTGTGTGAGGGAGAGGGACTGTGACTGTGTGAGGGAGAGGGACTGTGACTGTGTGAGGGAGAGGGACTGTGACTGTGACTGTGTGAGGGAGAGGGACTGTGACTGTGTGAGGGAGAGGGACTGTAACTGTGACTGTGACTGTGTGAGGGAGAGGGACTGTGACGGTGACTGTGACTGTGTGAGGGAGAGGGACTGTGACTGTGACTGTGTGAGGGAGAGGGACTGTGACTGTGTGAGGGAGAGGGACTGTGACTGTGTGAAGGAGAGGGACTGTGACTGTGTGAGGGAGAGGGACTGTGACTGTGACTGTGTGAGGGAGAGGGACTGTGACTGTGACTGTGACTGTGTGAGGGAGAGGGACTGTGACTGTGTGAGGGAGAGGGACTGTGACTGTGACTGTGACTGTTTGAGGGAGAGTGACTGTGACTGTGTGAGGGAGAGGGACTGTGACTGTGACTGTGTGAGGGAGAGGGACTGTGACTGTGACTGTGTGAGGGAGAGGGACTGTGACTGTGGCTGTGACTGTGTGAGGGAGAGGGACTGTGACTGTGACTGTGACTGTGTGAGGGAGAGGTACTGTGACTGTGTGAGGGAGAGGGACTGTGACTGTGACTGTGACTGTGCTTGTGTGAGGGAGAGGGACTGTGACTGTGTGAGGGAGAGGGACTGTGACGTTGTGAGGGAGAGGGACTGTGACTGTGTGAGGGAGAGGGACTGCGACTGTGACTGTGACTGTGCGAGGGAGAGGGACTGTGACTGTGTGAGGGAGAGGGACTGTGACTGTGTGACGGAGAGGGACTGTGACTGTGTGAGGGAGAGGGACTGTGACTGTGACTGTGTGAGGGAGAGGGACTGTGACTGTGTGAGGGAGAGGGACTGTGACTGTGTGAGGGAGAGGGACTGTGACTGTGACTGTGTGAGGGAGAGGGACTCTGACTGTGTGAGGGAGAGGGACTGTGACTGTGTGAGGGAGAGGGAGAGGGACTGTGACTGTGACTGTGTGAGGGAGAGGGACTGTGTGAGAGAGAGGGACTGTGACTGTGTGAGGGAGAGGGACTGTGACTGTGTGACGGAGAGGGACTGTGACTGTGTGAGGGAGAGGGACTGTGACTGTGTGAGGGAGAGGGACTGTGACTGTGACTGTGACTGTGCTTGTGTGAGGGAGAGGGACTGTGACTGTGTGAGGGCGAGGGACTGTGACTGTGACTGTGTGAGGGAGAGGGACTGTGACTGTGTGACGGAGAGGGACTGTGACTGTGTGAGGGAGAGGTACTGTGACTGTGTGAGGGAGAGGGACTGTGACTGTGTGAGCGAGAGGGACTGTGACTCTGTGAGGGAGAGGGACTGTGACTGTGACTGTGACTGTGTGAGGGAGAGGGACTGTGACTGTGTGAGGGAGAGGGACTGTGACTGTGTGAGGGCGAGGGACTGTGACTGTGACTGTGTGAGGGAGAGGGACTGTGACTGTGTGACGGAGAGGGACTGTGACTGTGTGAGGGAGAGGGACTGTGACTGTGTGAGGGAGAGGAACTGTGACTGTGTGAGGGAGAGGGACTGTGACTGTGACTGTGACTGTGTGAGGGAGAGGGACTGTGACTGTGTGAGGGAGAGGGACTGTGACTGTGACTGTGACTGTGTGAGGGAGAGTGACTGTGACTGTGTGAGGGAGAGGGACTGTGACTGTGTGAGGGAGAGGGACTGTGACTGTGTGAGGGACTGTGACTGTGACTGTGTGAGGGAGAGGAACTGTGACTGTGTGAGGGAGAGGGACTGTGACTGTGTGAGGCAGAGGGACTGTGACTGTGTGAGGGAGAGGGTCTGTGACTGTGTGAGGGAGAGGGACTGTGACTGTGTGAGGGAGAGGGACTGTGACTGTGACTGTGTGAGGGAGAGGGACTGTGACTGTGTGACGGAGAGGGACTGTGACTTTGTGAGGGAGAGGGACTGTGACTGTGACTGTGACTGTGCTTGTGTGAGGGAGAGGGACTGTGACTGTGTGAGGGCGAGGGACTGTGACTGTGACTGTGTGAGGGAGAGGGACTGTTACTGTGTGATGGAGAGGGACTGTGACTGTGTGAGGGAGAGGTACTGTGACTGTGTGAGGGAGAGGGACTGTGACTGTGTGAGGGAGAGGGACTGTGACTCTGTGAGGGAGAGGGACTGTGACTGTGACTGTGACTGTGTGAGGGAGAGGGACTGTGACTGTGTGAGGGAGAGGGACTGTGACTGTGTGAGGGAGAGGGACTGTGACTGTGTGAGGGAGAGGGACTGTGACTGTGACTGTGTGAGGGAGAGGGACTGTGACTGTGTGAGGGAGAGGGAGTGTGACTGTGTGAGGGAGAGGGACTGTGACTGTGACTGTGTGAGGGAGAGGGACTGTGACTGTGTGAGGGAGAGGGACTGTGACTGTGTGAGGGAGAGGGACTGTGACTGTGTGAGGGAGAGGGAGTGTGACTGTGTGAGGGAGAGGGACTGTGACTGTGACTGTGACTGTGTGAGGGAGAGGGACTGTGACTGTGTGAGGGAGAGGGACTGTGACTGTGTGAGGGAGAGGGACTGTGACTGTTACTGTGCTTGTGTGAGGGAGAGGGACTGTGACTGTGTGACGGAGAGGGACTGTGACTGTGTGAGGGAGAGGTACTGTGACTGTGTGAGGGAGAGGGACTGTGACTGTGTTATGGAGAGGGACTGTGACTCTGTGAGGGAGAGGGACTGTGACTCTGACTGTGACTGTGTGAGGGAGAGGGACTGTGACTGTGTGAGCGAGAGGGACTGTGACTGTGTGAGGGCGAGGGACTGTGACTGTGACTGTGACTGTGTGAGGGAGAGGGACTGTGACTGTGTGAGGGAGAGGGACTGTGACTGTGACTGTGACTGTGTGAGGGAGAGGGACTGTGTGAGGGAGAGGGACTGTGACTGTGTGAGGGAGAGGAACTGTGACTGTGTGAGGGAGAGGGACTGTGACTGTGACTGTGACTGTGTGAGGGAGAGGGACTGTGACTGTGTGAGGGAGAGGGACTGTGACTGTGTGAGGGAGAGGGACTGTGACTGTGACTGTGACTGTGACTGTATGAGGGAGAGGGACTGTGACTGTGTGAGGGAGAGGGACTGTGACTGTGTGAGGGAGAGGGACTGTGACGGTGTGAGGGAGAGGGAGAGGGACTGTGACTGTGACTGTGTGAGGGAAAGGAAATGTGACTGTGTGAGGGAGAGGGACTGTGACTGTGTGAGGGAGAGGGACTGTGACTGTGTGAGGGAGAGGGACTGTGACTGTGTGAGGGAGAGGGACTGTGACTGTGTGAGGGAGAGGGACTGTGAATGTGACTGTGACTGTGTGAGGGAGAGGGACTGTGACTGTGTGAGGGAGAGGGACTGTGACTGTGACTGTGACTGTGTGAGGGAGAAGGACTGTGACTGTGACTGTGACTGTGTGAGGGAGAGGGACTGTGACTGTGACTGTGTGAGGGAGAGGGACTGTGACTGTGGCTGTGACTGTGTGAGGGAGAGGGACTGTGACTGTGACTGTGACTGTGTGAGGGAGAGGGACTGTGACTGTGTGAGGGAGAGGGACTGTGACTGTGACTGTGACTGTGCTTGTGTGAGGGAGAGGGACTGTGACTGTGTGAGGGAGAGGGACTGTGACGTTGTGAGGGAGAGGGACTGTGACTGTGTGAGGGAGAGGGACTGCGACTGTGACTGTGACTGTGCGAGGGAGAGGGACTGTGACTGTGTGAGGGAGAGGGACTGTGACTGTGTGACGGAGAGGGACTGTGACTGTGTGAGGGTGAGGGACTGTGACTGTGACTGTGACTGTGTGAGGGAGAGGGACTGTGACTGTGTGAGGGTGAGGGACTGTGACTGTGACTGTGACTGTGTGAGGGAGAGGGACTGTGACTGTGTGAGGGTGAGGGACTGTGACTGTGACTGTGACTGTGTGAGGGAGAGGGACTGTGACTGTGTGAGGGAGAGGGACTGTGACTGTGTGAGGGAGAGGGACTGTGACTGTGTGAGGGAGGGGGACTGTGACTGTGACTGTGACTGTGTGAGGGAGAGGGACTGTGACTGTGACTGTGACTGTGTGAGGGAGAGGGACTGTGACTGTGACTGTGTGAGGGAGAGGGACTGTGACTGTGTGAGGGAGAGGGACTGTGACTGTGTGAGGGAGAGGGAGAGGGACTGTGACTGTGACTGTGACCGTGTGAGGGAGAGGGACTGTGACTGTGTGAGGGAGAGGGACTGTGACTGTGTGAGGGAGAGGGAGAGGGACTGTGACTGTGACTGTGACTGTGACTGTGTGAGGGAGAGGGACGTTGACTGCGACTGTGTGACGGAGAGGGACTGTGACTGTGACTGTGACTGTGCTTGTGTGAGGGAGAGGGACTGTGACTGTGTGAGGGCGAGGGACTGTGACTGTGACTGTGTGAGGGAGAGGGACTGTGACTGTGTGACGGAGAGGGACTATGACTGTGTGAGGGAGAGGTACTGTGACTGTGTGAGGGAGAGGGACTGTGACTGTGTGAGGGAGAGGGACTGTGACTCTGTGAGGGAGAGGGACTGTGACTGTGACTGTGACTGTGTGAGGGAGAGGGACTGTGACTGTGTGAGGGAGAGGGACTGTGACTGTGTGAGGGCGAGGGACTGTGACTGTGACTGTGACTGTGTGAGGGAGAGGGACTGTGACTGTGTGAGGGAGAGGGGCTGTGACTGTGACTGTGACTGTGTGAGGGAGAGGGACTGTGACTGTGTGAGGGAGAGGGGCTGTGACTGTGACTGTGACTGTGTGAGGGAGAGGGACCGTGACTGTGTGCGGGAGAGGGACTGTGACTGTGTGAGGGAGAGGGACTGTGACTGCGACTGTGTGAGGGAGAGGGACTGTGACTGTGACTGTGACTGTGTGAGGGAGAGGGACTGTGACTGTGTGAGGGAGAGGGACTGTGGCTGTGACTGTGTGAGGGAGAGGGACTGTGACTGTGTGAGGGAGAGGGACTGTGACTGTGACTGTGTGAGGGAGAGGGACTGTGACTGTGTGAGGGAGAGGGGCTGTGACTGTGACTGTGACTGTGTGAGGGAGAGGGACTGTGACTGTGTGAGGGAGAGGGGCTGTGACTGTGTCTGTGACTGTGTGAGGGAGAGGGACCGTGACTGTGTGAGGGAGAGGGACTGTGACTGTGTGAGGGAGAGGGACTGTGACTGCGACTGTGTGAGGGAGAGGGACTGTGACTGTGTGAGGGAGAGGGACTGTGGCTGTGACTGTGTGAGGGAGAGGGACTGTGACTGTGTGAGGGAGATTGACTGTGACTGTGACTGTGTGAGGGAGAGGGACTGTGACTGTGTGAGGGAGAGGGACTGTGGCTGTGACTGTGTGAGGGAGAGGGACTGTGACTGTGTGAGGGAGAGGGACTGTGACTGTGTGAGGGAGAGGGACTGTGACTGTGTGAGGGAGAGGGACTGTAACTGTGACTGTGACCGTGTGAGGGAGAGGGACTGTGACTGTGTGAGGGAGAGGGACTGTGACTGTGTGACGGAGAGGGACTGTGACTGTGACTGTGACTGTGCTTGTGTGAGGGAGAGGGACTGTGACTGTGTGAGGGCGAGGGACTGTGACTGTGACTGTGTGAGGGAGAGGGACTGTGACTGTGTGACGGAGAGGGACTGTGACTTTGTGAGGGAGAGGTACTGTGACTGTGTGAGGGAGAGGGACTGTGACTGTGTGAGGGAGAGGGACTGTGACTCTGTGAGGGAGAGGGACTGTGACTGTGACTGTGACTGTGTGAGGGAGAGGGACTGTGACTGTGTGAGGGAGACGGACTGTGACTGTGTGAGGGCGAGGGACTGTGACTGTGACTGTGACTGTGTGAGGGAGAGGGACTGTGACTGTGTGAGGGAGAGGGACTGTGACTGTGAATGTGACTGTGTGAGGGAGAGGGACTGTGACTGTGTGAGGGAGAGGGGCTGTGACTGTGACTGTGACTGTGTGAGGGAGAGGGACTGTGACTGTGTGAGGGAGAGGGACTGTGACTGCGACTGTGTGAGGGAGAGGGACTGTGACTGTGTGAGGGAGAGGGACTGTGACTGTGTGAGGGAGAGGGACTGTGACTGTGACTGTGACTGTGTGAGGGAGATTGACTGTGACTGTGACTGTGTGAGGGAGAGGGACTGTGACTGTGTGAGGGAGAGGGACTGTGACTGTGTGAGGGAGAGGGACTGTGACTGTGTGAGGGAGAGGGACTGTGACTGTGTGAGGGAGAGGGACTGTGACTGTGTGAGGGAGAGGGACTGTGACTGTGACTGTGACTGTGTGAGGTAGAGGGACTGTGACTGTGACTGTGTGAGGGAGAGGGACTGTGACTGTGTGAGGGAGAGGGACTGTGACTGTGTGAGGGAGAGGGACTGTGACTGTATGAGGGAGAGGGACTGTGACTGTGACTGTGACTGTGTGAGGTAGAGGGACTGTGACTGTGACTGTGTGAGGGAGAGGGACTGTGACTGTGTGAGGGAGAGGGACTGTGACTGTGTGAGGGAGAGGGACTGTGACTGTGTGAGGGAGAGGGACTGTGACTGTGTGAGGGAGGGGGACTGTGACTGTGACTGTGTGAGGGAGAGGGACTGTGACTGTGACTGTGACTGTGACTGTGTGAGGGAGAGGGACTGTGACTGCGACTGTGTGAGGGAGAGGGACTGTGACTGTGACTGTGACTGTGTGAGGGAGAGGGACTGTGACTGTGTGAGGGAGAGGGACTGTGACTGTGTGAGGGAGAGGGACTGTGACTGTGACTGTGACTGTGTGAGGGAGAGGGACTGTGACTGTGTGAGGGAGAGGGACTGTGACTGTGTGAGGGAGAGGGAGAGGGACTGTGACTGTGACTGTGTGAGGGAGAGGAACTGTGACTGTGTGAGGGAGAGGGACTGTGACTGTGTGAGGGAGAGGGACTGTGACTGTGACTGTGTGAGGGAGAGGGACTGTGACTCTGTGAGGGAGAGGGACTGTGACTGTGACTGTGACTGTGTGATGGAGAGGGACTGTGACTGTGACTGTGTGAGGGAGAAGGACTGTGACTGTGACTGTGACTGTGTGAGGGAGAGGGACTGTGACTGCTGCTGTGACTGTGTGAGGGAGAGGGACTGTGACTGTGACTGTGTGAGCGAGAGGGACTGTGACTGTGTGAGGGAGAGGGACTATGACTGTGTGAGGGCGAGGGACTGTGACTGTGTGAGGGAGAGGGACTGTGACTGTGTGAGGGAGAGGGACTGTGACTGTGTGAGGGAGAGGGACTGTGACTGTGTGAGGGAGAGGGACTGTGACTGTGTGAGGGAGAGGGACTGTGACTGTGTGAGGGAGAGGGACTGTGACTGTGACTGTGTGAGGGAGAGGGACTGTGACTGTGTGAGGGAGAGGGACTGTGACTGTGACTGTGACTGTGTGAGGGAGAGGGACTGTGACGGTGACTGTGACTGTGTGAGGGAGAGGGACTGTGACTGTGACTGTGTGAGGGAGAGGGACTGTGACTGTGTGAGGGAGAGGGACTGTGACTGTGTGAAGGAGAGGGACTGTGACTGTGTGAGGGAGAGGGACTGTGACTGTGACTGTGACTGTGCTTGTGTGAGGGAGAGGGACTGTGACTGTGTGAGGGAGAGGGACTGTGACGTTGTGAGGGAGAGGGACTGTGACTGTGTGAGGGAGAGGGACTGCAACTGTGACTGTGTGAGGGAGAGGGACTGTGACTGTGTGAGGGAGAGGGACTGTGACTGTGTGAGGGAGAGGGACTGTGACTGTGACTGTGACTGTGACTGTATGAGGGAGAGGGACTGTGACTGTGTGAGGGAGAGGGACTGTGACTGTGTGAGGGAGAGGGACTGTGACGGTGTGAGGGAGAGGGAGAGGGACTGTGACTGTGACTGTGTGAGGGAGAGGAAATGTGACTGTGTGAGGGAGAGGGACTGTGACTGTGTGAGGGAGAGGGACTGTGACTGTGTGAGGGAGAGGGACTGTGACTGTGTGAGGGAGAGGGACTGTGACTGTGTGAGGGAGAGGGACTGTGACTGTGACTGTGACTGTGTGAGGGAGAGGGACTGTGACTGTGTGAGGGAGAGGGACTGTGACTGTGACTGTGACTGTGTGAGGGAGAAGGACTGTGACTGTGACTGTGACTGTGTGAGGGAGAGGGACTGTGACTGTGACTGTGTGAGGGAGAGGGACTGTGACTGTGGCTGTGACTGTGTGAGGGAGAGGGACTGTGACTGTGACTGTGACTGTGTGAGGGAGAGGGACTGTGACTGTGTGAGGGAGAGGGACTGTGACTGTGACTGTGACTGTGCTTGTGTGAGGGAGAGGGACTGTGACTGTGTGAGGGAGAGGGACTGTGACGTTGTGAGGGAGAGGGACTGTGACTGTGTGAGGGAGAGGGACTGCGACTGTGACTGTGACTGTGCGAGGGAGAGGGACTGTGACTGTGTGAGGGAGAGGGACTGTGACTGTGTGACGGAGAGGGACTGTGACTGTGTGAGGGTGAGGGACTGTGACTGTGACTGTGACTGTGTGAGGGAGAGGGACTGTGACTGTGTGAGGGTGAGGGACTGTGACTGTGACTGTGACTGTGTGAGGGAGAGGGACTGTGACTGTGTGAGGGAGAGGGACTGTGACTGTGTGAGGGTGAGGGACTGTGACTGTGACTGTGACTGTGTGAGGGAGAGGGACTGTGACTGTGTGAGGGTGAGGGACTGTGACTGTGACTGTGACTGTGTGAGGGAGAGGGACTGTGACTGTGTGAGGGAGAGGGACTGTGACTGTGTGAGGGAGAGGGACTGTGACTGTGTGAGGGAGGGGGACTGTGACTGTGACTGTGACTGTGTGAGGGAGAGGGACTGTGACTGTGACTGTGACTGTGACTGTGTGAGGGAGAGGGACTGTGACTGTGACTGTGTGAGGGAGAGGGACTGTGACTGTGTGAGGGAGAGGGACTGTGACTGTGTGAGGGAGAGGGAGAGGGACTGTGACTGTGACTGTGACCGTGTGAGGGAGAGGGACTGTGACTGTGTGAGGGAGAGGGACTGTGACTGTGTGAGGGAGAGGGAGAGGGACTGTGACTGTGACTGTGACTGTGACTGTGTGAGGGAGAGGGACGTTGACTGCGACTGTGTGACGGAGAGGGACTGTGACTGTGACTGTGACTGTGCTTGTGTGAGGGAGAGGGACTGTGACTGTGTGAGGGCGAGGGACTGTGACTGTGACTGTGTGAGGGAGAGGGACTGTGACTGTGTGACGGAGAGGGACTATGACTGTGTGAGGGAGAGGTACTGTGACTGTGTGAGGGAGAGGGACTGTGACTGTGTGAGGGAGAGGGACTGTGACTCTGTGAGGGAGAGGGACTGTGACTGTGACTGTGACTGTGTGAGGGAGAGGGACTGTGACTGTGTGAGGGAGAGGGACTGTGACTGTGTGAGGGCGAGGGACTGTGACTGTGACAGTGACTGTGTGAGGGAGAGGGACTGTGACTGTGTGAGGGAGAGGGGCTGTGACTGTGACTGTGACTGTGTGAGGGAGAGGGACTGTGACTGTGTGAGGGAGAGGGGCTGTGACTGTGACTGTGACTGTGTGAGGGAGAGGGACCGTGACTGTGTGCGGGAGAGGGACTGTGACTGTGTGAGGGAGAGGGACTGTGACTGCGACTGTGTGAGGGAGAGGGACTGTGACTGTGACTGTGACTGTGTGAGGGAGAGGGACTGTGACTGTGTGAGGGAGAGGAACTGTGGCTGTGACTGTGTGAGGGAGAGGGACTGTGACTGTGTGAGGGAGAGGGACTGTGACTGTGACTGTGTGAGGGAGAGGGACTGTGACTGTGTGAGGGAGAGGGGCTGTGACTGTGACTGTGACTGTGTGAGGGAGAGGGACTGTGACTGTGTGAGGGAGAGGGGCTGTGACTGTGTCTGTGACTGTGTGAGGGAGAGGGACCGTGACTGTGTGAGGGAGAGGGACTGTGACTGTGTGAGGGAGAGGGACTGTGACTGCGACTGTGTGAGGGAGAGGGACTGTGACTGTGACTGTGACTGTGTGAGGGAGAGGGACTGTGACTGTGTGAGGGAGAGGGACTGTGGCTGTGACTGTGTGAGGGAGAGGGACTGTGACTGTGTGAGGGAGATTGACTGTGACTGTGACTGTGTGAGGGAGAGGGACTGTGACTGTGTGAGGGAGAGGGACTGTGGCTGTGACTGTGTGAGGGAGAGGGACTGTGACTGTGTGAGGGAGAGGGACTGTGACTGTGTGAGGGAGAGGGACTGTGACTGTGTGAGGGAGAGGGACTGTAACTGTGACTGTGACCGTGTGAGGGAGAGGGACTGTGACTGTGTGAGGGAGAGGGACTGTGACTGTGTGACGGAGAGGGACTGTGACTGTGACTGTGACTGTGCTTGTGTGAGGGAGAGGGACTGTGACTGTGTGAGGGCGAGGGACTGTGACTGTGACTGTGTGAGGGAGAGGGACTGTGACTGTGTGACGGAGAGGGACTGTGACTTTGTGAGGGAGAGGTACTGTGACTGTGTGAGGGAGAGGGACTGTGACTGTGTGAGGGAGAGGGACTGTGACTCTGTGAGGGAGAGGGACTGTGACTGTGACTGTGACTGTGTGAGGGAGAGGGACTGTGACTGTGTGAGGGAGAGGGACTGTGACTGTGTGAGGGCGAGGGACTGTGACTGTGACTGTGACTGTGTGAGGGAGAGGGACTGTGACTGTGTGAGGGAGAGGGACTGTGACTGTGAATGTGACTGTGTGAGGGAGAGGGACTGTGACTGTGTGAGGGAGAGGGGCTGTGACTGTGACTGTGACTGTGTGAGGGAGAGGGACTGTGACTGTGTGAGGGAGAGGGACTGTGACTGCGACTGTGTGAGGGAGAGGGACTGTGACTGTGTGAGGGAGAGGGACTGTGACTGTGTGAGGGAGAGGGACTGTGACTGTGACTGTGACTGTGTGAGGGAGATTGACTGTGACTGTGACTGTGTGAGGGAGAGGGACTGTGACTGTGTGAGGGAGAGGGACTGTGACTGTGTGAGGGAGAGGGACTGTGACTGTGTGAGGGAGAGGGACTGTGACTGTGTGAGGGAGAGGGACTGTGACTGTGTGAGGGAGAGGGACTGTGACTGTGACTGTGACTGTGTGAGGTAGAGGGACTGTGACTGTGACTGTGTGAGGGAGAGGGACTGTGACTGTGTGAGGGAGAGGGACTGTGACTGTGTGAGGGAGAGGGACTGTGACTGTGTGAGGGAGAGGGACTGTGACTGTGACTGTGACTGTGTGAGGTAGAGGGACTGTGACTGTGACTGTGTGAGGGAGAGGGACTGTGACTGTGTGAGGGAGAGGGACTGTGACTGTGTGAGGGAGAGGGACTGTGACTGTGTGAGGGAGAGGGACTGTGACTGTGTGAGGGAGGGGGACTGTGACTGTGACTGTGACTGTGTGAGGGAGAGGGACTGTGACTGTGACTGTGACTGTGACTGTGTGAGGGAGAGGGACTGTGACTGCGACTGTGTGAGGGAGAGGGACTGTGACTGTGACTGTGACTGTGTGAGGGAGAGGGACTGTGACTGTGTGAGGGAGAGGGACTGTGACTGTGTGAGGGAGAGGGACTGTGACTGTGACTGTGACTGTGACTGTGTGAGGGAGAGGGACTGTGACTGTGTGAGGGAGAGGGACTGTGACTGTGTGAGGGAGAGGGAGAGGGACTGTGACTGTGACTGTGTGAGGGAGAGGAACTGTGACTGTGTGAGGGAGAGGGACTATGTGAGAGAGAGGGACTGTGACTGTGTGAGGGAGAGGGACTGTGACTGTGACTGTGTGAGGGAGAGGGACTGTGACTCTGTGAGGGAGAGGGACTGTGACTGTGACTGTGACTGTGTGATGGAGAGGGACTGTGACTGTGACTGTGTGAGGGAGAAGGACTGTGACTGTGACTGTGACTGTGTGAGGGAGAGGGACTGTGACTGCTGCTGTGACTGTGTGAGGGAGAGGGACTGTGACTGTGACTGTGTGAGCGAGAGGGACTGTGACTGTGTGAGGGAGAGGGACTATGACTGTGTGAGGGCGAGGGACTGTGACTGTGTGAGGGAGAGGGACTGTGACTGTGTGAGGGAGAGGGACTGTGACTGTGTGAGGGAGAGGGACTGTGACTGTGTGAGGGAGAGGGACTGTGACTGTGTGAGGGAGAGGGACTGTGACTGTGTGAGGGAGAGGGACTGTGACTGTGACTGTGTGAGGGAGAGGGACTGTGACTGTGTGAGGGAGAGGGACTGTGACTGTGACTGTGACTGTGTGAGGGAGAGGGACTGTGACGGTGACTGTGACTGTGTGAGGGAGAGGGACTGTGACTGTGACTGTGTGAGGGGGAGGGACTGTGACTGTGTGAGGGAGAGGGACTGTGACTGTGTGAAGGAGAGGGACTGTGACTGTGTGAGGGAGAGGGACTGTGACTGTGACTGTGTGAGGGAGAGGGACTGTGACTGTGACTGTGACTGTGTGAGGGAGAGGGACTGTGACTGTGTGAGGGAGAGGGACTGTGACTGTGACTGTGACTGTGTGAGGGAGAGTGACTGTGACTGTGTGAGGGAGAGGGACTGTGACTGTGACTGTGACTGTGTGAGGGAGAGGGACTGTGATTGTGACTGTGTGAGGGAGAGGGACTGTGACTGTGGCTGTGACTGTGTGAGGGAGAGGGACTGTGACTGTGACTGTGACTGTGTGAGGGAGAGGTACTGTGACTGTGTGAGGGAGAGGGACTGTGACTGTGACTGTGACTGTGCTTGTGTGATTGAGAGGGACTGTGACTGTGTGAGGGAGAGGGACTGTGACGTTGTGAGGGAGAGGGACTGTGACTGTGTGAGGGAGAGGGACTGCGACTGTGACTGTGACTGTGCGAGGGAGAGGGACTGTGACTGTGTGAGGGAGAGGGACTGTGACTGTGTGACGGAGAGGGACTGTGACTGTGTGAGGGAGAGGGACTGTGACTGTGACTGTGTGAGGGAGAGGGACTGTGACTGTGTGAGGGAGAGGGACTGTGACTGTGTGAGGGAGAGGGACTGTGACTGTGACTGTGACTGTGACTGTGTGAGGGAGAGGGACTGTGACTGTGTGAGGGAGAGGGACTGTGACTGTGTGAGGGAGAGGGAGAGGGACTGTGACTGTGACTGTGTGAGGGAGAGGGACTGTGTGAGAGAGAGGGACTGTGACTGTGTGAGGGAGAGGGATTGTGACTGTGTGACGGAGAGGGACTGTGACTGTGTGAGGGAGAGGGACTGTGACTGTGTGAGGGAGAGGGACTGTGACTGTGACTGTGACTGTGCTTGTGTGAGGGAGAGGGACTGTGACTGTGTGAGGGCGAGGGACTGTGACTGTGACTGTGTGAGGGAGAGGGACTGTGACTGTGTGACGGAGAGGGACTGTGACTGTGTGAGGGAGAGGTACTGTGACTGTGTGAGGGAGAGGGACTGTGACTGTGTGAGGGAGAGGGACTGTGACTCTGTGAAGGAGAGGGACTGTGACTGTGACTGTGACTGTGTGAGGGAGAGGGACTGTGACTGTGTGAGGGAGAGGGACTGTGACTGTGTGAGGGCGAGGTACTGTGACTGTGACTGTGTGAGGGAGAGGGACTGTGACTGTGTGACGGAGAGGGACTGTGACTGTGTGAGGGAGAGGGACTGTGACTGTGTGAGGGAGAGGAACTGTGACTGTGTGAGGGAGAGGGACTGTGACTGTGACTGTGACTGTGTGAGGGAGAGGGACTGTGACTGTGTGAGGGAGAGGGACTGTGACTGTGTGAGGGAGAGGGACTGTGACTGTGACTGTGACTGTGTGAGGGAGAGGGACTGTGACTGTGTGAGGGAGAGGGACTGTGACTGTGTGAGGGAGAGGGACTGTGACTGTGTGAGGGACTGTGACTGTGACTGTGTGAGGGAGAGGAACTGTGACTGTGTGAGGGAGAGGGACTGTGACTGTGTGAGGCAGAGGGACTGTGACTGTGTGAGGGAGAGGGACTGTGACTGTGTGAGGGAGAGGGACTGTGACTGTGTGAGGGAGAGGGACTGTGACTGTGACTGTGTGAGGGAGAGGGACTGTGACTGTGTGACGGAGAGGGACTGTGACTTTGTGAGGGAGAGGGACTGTGACTGTGACTGTGCTTGTGTGAGGGAGAGGGACTGTGACTGTGTGAGGGCGAGGGACTGTGACTGTGACTGTGTGAGGGAGAGGGACTGTGACTGTGTGACGGAGAGGGACTGTGACTGTGTGAGGGAGAGGTACTGTGACTGTGTGAGGGAGAGGGACTGTGACTGTGTGAGGGAGAGGGACTGTGACTCTGTGAGGGAGAGGGACTGTGACTGTGTGAGGGAGAGGGAGTGTGACTGTGTGAGGGAGAGGGACTGTGACTGTGTGAGGGAGAGGGACTGTGACTGTGTGAGGGAGAGGGACTGTGACTGTGACTGTGTGAGGGAGAGGGACTGTGACTGTGTGAGGGAGACGGAGTGTGACTGTGTGAGGGAGAGGGACTGTGACTGTGACTGTGTGAGGGAGAGGGACTGTGACTGTGTGAGGGAGAGGGACTGTGACTGTGTGAGGGGGAGGGACTGTGACTGTGTGAGGGAGAGGGACTGTGACTGTGACTGTGTGAGGGAGAGGGACTGTGACTGTGTGAGGGAGAGGGAGTGTGACTGTGTGAGGGAGAGGGACTGTGACTGTGACTGTGACTGTGTGAGGGAGAGGGACTGTGACTGTGTGAGGGAGAGGGACTGTGACTGTGTGAGGGAGAGGGACTGTGACTGTGTGAGGGAGAGGGACTGTGACTGTTACTGTGCTTGTGTGAGGGAGAGGGACTGTGACTGTGTGACGGAGAGGGACTGTGACTGTGTGAGGGAGAGGTACTGTGACTGTGTGAGGGAGAGGGACTGTGACTGTGTGAGGGAGAGGGACTGTGACTCTGTGAGGGAGAGGGACTGTGACTGTGACTGTGACTGTGTGAGGGAGAGGGACTGTGACTGTGTGAGCGAGAGGGACTGTGACTGTGTGAGGGCGAGGGACTGTGACTGTGACTGTGACTGTGTGAGGGAGAGGGACTGTGACTGTGTGAGGGAGAGGGACTGTGACTGTGACTGTGACTGTGTGAGGGAGAGGGACTGTGTGAGGGAGAGGAACTGTGACTGTGTGAGGGAGAGGGACTGTGACTGTGACTGTGACAGTGTGAGGGAGAGGGACTGTGACTGTGTGAGGGAGAGGGACTGTGACTGTGACTGTGACTGTGTGAGGGAGAGGGACTGTGACTGTGTGAGGGAGAGGGACTGTGACTGTGTGAGGGAGAGGGACTGTGACGGTGTGAGGGAGAGGGAGAGGGACTGTGACTGTGACTGTGTGAGGGAGAGGAACTGTGACTGTGTGAGGGAGAGGGACTGTGACTGTGTGAGGGAGAGGGACTGTGACTGTGTGAGGGAGAGGGACTGTGACTGTGTGAGGGAGAGGGACTGTGACTGTGTGAGGGAGAGGGACTGTGACTGTGACTGTGACTGTGTGAGGGAGAGGGACTGTGACTGTGTGAGGGAGAGGGACTGTGACTGTGACTGTGACTGTGTGAGGGAGAGGGACTGTGACTGTGTGACGGAGAGGGACTGTGACTGTGTGAGGGAGAGGGACTGTGACTGTGTGAGGGAGAGGGACTGTGACTGTGACTGTGACTGTGCTTGTGTGAGGGAGAGGGACTGTGACTGTGTGAGGGAGAGGGACTGTGACTGTGTGACGGAGAGGGACTGTGACTGTGTGAGGGAGAGGTACTGTGACTGTGTGAGGGAGAGGGACTGTGACTGTGTGAGGGAGAGGGACTGTGACTCTGTGAGGGAGAGGGACTGTGACTGTGACTGTGACTGTGTGAGGGAGAGGGACTGTGACTGTGTGAGGGAGAGGGACTGTGACTGTGTGAGGGAGAGGGACTGTGACTGTGACTGTGACTGTGTGAGGGAGAGGGACTGTGACTGTGTGAGGTCGAGGGACTGTGACTGAGACTGTGACTGTGTGAGGGAGAGGGACTGTGACTGTGACTGTGTGAGGGAGAGGGACTGTGACTGTGTGAGGGAGAGGGACTGTGACTGTGACTGTGACTGTGTGAGGGAGAGGGACTGTGACTGTGTGAGGGAGAGGGACTGTGACTGTGTGAGGGAGAGGGACTGTGACTGCGACTGTGTGAGGGAGAGGGACTGTGACTGTGACTGTGACTGTGACTGTGACTGTGTGAGGGAGATTGACTGTGACTGTGACTGTGTGAGGGAGAGGGACTGTGGCTGTGACTGTGTGAGGGAGAGGGTCTGTGACTGTGTGAGGGAGAGGGACTGTGACTGTGTGAGGGAGAGGGACTGTGACTGTGTGAGGGAGAGGGACTGTGACTGTGTGAGGGAGAGGGACTGTGACTGTGTGAGGGAGAGGGAGTGTGACTGTGTGAGGGAGAGGGACTGTGACTGTGACTGTGACTGTGTGAGGGAGAGGGACTGTGACTGTGACTGTGACTGTGTGAGGGAGAGGGACTGTGACTGTGTGAGGGAGAGGGACTGTGACTGTGACTGTGTGAGGGAGAGGGACTGTGACTGTGTGAGGGAGAGGGACTGTGACTGTGTGAGGGAGAGGGACTGTGACTGTGTGAGGGAGAGGGACTCTGACTTTGACTGTGACTGTGTGAGGGACTGTGTGAGGGAGAGGGACTGTGACTGTGTGAGGGAGAGGGACTGTGACTGTGTGAGGGAGAGGGACTGTGCCTGTGTGAGGGAGAGGGACTGTGACTGTGTGAGGGAGAGGAACTGTGACTGTGAATGTGACTGTGTGAGGGAGAGGGACTGTGACTGTGAATGTCTGAGGGAGTGGGACTGTGACTGTGTGAGGGAGAGGGACTGTGACTGTGACTGTGTGAGGGAGAGGGACTGTGACTGTGTGAGGGGGAGGGACTGTGACTGTGACTGTGTGAGGGAGAGGGACTGTGACTGTGTGAGGGAGAGGGACTGTGACTGTGACTGTGTGAGGGAGAGGGACGGTGACTGTGACTTTGTGGGGGAGAGGGACTGTGACTGTGACTGTGTGAGGGAGAGGGACTGTGACTTTGACTGTGTGAGGGAGAGGGACTGTGACTTTGACTGTGTGAGGGAGAGGGACTGTGGCTGTGACTGTGTGAGGGAGAGGGTCTGTGACTGTGTGAGGGAGAGGGACTGTGACTGTGTGAGGGAGAGGGACTGTGACTGTGTGAGGGAGAGGGACTGTGACTGTGTGAGGGAGAGGGACTGTGACTGTGTGAGGGAGAGGGACTGTAACTGTGACTGTGACCGTGTCAGGGAGAGGGACTGTAACTGTGTGAGGGAGAGGGACTGTGACTGTGTGAGGGAGAGGGAGTGTGACTGTGTGAGGGAGAGGGACTGTGACTGTGACTGTGACTGTGTGAGGGAGAGGGACTGTGACTGTGACTGTGACTGTGTGAGGGAGAGGGACTGTGACTGTGTGAGGGAGAGGGACTGTGACTGTGACTGTGTGAGGGAGAGGGACTGTGACTGTGTGAGGGAGAGGGACTGTGACTGTGTGAGGGAGAGGGACTGTGACTGTGTGAGGGAGAGGGACTGTGACTTTGACTGTGACTGTGTGAGGGACTGTGTGAGGGAGAGGGACTGTGACTGTGTGAGGGAGAGGGACTGTGACTGTGACTGTGACTGTGAGGGACTGTGTGAGGGAGAGGGACTGTGACTGTGTGAGGGAGAGGGACTGTGACTGTGTGAGAGAGAGGGACTGTGCCTGTGTGAGGGAGAGGGACTGTGAATGTGTGAGGGAGAGGAACTGTGACTGTGAATGTGACTGTGTGAGGGAGAGGGACTGTGACTGTGACTGTCTGAGGGAGTGGGACTGTGACTGTGTGAGGGAGAGGGACTGTGACTGTGACTGTGTGAGGGAGAGGGACTGTGACTGTGTGAGGGAGATGGACTGTGTCTGTGTGAGAGAGAAGGACTGTGACTGTGACTGTGTGAGGGAGAGGGACTGTGACTGTGTGAGGGAGAGGGACTGTGACTGTGACTGTGTGAGGGAGAGGGACTGTGACTGTGTGAGGGAGAGGGACTGTGACTGTGACTGTGTGAGGGAGAGGGACGGTGACTGTGACTTTGTGAGGGAGAGGGACTGTGACTGTGACTGTGTGAGGGAGAGGGACTGTGACTGTGTGAGGGAGAGGGACTGTGACTGTGTGAGGGAGAGGGACTGTGACTGTGTGAGGGAGAGGGACTGTGACTGTGACTGTGACTGTGCTTGTGTGAGGGAGAGGGACTGTGACTGTGTGAGGGAGAGGGACTGTGACTGTGTGACGGAGAGGGACTGTGACTGTGTGAGGGAGAGGTACTGTGACTGTGTGAGGGAGAGGGACTGTGACTGTGTGAGGGAGAGGGACTGTGACTCTGTGAGGGAGAGGGACTGTGACTGTGACTGTGACTGTGTGAGGGAGAGGGACTGTGACTGTGTGAGGGAGAGGGACTGTGACTGTGTGAGGGAGAGGGACTGTGACTGTGACTGTGACTGTGTGAGGGAGAGGGACTGTGACTGTGTGAGGTCGAGGGACTGTGACTGAGACTGTGACTGTGTGAGGGAGAGGGACTGTGACTGTGACTGTGTGAGGGAGAGGGACTGTGACTGTGTGAGGGAGAGGGACTGTGACTGTGACTGTGACTGTGTGAGGGAGAGGGACTGTGACTGTGTGAGGGAGAGGGACTGTGACTGTGTGAGGGAGAGGGACTGTGACTGCGACTGTGTGAGGGAGAGGGACTGTGACTGTGACTGTGACTGTGACTGTGACTGTGTGAGGGAGATTGACTGTGACTGTGACTGTGTGAGGGAGAGGGACTGTGGCTGTGACTGTGTGAGGGAGAGGGTCTGTGACTGTGTGAGGGAGAGGGACTGTGACTGTGTGAGGGAGAGGGACTGTGACTGTGTGAGGGAGAGGGACTGTGACTGTGTGAGGGAGAGGGACTGTGACTGTGTGAGGGAGAGGGAGTGTGACTGTGTGAGGGAGAGGGACTGTGACTGTGACTGTGACTGTGTGAGGGAGAGGGACTGTGACTGTGACTGTGACTGTGTGAGGGAGAGGGACTGTGACTGTGTGAGGGAGAGGGACTGTGACTGTGACTGTGTGAGGGAGAGGGACTGTGACTGTGTGAGGGAGAGGGACTGTGACTGTGTGAGGGAGAGGGACTGTGACTGTGTGAGGGAGAGGGACTCTGACTTTGACTGTGACTGTGTGAGGGACTGTGTGAGGGAGAGGGACTGTGACTGTGTGAGGGAGAGGGACTGTGACTGTGTGAGGGAGAGGGACTGTGCCTGTGTGAGGGAGAGGGACTGTGACTGTGTGAGGGAGAGGAACTGTGACTGTGAATGTGACTGTGTGAGGGAGAGGGACTGTGACTGTGAATGTCTGAGGGAGTGGGACTGTGACTGTGTGAGGGAGAGGGACTGTGACTGTGACTGTGTGAGGGAGAGGGACTGTGACTGTGTGAGGGGGAGGGACTGTGACTGTGACTGTGTGAGGGAGAGGGACTGTGACTGTGTGAGGGAGAGGGACTGTGACTGTGACTGTGTGAGGGAGAGGGACGGTGACTGTGACTTTGTGGGGGAGAGGGACTGTGACTGTGACTGTGTGAGGGAGAGGGACTGTGACTTTGACTGTGTGAGGGAGAGGGACTGTGACTTTGACTGTGTGAGGGAGAGGGACTGTGGCTGTGACTGTGTGAGGGAGAGGGTCTGTGACTGTGTGAGGGAGAGGGACTGTGACTGTGTGAGGGAGAGGGACTGTGACTGTGTGAGGGAGAGGGACTGTGACTGTGTGAGGGAGAGGGACTGTGACTGTGTGAGGGAGAGGGACTGTAACTGTGACTGTGACCGTGTCAGGGAGAGGGACTGTAACTGTGTGAGGGAGAGGGACTGTGACTGTGTGAGGGAGAGGGAGTGTGACTGTGTGAGGGAGAGGGACTGTGACTGTGACTGTGACTGTGTGAGGGAGAGGGACTGTGACTGTGACTGTGACTGTGTGAGGGAGAGGGACTGTGACTGTGTGAGGGAGAGGGACTGTGACTGTGACTGTGTGAGGGAGAGGGACTGTGACTGTGTGAGGGAGAGGGACTGTGACTGTGTGAGGGAGAGGGACTGTGACTGTGTGAGGGAGAGGGACTGTGACTTTGACTGTGACTGTGTGAGGGACTGTGTGAGGGAGAGGGACTGTGACTGTGTGAGGGAGAGGGACTGTGACTGTGACTGTGACTGTGAGGGACTGTGTGAGGGAGAGGGACTGTGACTGTGTGAGGGAGAGGGACTGTGACTGTGTGAGAGAGAGGGACTGTGCCTGTGTGAGGGAGAGGGACTGTGAATGTGTGAGGGAGAGGAACTGTGACTGTGAATGTGACTGTGTGAGGGAGAGGGACTGTGACTGTGACTGTCTGAGGGAGTGGGACTGTGACTGTGTGAGGGAGAGGGACTGTGACTGTGACTGTGTGAGGGAGAGGGACTGTGACTGTGTGAGGGAGATGGACTGTGTCTGTGTGAGAGAGAAGGACTGTGACTGTGACTGTGTGAGGGAGAGGGACTGTGACTGTGTGAGGGAGAGGGACTGTGACTGTGACTGTGTGAGGGAGAGGGACTGTGACTGTGTGAGGGAGAGGGACTGTGACTGTGACTGTGTGAGGGAGAGGGACGGTGACTGTGACTTTGTGAGGGAGAGGGACTGTGACTGTGACTGTGTGAGGGAGAGGGACTGTGACTGTGTGAGGGAGAGGGACTGTGACTGTGTGAGGGAGAGGGACTGTGACTGTGTGAGGGAGAGGGACTGTGACTGTGACTGTGTGAGGGAGAGGGACTGTGACTGTGTGAGGGAGAGGGACTGTGACTGTGACTGTGTGAGGGAGAGGGACGGTGACTGTGACTGTGTGAGGGAGAGGGACTGTGACTGTGTGAGGGAGAGGGACTGTGACTGTGTGAGGGAGAGGGACTGTGACTGTGACTGTGTGAGGGACTGTGACTGTGACTGTGTGAGGGAGAGGGACTGTGACTGTGTGAGGGAGAGGGACTGTGACGGTGACTGTGTGAGGGAGAGGGACGGTGACTGTGACTGTGTGAGGGAGAGGGACTGTGACTGTGACTGTGTGAGGGAGAGGGACTGTGAATGTGTGAGGGAGAGGGACTGTGACTGTGACTGTGTGAGGGAGAGGGACTGTGACTGTGACTGTGTGAGGGAGAGGGACTGTGACTGTGACTGTGTGAGGGAGAGGGACTGTGACTGTGTGAGGGAGAGGGACTGTGACGGTGACTGTGTGAGGGAGAGGGACGGTGACTGTGACTGTGTGAGGGAGAGGGACTGTGACTGTGACTGTGTGAGGGAGAGTGACTGTGACTGTGACTGTGACTGTTTGAGGGAGAGGGACTGTGACTGTGTGAGGGAGAGGGACTGTGACTGTGTGAGGGATAGGGACTGTGACTGTGACTGTGACTGTGTGAGGGAGAGGGACTGTGACTGTGTGAGGGAGAGGGGCTGTGACTGTGACTGTGACTGTGTGAGGGAGAGGGACTGTGACTGTGTGAGGGAGAGGGACTGTGACTGTGTGAGGGAGAGGGGCTGTGACTGTGACTGTGACTGTGTGAGGGAGAGGGACTGTGACTGTGTGAGGGAGAGGGACTGTGACTGTTTGAGGGAGAGGGACTGTGACTGTGTGAGGGAGAGGGACTGTGACTGTGTGAGGGCGAGGGACTGTGACTGTGACTGTGACTGTGTGAGGGAGAGGGACTGTGACTGTGTGAGGGAGAGGGGCTGTGACTGTGACTGTGACTGTGTGAGGGAGAGGGACTGTGACTGTGTGAGGGAGAGGGGCTGTGACTGTGACTGTGACTGTGTGAGGGAGAGGGACCGTGACTGTGTGAGGGAGAGGGACTGTGACTGTGTGAGGGAGAGGGACTGTGACTGCGACTGTGTGAGGGAGAGGGACTGTGACTGTGACTGTGACTGTGTGAGGGAGAGGGACTGTGACTGTGTGAGGGAGAGGGACTGTGGCTGAGACTGTGTGAGGGAGAGGGACTGTGACTGTGTGAGGGAGAGGGACTGTGACTGTGACTGTGTGAGGGAGAGGGACTGTGACTGTGTGAGGGAGAGGGGCTGTGACTGTGACTGTGTGAGGGAGAGGGACTGTGACTGTGTGAGGGAGAGGGGCTGTGACTGTGACTGTGACTGTGTGAGGGAGAGGGACCGTGACTGTGTGAGGGAGAGGGACTGTGACTGTGTGAGGGAGAGGGACTGTGACTGCGACTGTGTGAGGGAGAGGGACTGTGACTGTGTGAGGGAGAGGGACTGTGGCTGTGACTGTGTGAGGGAGAGGGACTGTGACTGTGTGAGGGAGATTGACTGTGACTGTGACTGTGTGAGGGAGAGGGACTGTGACTGTGTGAGGGAGAGGGACTGTGGCTGTGACTGTGTGAGGGAGAGGGACTGTGACTGTGTGAGGGAGAGGGACTGTGACTGTGTGAGGGAGAGGGACTGTGACTGTGTGAGGGAGAGGGACTGTGACTGTGTGAGGGAGAGGGACTGTAACTGTGACTGTGACCGTGTGAGGGAGAGGGACTGTGACTGTGTGAGGGAGAGGGACTGTGACTGTGTGACGGAGAGGGACTGTGACTGTGACTGTGACTGTGCTTGTGTGAGGGAGAGGGACTGTGACTGTGTGAGGGCGAGGGACTGTGACTGTGACTGTGTGAGGGAGAGGGACTGTGACTGTGTGACGGAGAGGGACTGTGACTTTGTGAGGGAGAGGTACTGTGACTGTGTGAGGGAGAGGGACTGTGACTGTGTGAGGGAGAGGGACTGTGACTCTGTGAGGGAGAGGGACTGTGACTGTGACTGTGACTGTGTGAGGGAGAGGGACTGTGACTGTGTGAGGGAGAGGGACTGTGACTGTGTGAGGGCGAGGGACTGTGACTGTGACTGTGACTGTGTGAGGGAGAGGGACTGTGACTGTGTGAGGGAGAGGGACTGTGACTGTGAATGTGACTGTGTGAGGGAGAGGGACTGTGACTGTGTGAGGGAGAGGGGCTGTGACTGTGACTGTGACTGTGTGAGGGAGAGGGACTGTGACTGTGTGAGGGAGAGGGACTGTGACTGCGACTGTGTGAGGGAGAGGGACTGTGACTGTGTGAGGGAGAGGGACTGTGACTGTGTGAGGGAGAGGGACTGTGACTGTGACTGTGACTGTGTGAGGGAGATTGACTGTGACTGTGACTGTGTGAGGGAGAGGGACTGTGACTGTGTGAGGGAGAGGGACTGTGACTGTGTGAGGGAGAGGGACTGTGACTGTGTGAGGGAGAGGGACTGTGACTGTGTGAGGGAGAGGGACTGTGACTGTGTGAGGGAGAGGGACTGTGACTGTGACTGTGACTGTGTGAGGTAGAGGGACTGTGACTGTGACTGTGTGAGGGAGAGGGACTGTGACTGTGTGAGGGAGAGGGACTGTGACTGTGTGAGGGAGAGGGACTGTGACTGTGTGAGGGAGAGGGACTGTGACTGTGTGAGGGAGAGGGACTGTGACTGTGTGAGGGAGAGGGACTGTGACTGTGTGAGGGAGGGGGACTGTGACTGTGACTGTGACTGTGTGAGGGAGAGGGACTGTGACTGTGACTGTGACTGTGACTGTGTGAGGGAGAGGGACTGTGACTGCGACTGTGTGAGGGAGAGGGACTGTGACTGTGACTGTGACTGTGTGAGGGAGAGGGACTGTGACTGTGTGAGGGAGAGGGACTGTGACTGTGTGAGGGAGAGGGACTGTGACTGTGACTGTGACTGTGACTGTGTGAGGGAGAGGGACTGTGACTGTGTGAGGGAGAGGGACTGTGACTGTGTGAGGGAGAGGGAGAGGGACTGTGACTGTGACTGTGTGAGGGAGAGGAACTGTGACTGTGTGAGGGAGAGGGACTATGTGAGAGAGAGGGACTGTGACTGTGTGAGGGAGAGGGACTGTGACTGTGACTGTGTGAGGGAGAGGGACTGTGACTCTGTGAGGGAGAGGGACTGTGACTGTGACTGTGACTGTGTGATGGAGAGGGACTGTGACTGTGACTGTGTGAGGGAGAAGGACTGTGGCTGTGACTGTGACTGTGTGAGGGAGAGGGACTGTGACTGCTGCTGTGACTGTGTGAGGGAGAGGGACTGTGACTGTGACTGTGCGAGGGAGAGGGACTGTGACGTTGTGAGGGAGAGGGACTGTGACTGTGTGAGGGAGATGGACTGCGACTGTGACTGTGCGAGGGAGAGGGACTGTGACTGTGTGAGGGAGAGGGACTGTGACTGTGTGACGGAGAGGGACTGTGACTGTGTGAGGGAGAGGGACTGTGACTGTGACTGTGTGAGGGAGAGGGACTGTGACTGTGTGAGGGAGAGGGACTGTGACTGTGTGAGGGAGAGGGACTGTGACTGTGACTGTGACTGTGACTGTATGAGGGAGAGGGACTGCGACTGTGACTGTGACTGTGCGAGGGAGAGGGACTGTGACTGTGGGAGGGAGAGGGACTATGACTGTGTGAGGGCGAGGGACTGTGACTGTGTGAGGGAGAGGGACTGTGACTGTGTGAGGGAGAGGGACTGTGACTGTGTGAGGGAGAGGGACTGTGACTGTGTGAGGGAGAGGGACTGTGACTGTGTGAGGGAGAGGGACTGTGACTGTGTGAGGGAGAGGGACTGTGACTGTGACTGTGTGAGGGAGAGGGACTGTGACTGTGTGAGGGAGAGGGACTGTGACTGTGACTGTGACTGTGTGAGGGAGAGGGACTGTGACGGTGACTGTGACTGTGTGAGGGAGAGGGACTGTGACTGTGACTGTGTGAGGGAGAGGGACTGTGACTGTGTGAGGGAGAGGGACTGTGACTGTGTGAAGGAGAGGGACTGTGACTGTGTGAGGGAGAGGGACTGTGACTGTGACTGTGTGAGGGAGAGGGACTGTGACTGTGACTGTGACTGTGTGAGGGAGAGGGACTGTGACTGTGACTGTGACTGTGTGAGGGAGAGTGACTGTGACTCTGTGAGGGAGAGGGACTGTGACTGTGACTGTGTGAGGGAGAGGGACTGTGACTGTGACTGTGTGAGGGAGAGGGACTGTGACTGTGGCTGTGACTGTGTGAGGGAGAGGGACTGTGACTGTGACTGTGACTGTGTGAGGGAGAGGTACTGTGACTGTGTGAGGGAGAGGGACTGTGACTGTGACTGTGACTGTGCTTGTGTGATTGAGAGGGACTGTGACTGTGCGAGGGAGAGGGACTGTGACGTTGTGAGGGAGAGGGACTGTGACTGTGTGAGGGAGAGGGACTGCGACTGTGACTGTGACTGTGCGAGGGAGAGGGACTGTGACTGTGTGAGGGAGAGGGACTGTGACTGTGTGACGGAGAGGGACTGTGACTGTGTGAGGGAGAGGGACTGTGACTGTGACTGTGTGAGGGAGAGGGACTGTGACTGTGTGAGGGAGAGGGACTGTGACTGTGACTGTGACTGTGTGAGGGAGAGGGACTGTGACTGTGTGAGGGAGAGGGACTGTGACTGTGTGAGGGAGAGGGAGAGGGACTGTGACTGTGACTGTGTGAGGGAGAGGGACTGTGACTGTGTGAGGGAGAGGGACTGTGACTGTGACTGTGACTGTGACTGTGTGAGGGAGAGGGACTGTGACTGTGTGAGGGAGAGGGACTGTGACTGTGTGACGGAGAGGGACTGTGACTGTGTGAGGGAGAGGGACAGTGACTGTGTGAGGGAGAGGGACTGTGACTGTGACTGTGACTGTGCTTGTGTGAGGGAGAGGGACTGTGACTGTGTGAGGGCGAGGGACTGTGACTGTGACTGTGTGAGGGAGAGGGACTGTGACTGTGTGACGGAGAGGGACTGTGACTGTGTGAGGGAGAGGTACTGTGACTGTGTGAGGGAGAGGGACTGTGACTGTGTGAGGGAGAGGGACTGTGACTCTGTGAAGGAGAGGGACTGTGACTGTGACTGTGACTGTGTGAGGGAGAGGGACTGTGACTGTGTGAGGGAGAGGGACTGTGACTGTGTGAGGGCGAGGTACTGTGACTGTGACTGTGTGAGGGAGAGGGACTGTGACTGTGTGACGGAGAGGGACTGTGACTGTGTGAGGGAGAGGGACTGTGACTGTGTGAGGGAGAGGAACTGTGACTGTGTGAGGGAGAGGGACTGTGACTGTGACTGTGACTGTGTGAGGGAGAGGGACTGTGACTGTGTGAGGGAGAGGGACTGTGACTGTGTGAGGGAGAGGGACTGTGACTGTGACTGTGACTGTGTGAGGGAGAGGGACTGTGACTGTGTGAGGGAGAGGGACTGTGACTGTGTGAGGGAGAGGGACTGTGACTGTGTGAGGGACTGTGACTGTGACTGTGTGAGGGAGAGGAACTGTGACTGTGTGAGGGAGAGGGACTGTGACTGTGTGAGGCAGAGGGACTGTGACTGTGTGAGGGAGAGGGACTGTGACTGTGTGAGGGAGAGGGACTGTGACTGTGTGAGGGAGAGGGACTGTGACTGTGACTGTGTGAGGGAGAGGGACTGTGACTGTGTGACGGAGAGGGACTGTGACTTTGTGAGGGAGAGGGACTGTGACTGTGACTGTGACTGTGCTTGTGTGAGGGAGAGGGACTGTGACTGTGTGAGGGCGAGGGACTGTGACTGTGACTGTGTGAGGGAGAGGGACTGTGACTGTGTGACGGAGAGGGACTGTGACTGTGTGAGGGAGAGGTACTGTGACTGTGTGAGGGAGAGGGACTGTGACTCTGTGAGGGAGAGGGACTGTGACTGTGACTGTGTGAGGGAGAGGGACTGTGACTGTGTGAGGGAGAGGGACTGTGACTGTGTGAGGGAGAGGGACTGTGACTGTGTGAGGGAGAGGGACTGTGACTGTGACTGTGTGAGGGAGAGGGACTGTGACTGTGTGAGGGAGAGGGAGTGTGACTGTGTGAGGGAGAGGGACTGTGACTGTGACTGTGTGAGGGAGAGGGACTGTGACTGTGTGAGGGAGAGGGACTGTGACTGTGTGAGGGAGAGGGACTGTGACTGTGTGAGGGAGAGGGACTGTGACTGTGACTGTGTGAGGGAGAGGGACTGTGACTGTGTGAGGGAGAGGGAGTGTGACTGTGTGAGGGAGAGGGACTGTGACTGTGACTGTGACTGTGTGAGGGAGAGGGACTGTGACTGTGTGAGGGAGAGGGACTGTGACTGTGTGAGGGAGAGGGACTGTGACTGTGTGAGGGAGAGGGACTGTGACTGTTACTGTGCTTGTGTGAGGGAGAGGGACTGTGACTGTGTGACGGAGAGGGACGGTGACTGTGTGAGGGAGAGGTACTGTGACTGTGTGAGGGAGAGGGACTGTGACTGTGTGAGGGAGAGGGACTGTGACTCTGTGAGGGAGAGGGACTGTGACTGTGACTGTGACTGTGTGAGGGAGAGGGACTGTGACTGTGTGAGCGAGAGGGACTGTGACTGTGTGAGGGCGAGGGACTGTGACTGTGACTGTGACTGTGTGAGGGAGAGGGACTGTGACTGTGTGAGGGAGAGGGACTGTGACTGTGACTGTGACTGTGTGAGGGAGAGGGACTGTGTGAGGGAGAGGAACTGTGACTGTGTGAGGGAGAGGGACTGTGACTGTGACTGTGACTGTGTGAGGGAGAGGGACTGTGACTGTGTGAGGGAGAGGGACTGTGACTGTGACTGTGACTGTGACTGTGTGAGGGAGAGGGACTGTGACTGTGTGAGGGAGAGGGACTGTGACTGTGTGAGGGAGAGGGACTGTGACGGTGTGAGGGAGAGGGAGAGGGACTGTGACTGTGACTGTGTGAGGGAGAGGAACTGTGACTGTGTGAGGGAGAGGGACTGTGACTGTGTGAGGGAGAGGGACTGTGACTGTGTGAGGGAGAGGGACTGTGACTGTGTGAGGGAGAGGGACTGTGACTGTGACTGTGACTGTGTGAGGGAGAGGGACTGTGACTGTGTGAGGGAGAGGGACTGTGACTGTGTGAGGCAGAGGGACTGTGACTGTGTGAGGGAGAGGGACTGTGACTGTGTGAGGGAGAGGGACTGTGACTGTGTGAGGGAGAGGGACTGTGACTGTGACTGTGTGAGGGAGAGGGACTGTGACTGTGTGACGGAGAGGGACTGTGACTTTGTGAGGGAGAGGGACTGTGACTGTGACTGTGACTGTGACTGTGCTTGTGTGAGGGAGAGGGACTGTGACTGTGTGAGGGCGAGGGACTGTGACTGTGACTGTGTGAGGGAGAGGGACTGTGACTGTGTGACGGAGAGGGACTGTGACTGTGTGAGGGAGAGGGACTGTGACTGTGTGAGGGAGAGGGACTGTGACTCTGTGAGGGAGAGGGACTGTGACTGTGACTGTGACTGTGACTGTGTGAGGGAGAGGGACTGTGACTGTGACTGTGTGAGGGAGAGGGACTGTGACTGTGTGAGGGAGAGGGACTGTGACTGTGTGAGGGAGAGGGACTGTGACTGTGTGAGGGAGAGGGACTGTGACTGTGACTGTGTGAGGGAGAGGGACTGTGACTGTGTGAGGGAGAGGGAGTGTGACTGTGTGAGGGAGAGGGACTGTGACTGTGACTGTGACTGTGTGAGGGAGAGGGACTGTGACTGTCTGAGGGAGAGGGACTGTGACTGTGTGAGGGAGAGGGACTGTGACTGTGTGAGGGAGAGGGACTGTGACTGTTACTGTGCTTGTGTGAGGGAGAGGGACTGTGACTGTGTGACGGAGAGGGACTGTGACTGTGTGAGGGAGAGGTACTGTGACTGTGTGAGGGAGAGGGACTGTGACTGTGTGAGGGAGAGGGACTGTGACTGTGTGACGGAGAGGGACTGTGACTGTGTGAGGGAGAGGTACTGTGACTGTGTGAGGGAGAGGGACTGTGACTGTGTGAGGGAGAGGGACTGTGACTCTGTGAGGGAGAGGGACTGTGACTGTGACTGTGACTGTGTGAGGGAGAGGGACTGTGACTGTGTGAGCGAGAGGGACTGTGACTGTGTGAGGGCGAGGGACTGTGACTGTGACTGTGACTGTATGAGGGAGAGGGACTGTGACTGTGTGAGGGAGAGGGACTGTGACTGTGACTGTGACTGTGTGAGGGAGAGGGACTGTGTGAGGGAGAGGAACTGTGACTGTGTGAGGGAGAGGGACTGTGACTGTGACTGTGACTGTGTGAGGGAGAGGGACTGTGACTGTGTGAGGGAGAGGGACTGTGACTGTGACTGTGACTGTGACTGTGTGAGGGAGATGGACTGTGACTGTGTGAGGGAGAGGGACTGTGACTGTGTGAGGGAGAGGGACTGTGACGGTGTGAGGGAGAGGGAGAGGGACTGTGACTGTGACTGTGTGAGGGAGAGGAACTGTGACTGTGTGAGGGAGAGGGACTGTGACTGTGTGAGGGAGAGGGACTGTGACTGTGTGAGGGAGAGGGACTGTGACTGTGTGAGGGAGAGGGACTGTGACTGTGTGAGGGAGAGGGACTGTGACTGTGACTGTGACTGTGTGAGGGAGAGGGACTGTGACTGTGTGAGGGAGAGGGACTGTGACTGTGACTGTGACTGTGTGAGGGAGAGGGACTGTGACTGTGTGACGGAGAGGGACTGTGACTGTGTGAGGGAGAGGGACTGTGACTGTGTGAGGGAGAGGGACTGTGACTGTGACTGTGACTGTGCTTGTGTGAGGGAGAGGGACTGTGACTGTGTGAGGGAGAGGGACTGTGACTGTGTGAGGGAGAGGGACTGTGACTGTGACTGTGACTGTGTGAGGGAGAGGGACTGTGACTGTGTGAGGGAGAGGGACTGTGACTGTGACTGTAACTGTGCTTGTGTGAGGGAGAGGGACTGTGACTGTGTGAGGGAGAGGGACTGTGACTGTGTGACGGAGAGGGACTGTGACTGTGTGAGGGAGAGGTACTGTGACTGTGTGAGGGAGAGGGACTGTGACTGTGTGAGGGAGAGGGACTGTGACTCTGTGAGGGAGAGGGACTGTGACTGTGACTGTGACTGTGTGAGGGAGAGGGACTGTGACTGTGTGAGGGAGAGGGACTGTGACTGTGTGAGGGAGAGGGACTGTGACTGTGACTGTGTGAGGGAGAGGGACTGTGACTGTGTGAGGTCGAGGGACTGTGACTGAGACTGTGACTGTGTGAGGGAGAGGGACTGTGACTGTGACTGTGTGAGGGAGAGGGACTGTGACTGTGTGAGGGAGAGGGACTGTGACTGTGTGAGGGAGAGGGACTGTGACTGTGTGAGGGAGAGGGACTGTGACTGCGACTGTGTGAGGGAGAGGGACTGTGACTGTGACTGTGACTGTGACTGTGACTGTGTGAGGGAGATTGACTGTGACTGTGACTGTGTGAGGGAGAGGGACTGTGGCTGTGACTGTGTGAGGGAGAGGGTCTGTGACTGTGTGAGGGAGAGGGACTGTGACTGTGTGAGGGAGAGGGACTGTGACTGTGTGAGGGAGAGGGACTGTGACTGTGTGAGGGAGAGGGACTGTGACTGTGTGAGGGAGAGGGAGTGTGACTGTGTGAGGGAGAGGGACTGTGACTGTGACTGTGACTGTGTGAGGGAGAGGGACTGTGACTGTGACTGTGACTGTGTGAGGGAGAGGGACTGTGACTGTGTGAGGGAGAGGGACTGTGACTGTGACTGTGTGAGGGAGAGGGACTGTGACTGTGTGAGGGAGAGGGACTGTGACTGTGTGAGGGAGAGGGACTGTGACTGTGTGAGGGAGAGGGACTGTGACTTTGACTGTGACTGTGTGAGGGACTGTGTGAGGGAGAGGGACTGTGACTGTGTGAGGGAGAGGGACTGTGACTGTGTGAGGGAGAGGGACTGTGCCTGTGTGAGGGAGAGGGACTGTGACTGTGTGAGGGAGAGGAACTGTGACTGTGAATGTGACTGTGTGAGGGAGAGGGACTGTGACTGTGACTGTCTGAGGGAGTGGGACTGTGACTGTGTGAGGGAGAGGGACTGTGACTGTGACTGTGTGAGGGAGAGGGACTGTGACTGTGTGAGGGGGAGGGACTGTGACTGTGACTGTGTGAGGGAGAGGGACTGTGACTGTGTGAGGGAGAGGGACTGTGACTGTGACTGTGTGAGGGAGAGGGACGGTGACTGTGACTTTGTGGGGGAGAGGGACTGTGACTGTGACTGTGTGAGGGAGAGGGACTGTGACTTTGACTGTGTGAGGGAGAGGGACTGTGACTTTGACTGTGTGAGGGAGAGGGACTGTGGCTGTGACTGTGTGAGGGAGAGGGTCTGTGACTGTGTGAGGGAGAGGGACTGTGACTGTGTGAGGGAGAGGGACTGTGACTGTGTGAGGGAGAGGGACTGTGACTGTGTGAGGGAGAGGGACTGTGACTGTGTGAGGGAGAGGGACTGTGACTGTGTGAGGGAGAGGGACTGTAACTGTGACTGTGACCGTGTCAGGGAGAGGGACTGTAACTGTGTGAGGGAGAGGGACTGTGACTGTGTGAGGGAGAGGGAGTGTGACTGTGTGAGGGAGAGGGACTGTGACTGTGACTGTGACTGTGTGAGGGAGAGGGACTGTGACTGTGACTGTGACTGTGTGAGGGAGAGGGACTGTGACTGTGTGAGGGAGAGGGACTGTGACTGTGACTGTGTGAGGGAGAGGGACTGTGACTGTGTGAGGGAGAGGGACTGTGACTGTGTGAGGGAGAGGGACTGTGACTGTGTGAGGGAGAGGGACTGTGACTTTGACTGTGACTGTGTGAGGGACTGTGTGAGGGAGAGGGACTGTGACTGTGTGAGGGAGAGGGACTGTGACTGTGACTGTGACTGTGAGGGACTGTGTGAGGGAGAGGGACTGTGACTGTGTGAGGGAGAGGGACTGTGACTGTGTGAGGGAGAGGGACTGTGCCTGTGTGAGGGAGAGGGACTGTGAATGTGTGAGGGAGAGGAACTGTGACTGTGAATGTGACTGTGTGAGGGAGAGGGACTGTGACTGTGACTGTCTGAGGGAGTGGGACTGTGTGAGGGAGAGGGACTGTGACTGTGACTGTGTGAGGGAGAGGGACTGTGACTGTGTGAGGGAGATGGACTGTGTCTGTGTGAGAGAGAAGGACTGTGACTGTGACTGTGTGAGGGAGAGGGACTGTGACTGTGTGAGGGAGAGGGACTGTGACTGTGACTGTGTGAGGGAGAGGGACTGTGACTGTGTGAGGGAGAGGGACTGTGACTGTGACTGTGTGAGGGAGAGGGACGGTGACTGTGACTTTGTGAGGGAGAGGGACTGTGACTGTGACTGTGTGAGGGAGAGGGACTGTGACTGTGTGAGGGAGAGGGACTGTGACTGTGTGAGGGAGAGGGACTGTGACTGTGTGAGGGAGAGGGACTGAGACTGTGACTGTGTGAGGGAGAGGGACTGTGACTGTGTGAGGGAGAGGGACTGTGACTGTGACTGTGTGAGGGAGAGGGACGGTGACTGTGACTGTGTGAGGGAGAGGGACTGTGACTGTGTGAGGGAGAGGGACTGTGACTGTGACTGTGTGAGGGACTGTGACTGTGACTGTGTGAGGGAGAGGGACTGTGACTGTGTGAGGGAGAGGGACTGTGACGGTGACTGTGTGAGGGAGAGGGACGGTGACTGTGACTGTGTGAGGGAGAGGGACTGTGACTGTGACTGTGTGAGGGAGAGGGACTGTGAATGTGTGAGGGAGAGGGACTGTGACTGTGACTGTGTGAGGGAGAGGGACTGTGACTGTGTGAGGGAGAGGGACTGTGACTGTGTGAGGGAGAGGGACTGTGACTGTGACTGTGTGAGGGAGAGGGACTGTGACTGTGACTGTGTGAGGGAGAGGGACTGTGACTGTGTGAGGGAGAGGGACTGTGACGGTGACTGTGTGAGGGAGAGGGACGGTGACTGTGACTGTGTGAGGGAGAGGGACTGTGACTGTGACTGTGTGAGGGAGAGTGACTGTGACTGTGACTGTGACTGTTTGAGGGAGAGGGACTGTGACTGTGTGAGGGAGAGGGACTGTGACTGTGTGAGGGAGAGGGACTGTGACTGTGACTGTGAGGCACTGTGTGAGGGAGAGGGACTGTGACTGTGACTGTGAGGGACTGTGTGAGGGAGAGGGACTGTGACTGTGACTGTGAGGGACTGTGTGAGGGAGAGGGACTGTAACTGTGTGAGGGAGAGGGACTGTGACTGTGTGAGGGAGAGGGACTGTGACTGTGACTGTGAGGCACTGTGTGAGGGAGAGGGACTGTGACTGTGACTGTGAGGGACTGTGTGAGGGAGAGGGACTGTGACTGTGACTGTGAGGGACTGTGTGAGGGAGAGGGACTGTGACTGTGACTGTGAGGGACGTTGTGAGGGAGAGGGGCTGTGACTGTGACTGTGTGAGGGAGAGGGACTGTGACTGTGACAGTGTGAGGGAGAGGGACTGTGACTGTGATTGTGACTGTGTGAGGGAGAGGGACTGTGACTGTGACTGTGTGAGGGAGAGGGACTGTGACTGTGACTGTCACTGTGTGAGGGAGAGGGACTGTGACTGTGACTGTGACTGTGTGAGGGAGAGGGACTGTGACTGTGACTGTGACTGTGTGAGGGAGAGGGACTGTGACTGTGTGAGGGAGAGGGACTGTGAATGTGTGAGGGAGAGGAACTGTGACTGTGAATGTGACTGTGTGAGGGAGAGGGACTGTGACTGTGACTGTCTGAGGGAGTGGGACTGTGACTGTGTGAGGGAGAGGGACTGTGACTGTGACTGTGTGAGGGAGAGGGACTGTGACTGTGTGAGGGAGATGGACTGTGTCTGTGTGAGAGAGAAGGACTGTGACTGTGACTGTGTGAGGGAGAGGGACTGTGACTGTGTGAGGGAGAGGGACTGTGACTGTGACTGTGTGAGGGAGAGGGACTGTGACTGTGTGAGGGAGAGGGACTGTGACTGTGTGAGGGAGAGGGACTGTGACTGTGACTGTGTGAGGGAGAGGGACGGTGACTGACTTTGTGAGGGAGAGGGACTGTGACTGTGTGAGGGAGAGGGACTGTGACTGTGTGAGGGAGAGGGACTGTGACTGTGTGAGGGAGAGGGACTGTGACTGTGACTGTGTGAGGGAGAGGGACTGTGACTGTGTGAGGGAGAGGGACTGTGACTGTGACTGTGTGAGGGAGAGGGACGGTGACTGTGACTGTGTGAGCGAGAGGGACTGTGACTGTGTGAGGGAGAGGGACTGTGACTGTGTGAGGGAGAGGGACTGTGACTGTGTGAGGGACTGTGACTGTGACTGTGTGAGGGAGAGGGACTGTGACGGTGACTGTGTGAGGGAGAGGGACGGTGACTGTGACTGTGTGAGGGAGAGGGACTGTGACTGTGACTGTGTGAGGGAGAGGGACTGTGAATGTGTGAGGGAGAGGGACTGTGACTGTGACTGTGTGAGGGAGAGGGACTGTGACTGTGTGAGGGAGAGGGACTGTGACTGTGTGAGGGAGAGGGACTGTGACTGTGACTGTGTGAGGGAGAGGGACTGTGACTGTGACTGTGTGAGGGAGAGGGACTGTGACTGTGTGAGGGAGAGGGACCGTGACGGTGACTGTGTGAGGGAGAGGGACGGTGACTGTGACTGTGTGAGGGAGAGGGACTGTGACTGTGACTGTGTGAGGGAGAGTGACTGTGACTGTGACTGTGACTGTTTGAGGGAGAGGGACTGTGACTGTGTGAGGGAGAGGGACTGTGACTGTGTGAGGGAGAGGGACTGTGACTGTGACTGTGAGGCACTGTGTGAGAGAGAGGGACTGTGACTGTGACTGTGAGGGACTGTGTGAGGGAGAGGGACTGTGACTGTGACTGTGAGGGACTGTGTGAGGGAGAGGGACTGTAACTGTGTGAGGGAGAGGGACTGTGACTGTGTGAGGGAGAGGGACTGTGACTGTGACTGTGAGGCACTGTGTGAGGGAGAGGGACTGTGACTGTGACTGTGAGGGACTGTGTGAGGGAGAGGGACTGTGACTGTGACTGTGAGGGACTGTGTGAGGGAGAGGGACTGTGACTGTGACTGTGAGGGACGTTGTGAGGGAGAGGGGCTGTGACTGTGACTGTGACTGTGTGAGGGAGAGGGACTGTGACTGTGACAGTGTGAGGGAGAGGGACTGTGACTGTGATTGTGACTGTGTGAGGGAGAGGGACTGTGACTGTGACTGTGTGAGGGAGAGGGACTGTGACTGTGACTGTCACTGTGTGAGGGAGAGGGACTGTGACTGTGACTGTGACTGTGTGAGGGAGAGGGACTGTGACTGTGACTGTGACTGTGTGAGGGAGAGGGACTGTGACTGACTGTGTGAGGGAGAGGGACTGTGACTGTGACTGTGACTGTCACTGTGTGAGGGAGAGGGACTGTGACTGTGACTGTGTTAGGGAGAGGCCTGTGACTGTGACTGTGACTGTGTGAGGGAGAGGGACTGTGACTGTGTGAGGGAGAGGGGCTGTGACTGTGACTGTGTGAGGGAGAGGGACTGTGACTGCGACAGTGTGAGGGAGAGGGACTGTGACTGTGACTGTGTGAGGGAGAGGGACTGTGACTGTGACTGTGACTGTGACTGTGTGAGGGAGAGGGACTGTGACTGTGACTGTGTCTGTGTGAGGGAGAGGGACTGTGACTGTGACTGTGTGAGGGAGAGGGACTGTGACTGTGACTGTGACTGTGTTAGGGAGAGGGACTGTGACTGTGACTGTGACTGTGTGAGGGAGAGGGACTGTGACTGTGACTGTGTGAGGGAGAGGGACTGTGACTGTGACTGTGTGAGGGAGAGGGACTGTGACTGTGACTGTGTGAGGGAGAGGGACTGTGACTGTGACTGTGTGAGGGAGAGGGACTGTGACTGTGACTGTGTGAGGGAGAGGGTCTGTGACTGTGACTGTGTGAGGGAGAGGGACTGTGACTGTGACTGTGTGAGGGAGAGGGACTGTGACTGTGACTGTGTGAGGGAGAGGGACCGTGACTGTGTGAGGGAGATGGACTGTGTCTGTGTGAGAGAGAAGGACTGTGACTGTGACTGTGTGAGGGAGAGGGACTGTGACTGTGTGAGGGAGAGGGACTGTGACTGTGACTGTGACTGTGAGGGAGAGGGACTGTGACTGTGACTGTGTGAGGGAGAGGGAGTGTGACTGTGTGAGGGAGAGGGACTGTGACTGTGTGAGGGAGAGGGACTGTGACTGTGACTGTGTGAGGGAGAGGGACTGTGACTGTGACTGTGTGAGGGAGAGGGACTGTGACTGTGTGAGGGAGAGGGACTGTGACTGTGACTGTGTGAGGGAGAGGGACGGTGACTGTGACTGTGTGAGGGAGAGGGACTGTGACTGTGTGAGGGAGAGGGATTGTGACTGTGACTGTGAGGGACTGTGTGAGGGAGAGGGACTGTGACTGTGTGAGGGAGAGGGACTGTGACTGTGTGAGGGAGAGGGACTGTGCCGGTGTGAGGGAGAGGGACTGTGACTGTGTGAGGGAGAGGAACTGTGACTGTGAATGTGACTGTGTGAGGGAGTGGGACTGTGACTGTGTGAGGGAGAGGGACTGTGACTGTGTGAGGGAGATGGACTGTGTCTGTGTGAGAGAGAAGGACTGTGACTGTGACTGTGTGAGGGAGAGGGACTGTGACTGTGTGAGGGAGAGGAACTGTGACTGTGACTGTGACTGTCTGAGGGAGTGGGACTGTGACTGTGTGAGGGAGAGGGACTGTGACTGTGTGAGGGAGATGGACTGTGTCTGTGTGAGAGAGAAGGACTGTGACTGTGACTGTGTGAGGGAGAGGGACTGTGACTGTGTGAGGGAGAGGGACTGTGACTGTGACTGTGTGAGGGAGAGGGACTGTGACTGTGTGAGGGAGAGGGACTGTGACTGTGACTGTGTGAGGGAGAGGGACTGTGACTGTGACTGTGTGAGGGAGAGGGACTGTGACTGTGACTGTGACTGTGTTAGGGAGAGGGACTGTGACTGTGACTGTGTGAGGGAGAGGGCCTGTGACTGTGACTGTGACTGTTTGAGGGAGAGGGACTGTGACTGTGACTGTGTGAGGGAGAGGGACTGTGACTGTGACTGTGTGAGGGAGAGGGGCTGTGACTGTGACTGTGACTGTGTGAGGGAGAGGGACTGTGACTGTGACAGTGTGAGGGAGAGGGACTGTGACTGTGATTGTGACTGTGTGAGGGAGAGGGACTGTGACTGTGACTGTGTGAGGGAGAGGGACTGTGACTGTGATTGTGACTGTGTGAGGGAGAGGGACTGTGACTGTGACTGTCACTGTGTGAGGGAGAGGGACTGTGACTGTGACTGTGACTGTGTGAGGGAGAGGGACTGTGACTGACTGTGTGAGGGAGAGGGACTGTGACTGTGACTGTGACTGTCACTGTGTGAGGGAGAGGGACTGTGACTGTGACTGTGACTGTGTTAGGGAGAGGGACTGTGACTGTGACTGTGTGAGGGAGAGGGCCTGTGACTGTGACTGTGACTGTGTGAGGGAGAGGGACTGTGACTGTGACTGTGTGAGGGAGAGGGGCTGTGACTGTGACTGTGACTGTGTGAGGGAGAGGGACTGTGACTGTGACTGTGACTGTGTGAGGGAGAGGGACTGTGACTGTGACAGTGTGAGGGAGAGGGACTGTGACTGTGACTGTGTGAGGGAGAGGGACTGTGACTGTGACTGTGTGAGGGAGAGGGACTGTGACTGTGTGAGGGAGAGGGACTGTGACTGTGTGAGGGCGAGGGCGAGGGACTGTGACTGTGTGAGGGAGAGGGACTGTGACTGTGTGAGGGAGAGGGACTGTGACTGTGACTGTGACTGTGTGAGGGAGAGGGACTGTGACTGTGACTGTGACTGTGTGAGGGAGAGGGACTGTTACTGTGACTGTGTGAGGGAGAGGGACTTTGACTGTGAATGTGTGAGCGAGAGGGACTGTGACTGTGACTGTGTGAGGGAGAGGGACTGTGACTGTGTGAGGGAGAGGGAATGTGTCTGTGTGAGGGAGAGGGACTGTGACTGTGACTGTGTGAGGGAGAGGGACTGTGACTGTGACTGTGACTGTGTGAGGGAGAGGGACTGTGACTGTAACTGTTTCTGTGACTTTGTGAGGGAGAGGGACTGTGACTGTGACTGTGTGAGGGAGAGGGACTGTGACTTTGACTGTGTGAGGGAGAGGGACTGTGACTGTGACTGTGACTGTGTGAGGGAGAGGGACTGTGACTTTGACTGTGACTGTGTGAGGGAAAGGGACTGTGACTGTGACTGTGACTGTGTGAGGGAGAGGGACTGTGACTTTGACTGTGTGAGGGAGAGGGACTGTGACTTTGACTGTGTGAGGGAGAGGGACTGTGACTGTGACTGTGACTGTGTCAGGGAGAGGGATTGTGACTTTGACTGTGTGAGGGAGAGGGACTGTGACTGTGACTGTGACTGTGTGAGGGAGAGGGACTGTGACTTTGACTGTGTGAGGGAGTGGGACTTTGACTGTGTGAGGGAGAGGGACTGTGACTTTGACTGTGTGAGGGAGAGGGTCTTTGACTGTGTGAGGGAGACGGACTGTGACTGTGACTGTGTGAGCGAGAGGGACTGTGACTGTGACTGTGTGAGGGAGAGGGACTGTGACTGTGACTGTGTGAGCGAGATGGACTGTGACTGTGACTGTGTGAGGGAGAGGGACTGTGACTGTGTGAGGGAGAGAGACTGTGACTGTGACTGTGTGAGGGAGAGGGACTGTGACTGTGTGAGGGAGAGGGCGAGGGACTGTGACTGTGTGAGGGAGAGGGACTGTGACTGTGTGAGGGAGAGGGACTGTGACTGTGACTGTGACTGTGTGAGGGAGAGGGACTGTGACTGTGTGAGGGAGAGGGACTGTGACTGTGACTGTGTGAGGGAGAGGGACTGTAACTGTGTGAGGGAGAGGGATTGTGACTGTGACTGTGTGAGCGAGAGGGACTGTGACTGTGACTGTGTGAGGGAGAGGGACTTTGACTGTGAATGTGTGAGCGAAAGGGACTGTGACTGTGTGAGGGAGAGGGACTGTGACTGTGTGAGGGAGAGGGACTGTGTCTGTGTGAGGGAGAGGGACTGTGACTGTGTGAGGGAGAGGGACTGTGACTGTGACTGTGTGAGGGAGAGGGACTGTGACTGTGACTGTGTGAGGGAGAGGGACTGTGACTGTGACTGTGACTGTGTGAGGGAGAGGGACTGTGACTGTGACTGTATGAGGGAGAGGGACTGTGACTGTGACTGTTTCTGTGACTTTGTGAGGGAGAGGGACTGTGACTGTGACTGTAAATGTGTGAGGGAGAGGGACTGTGACTGTGACTGTTTCTGTGACTTTGTGAGGGAGAGGGACTGTGACTGTGACTGTGACTGTGTGAGGGAGAGGGACTGTGACTGTGACTGTATGAGGGAGAGGGACTGTGACTGTGACTGTTTCTGTGACTTTGTGAGGGAGAGGGACTGTGACTGTGACTGTGATTGTGACTGTGTGAGGGAGAGGGACTGTGACTGTGACTGTGTGAGGGAGAGGGACTGGTACTGTGACTGTGTGAGGGAGAGGGACTGTGACTGTGACTGTGTGAGGGAGAGGTACTGTGACTGTGACTGTGTGAGGGAGAGGGACTGTGACTGTGAGGGACTGTGTGAGGGAGAGGGACTGTGACTGTGACTGTGAGGGACTGTGTGAGGGAGAGGGACTGTGAATGTGACTGTGAGGGACTGTGTGAGCGAGAGGGACTGTGACTGTGACTGTGTGAGGGAGAGGGACTGTGACTGTGTGAGGGAGAGGGACTGTGACTGTGTGAGGGACAGGGACTTTGACTGTGACTGTGACTGTGTGAGGTAGAAAGACTGTGACTCTGTGAGGGAGAGGGACTGTGTCTGTGTGAGGGAGAGGGACTGTGACTGTGACTGTGTGAGGGAGAGGGACTGTGACTGTGACTGTGACTGACTGTGTGAGGGAGAGGGACTGTGACTGTGACTGTGTGAGGGAGATGGACTGTGACTATGACTGTGTGAGGGAGAGGGACTGTGACTGTGACTGTGACTGTCACTATGTGAGGGAGAGGGACTGTGTCTGTGTGAGGGAGAGGGACTGTGACTGACTGTGTGAGGGAGAGGGACTGTGTCTGTGTGAGGGAGAGGGACTGTGACTGACTGTGTGAGGGAGAGGGACTGTGACTGTGACTGTGTGAGGGAGAGGGACTGTGTCTGTGTGAGGGAGAGGGACTGTGACTGACTGTGTGAGGGAGAGGGACTGTGACTGTGACTGTGTGAGGGAGAGGGACTGTGACTGCGACTGTGTGAGGGAGAGGGACTGTGACTGTGACTGTGACTGTGTGAGGGAGAGGGACTGTGACTGTGACTGTGACTGTGTGAGGGAGAGGGACTGTGACTGTGACTGTGACTGTGTCAGGTAGAGGGACTGTGACTGTGACTGTGATTGTGTGAGCGAGAGGGACTGTGACTGTGACTGTGTGAGGGAGAGGGACTGTGACTGTGACTGTGACTGTGTGAGGGAGAGGGACTGTGACTGTGTGAGGGAGAGGGACTGTGACTGTGTGAAGGAGAGGGACTGTGACTGTGACTGTGACTGTGTGAGGGAGAGGGACTGTGACTGTGACTGTGACTGTGTGAGGGAGAGGGACTGTTACTGTGACTGTGTGAGGGAGAGGGACTTTGACTGTGAATGTGTGAGCGAGAGGGACTGTGACTGTGACTGTGTGAGGGAGAGGGACTGTGACTGTGTGAGGGAGAGGGAATGTGTCTTTGTGAGGGAGAGGGACTGTGACTGTGTGAGGGAGAGGGACTGTGACTGTGACTGTGACTGTGTGAGGGAGAGGGACTGTGACTGTGACTGTGTGAGGGAGAGGGACTGTGACTGTGACTTTGACTGTGTGAGGGAGAGGGACTGTGACTGTGACTGTGACTGTGTGAGGGAGAGGGACTGTGACTGTGACTGTGTGAGGGAGAGGGACTGTGACTGTGACTGTGACTGTGTCAGGGAGAGGGATTGTGACTGTGACTGTGTGAGGGAGAGGGACTTTGACTGTGTGAGGGAGAGGGACTGTGACTGTGTGAGGGAGACGGACTGTGACTGTGTGAGGGAGTGGGACTGTGACTGTGTGAGTGAGAGGGACTGTGACTGTGTGAGCGAGAGGGACTGTGACTGTGTGAGGGAGAGGGACTGTGACTGTGACTGTGACTGTGTGACCTTTGTTTTGCGTAACGCTTGATGTTGTGAGTGTACACCAGTGTTTCGCGTGCACCGAGGTCCGAAAAGGCGTGCGCTACAACTATTAACCTTGGTTTGGGAGTGTGGCGAAACGCTCGCTCCGCTGTAATGGGCGGATGCAATGTTATCACCTGGTACGTTTCGTTAGTCGGGTCGTAACACACCGGTCCGTGACACGGACCGTCACATTGTATGGGGCTTATACTATTCAACACGTTGATCATAATAATGTGTATTAAACCCACAACCTAGCACTGAGGACAGAGGGACTTTATTTAAATTAGTACTTAATGGAAACGATGCATAATGATACATAAGAGCCATGTCATACATTCAGCCTAGGAATAGTAGCATTGTGCACTATTAAAAATATACACATCAATTGCTCGAATCCCATTGTTGCAAAGTAAAACTCTAATAAAACTCTAGTCTGACATCAACAGAGAAGACTTAGTGAATGTACTACAAATACAGCATTAGGATTTCGAGTGGACCGTGCACCTGGTGAACCATCAGAGGCTTATGACGCAACATATCTTCCAGTTCTGACTGAGCGCCTCCAGGAGAGAGGCCCAAGCAAGACCCGCCCCGAGGAGCGTCTTGCCACATGTCACTACTCGGTCTAACTGAGCGCCTCCAGGAGAGAGGTCCAAGCAAGACACGCCCCGAGGAGCGTCTTGCCACATGTCACTACTCGGTCTGACTGAGCGCCTCCAGGAGGGAGGTCCAAGCAAGACGCGCCCCGAGGAGCTTCTTGCCACATGTCACTACTCGGTCTGACTGAGCGCCTCCAGGAGAGAGGCCCAAGCAAGACGTGCCCCGAGGAGCGTCTTGCCACATGTCAACAATGGGTCTGACTGAGGGCCTCCAGGAGAGAAGCCCAAGCAAGACGCGCCCCGAGGAGCGTCTTGCCACATGTCAACACTGGGTCTGACTGAGGGCCCCCAGGAGAGAGGCCCAAATAAGACGCGCCCCGAGGAGCGTTTTGCCACATGTCAACACTGGGTCTGACTGAGGGCCTCCAGGAGAGAAGCCCAAGCAAGATGCGCCCCAAGGAGCGTCTTGCCACATGTCAGCACTCGGTCTGACTGAGCGCCTCCAGGAAGGAGGCCCAAGCAAGACGCGCCCCGAGGAGCGTCTTGCCACATGTCAACACTGGGTCTGACTGAGCGCCTCCAGGAGAGAGGCCCAAGCAAGACGCTCCCCGAGGAGCGTCTTGCAACATGTCAGCACTCGGTCTGACTGAGCGCCTCCAGGAGAGAGGCCCAAGCAAGACGTGCCCCGAGGAGCATCTTGCCACATGTCAACACTGGGTCTGACTGAGTGCCTCCATGAGAGAAGCCCCAGCAAGACGCACCCCGAGGAGCGTCTTGCCACATGTCAACACTGGGTCTGACTGAGCACCTCCAGGAGAGAGGCCCAAGCAAGACGCGCCCCGAGGAGCGTCTTGCCACATGTCAACACTGGGTCTGACTGAGCGCCTCCAGGAGAGAGGCCCGAGGAGCGTCTTGCCACATGTCACCTCTGGGTCTGACTGAGCGCCTCCAGGAGAGAGGCGCAAGCAAGAAACGCCCGAGGAGCGTCTTGACACATGTCAACACTGGGTCTGACTGAGCGCCTCCAGGAGAGAGGCCCCAGCAAGACGCGCCCCGAGGAACGTCTTGCCACATGTCACTACTCGGTCTGACTGAGCGCCTCCAGGAGAGAGGTCCAAGCAACACGCGCCCCGAGGAGCGTCTTGCCACATGTCAACACTGGGTCTGACTGAGTGCCTCCATGAGAGAAGGCCCAGCAAGACGCGCCCCGAGGAGCGTCTTGCCACATGTCACTACTCGGTCTGACTGAGCGCCTCCAGGAGAGAGGCCCAAGCAAGACGTGCCCCGAGGAGTGTCTTGCCACATGTCAACAATGGGTCTGACTGAGGGCCTCCAGGAGAGAAGCCCAAGCAAGAAGCGCCCCGAGGAGCGTCTTGCCACATGTCAACACTGGGTCTGACTGAGCGCCTCCAGGAGAGAGTCCCAAGCAAGACACGCCCCGAGGAGCGTCTTGACACATGTCAACACTGGGTCTGACTGAGGGCCTCCATGAGAGAGGCCCAAGCAATACGCGCCCCGAGGAGCGTCTTGCCACATGTCAACAATGGGTCTGACTGAGGGCCTCCAGGAGAGAAGCCTAAGCAAGACGCGCCCCGAGGAGCTTCTTTCCAGATGTCAACAATGGGTCTTACTGTGGGCCTCCATGAGAGAAGCCCAAGCAAGACGCGCCCCGAGGAGTGTCTTGCCACATGTCAACACTGTGTCTGACTGAGCGCCTCCAGGAGAGAGGCCCAAGCAAGACGCGCCCCGAGGAGCGTCTTGCCACGTGTCAACACTGGGTCTGACTTAGCGCCTCCAGGAGAGAGGCCCAAGCAAGATGCGCCCCGAGGAGCATCTTGCCACGTGTCACCACTGGGTCTGACTGAGCTCCTCCAGGAGAGAGGCCCAAGCAAGACGCGCCCAGAGGAGCGTCTTGCCACGTGTCACCACTGGGTCTGATTGAGCACCTCCAGGAGAGAGGCCCCAGCAAGACGCGCCCCGAGGAGCGTCTTGCCTTATGTCAGCACTCGGTCTGACTGAGCGCCTCCAGGAGAGAGGCCCAAGCAAGACGCGCCCCGAGGAGCGTCTTGCCACATGTCACTACTCGGTCTAACTGAGCGCCTCCAGGAGAGAGGTCCAAGCAAGACGCGCCCCGAGGAGCGTCTTGCCAAATGTCACTACTCGGTCTGACTGAGCGCCTCCAGGAGGGAGGTCCAAGCAAGACACGCCCCGAGGAGCGTCTTGCCACATGTCACTACTCGGTCTGACTGAGCGCCTCCAGGAGAGAGGCCCAAGCAAGACGTGCCCCGAGGAGCGTCTTGCCACATGTCAACAATGGGTCTGACTGAGGGCCTCCAGGAGAGAAGCCCAAGCAAGATGCGCCCAGAGGAGCGTCTTGCCACATGTCAACACTGGGTCTGACTGAGCGCCTCCAGGAGAGAGACCCAAGCAAGACACGCCCCGAGGAGCGTCTTGACATATGTCAACACTGGGTCGGACTGAGGGCCTCCATGAGAGAAGCCCAAGCAAGACGCGCCCCGAGGAGAGTCTTGCCACATGTCAACACTCGGTCTGACAGAGGGCATTCAGGAGAGAGGCCCAAGCAATACGCGCCCCGAGGAGCGTCTTGCCACATGTCACCACTGGGTCTGAATGAGCGCCTCCAGGAGAGAGGCCCAACCAAGACGCGTCCCGAGGAGTGTCTTGCCACATGCCAACACTGATTCTGACTGAGCGCCTCCAGGAGAGAGGCCCAACCAAGATGCGCCCCGAGGAGTGTCTTGCCACATGCCAACACTGAGTCTGACTGAGCGCCTCCAGGAGAGAGGCCCAACCAAGACGCGCCCCGAGGAGTGTCTTGCCACATGCCAACACTGGGTCTGATTGAGCGCCTCCAGGAGAGAGGCCCCAGCAAGATGCGCCCCGAGGAGCGACTTGCCTTATGTCAGCACTCGGTCTGACTGAGCGCCTCCAGGAGAGAGGCCCAAGCAAGACGCGCCCCGAGGAGCGTCTTGCCAAGTGTCAACACTGGGTCTGACTGAGCGCCTCCAGGAGAGAGGCCCAAGCAAGACGTGCCCCGAGGAGCGTCTTTCCACGTGTCACCACTGGGTCTGACTGAGCGCCTCCAGGAGAGAGGCCCAAGCAAGACGCGCCCCGAGGAGCGTCTTGCCACATGTCAACACTGGGTCTGACTGAGCGCCTCCAGGAGAGAGGCCCAAGCAAGACGCGCCCCGAGGAGCGTCTTGCCACATGTCAACACTGGGTCTGACTGAGCGCCTCCAGGAGAGAGGCCCAAGCAAGACGCGCCCCGAGGAGCGTCTTGCCAAGTGTCAACACTGGGTCTGACTGAGCGCCTCCAGGAGAGAGGCCCAAGCAAGACGTGCCCCGAGGAGCGTCTTTCCACGTGTCACCACTGGGTCTGACTGAGCGCCTCCAGGAGAGAGGCCCAAGCAAGACGCGCCCCGAGGAGCGTCTTGCCACATGTCAACACTGGGTCTGACTGAGCGCCTCCAGGAGAGAGGCCCAAGCAAGACGCGCCCCGAGGAGCGTCTTGCCACATGTCAACACTGGGTCTGACTGAGCGTCTCCAGGAGAGAGGCCCAAGCAAGATGCGCCCCGAGGAGCGTCTTGCCACATGTCAACACTGAGTCTGACTGAGCGCCTCCAGGAGAGAGGCCCAACCAAGACTCGCCCCGAGGAGTGTCTTGCCACATGCCAACACTGGGTCTGATTGAGCGCCTCCAGGAGAGAGGCCCCAGCAAGACGCGCCCCGAGGAGCGTCTTGCCAAGTGTCAACACTGGGTCTGACTGAGCGCCTCCAGGAGAGAGGCCCAAGCAAGACGTGCCCCGAGGAGCGTCTTTCCACGTGTCACCAATGGGTCTGACTGAGCGCCTCCAGGAGAGAGGCACAAGCAAGTCGCGCCCCGAGGAGCGTCTTGCCACATGTCAACACTGGGTCTGACTGAGCGCCTCCAGGAGAGAGGCCCAAGCAAGATGCGCCCCGAGGAGCGTCTTGCCACATGTCAACACTGGGTCTGACTGAGCGCCTCCAGGAGAGAGGCCCAAGCAAGACGCGCCCCGAGGAGCGTCTTGCCAAGTGTCAACACTGGGTCTGACTGAGCGCCTCCAGGTGAGAGGCCCAAGCAAGACGTGCCCCGAGGAGCGTCTTTCCACGTGTCACCACTGGGTCTGACTGAGCGCCTCCAGGAGAGAGGCCCAAGCAAGACGCGCCCCGAGGAGCGTCTTGCCACATGTCAACACTGGGTCTGACTGAGCGCCTCCAGGAGAGAGGCCCAAGCAAGATGCGCCCCGAGGAGAGTCTTGCCACATGTCAACACTGAGTCTGACTGAGCGCCTCCAGGAGAGAGGCCCAACCAAGACTCGCCCCGAGGAGTGTCTTGCCACATGCCAACACTGGGTCTGATTGAGCGCCTCCAGGAGAGAGGCCCCAGCAAGATGCGCCCCGAGGAGTGACTTGCCTTATGTCAGCACTCGGTCTGACTGAGCGCCTCCAGGAGAGAGGCCCAAGCAAGACGTGCCCCGAGGAGCGTCTTGCCAAGTGTCAACACTGGGTCTGACTGAGCGCCTCCAGGAGAGAGGCCCAAGCAAGACGTGCCCCGAGGAGCGTCTTTCCACGTGTCACCACTGGGTCTGACTGAGCGCCTCCAGGAGAGAGGCCCAAGCAAGACGCGCCCCGAGGAGCGTCTTGCCACATGTCAACACTGGGTCTGACTGAGCGCCTCCAGGAGAGAGGCCCAAGCAAGACGCGCCCCGAGGAGCGTCTTGCCACATGTCAACACTGGGTCTGACTGAGCGCCTCCAGGAGAGAGGCCCAAGCAAGACGCGCCCCGAGGAGCGTCTTGCCAAGTGTCAACACTGGGTCTGACTGAGCGCCTCCAGGAGAGGCCCAAGCAAGACGTGCCCCGAGGAGCGTCTTTCCACGTGTCACCACTGGGTCTGACTGAGCGCCTCCAGGAGAGAGGCCCAAGCAAGACGCGCCCCGAGGAGCGTCTTGCCACATGTCAACACTGGGTCTGACTGAGCGCCTCCAGGAGAGAGGCCCAAGCAAGACGCGCCCCGAGGAGGGTCTTGCCACATGTCAACACTGGGTCTGACTGAGCGCCTCCAGGAGAGAGGCCCAAGCAAGATGCGCCCCGAGGAGTGTCTTGCCACATGTCAACAATGGGTCTGACTGAGGGCCTCCAGGAGAGAGGCCCAAGCAAGATGCGCCCGAAGGAGCGTCTTGCCACATGTCAACACTGGGTCTGACAGAGGGCCTCCAGGAGAGAGGACCAAGCAAGACGCGCCCCGAGGAGCGTCTTGCCACATGTCACCTCTGGTTCTGACTGAGCGCCTCCAGGAGAGAGGCCCAAGCAAGACGCGCCCCGAGGAGCATCTTGTCACATGTCAACACTGGGTCTGTCTGAGCGCCTCCAGGAGAGAAGCCCAAGCAAGACGCGCCCCGAGGAGCGTCTTGCCACATGTCAACAATGGGTCTGACTGAGGGCCTCCAGGAGAGAAGCCCAAGCAAGACGCGCCCCGAGGAGCGTCTTGACACATGTCAACACTGGGTCTGACAGAGGGCCTCCACGAGAGAGGCCCAAGCAAGACGCGCCCCGAGGAGTGTCTTGCCACAGTCACCACTGGGTCTGACTGAGCGCCTCCAGGAGAGAGGCCCAAGCAAGACGTGCCCCGAGGATCGTCAGGCCACATGTCACTACTCAGTCTGACTGAGCGCCTCCAGGAGAGAGGCCCAAGCAAGACGCGCCCCGAGGAGCGTCTTGCCACATGTCAGCACTCGGTCTGACTGAGCGCCTCCAGGAGAGAGGCCCAAGCAAGACGCGCCCCGAGGAGCGTCTTGCCACATGTCAACAATGGGTCTGACTGAGGGCCTCCAGGAGAGAAGCCCAAGCAACACGCGGCCCGAGGAGCGTCTTGCCACATGTCAGCACTCGGTCTGACTGAGCGCCTCCAGGAGAGAGGCCCAAGCAAGACGCGCCCCGAGGAGCGTCTTGCCACATGCCAACAATGGGTCTGACTGAGGGCCTCCAGGAGAGAAGCCCAAGCAAGACGCGCCCCGAGGAGCGTCGTGACACATGTCAACACTGGGTATGACAGAGGTTCTCCAGGAGAGAGGCCCAAGCAAGACGCGCCCCGAGGAGTGTCTTGCCACATGTCACCACTTGGTCTGACTGAGCGCCTCCTGGAGAGAGGCCCAAGCAACACGCGCCCCGAGGAGCATCAGGCCACATGTCACTACTCAGTCTGACTGAGCGCCTCCAGGAGAGAGGCCCAAGCAAGACGCGCCCCGAGGAGCGTCTTGCCACATGTCAACAATGGGTCTTACTGAGGGCCTCCAGGAGAGAAGCCCAAGCAAGACGCGCCCCGAGGAGCTTCTTGCCACATGTCAGCACTGGGTCTGACTGAGTGCTTCCAGGAGAGAGGCCAAAGCAAGACGCCCCCCGAGGAGCGTCTTGACACATGTCAACACTGGGTCTGACAGAGGGCCTCCATGAGAGAGGCCCAAGCAAGACGCGCCCCGAGGAGCGTCTTGCCACATGTCACTACTCGGTCATACTGAGCGCCTCAGGGAGAGAGGTCCAAGCAAGACGTGCCCCGAGGAGCGTCTTGCCACATGTCAACAATGGGTCTGACTGAGGGCCTCCAGGAGAGAAGCCCAAGCAAGACGCGCCCCGAGGAGCGTCTTGCCACATGTCAACACTGGGTCTGACTGAGCGCCTCCAGGAGAGAGGCCGAAGCAAGACACGCCCCGAGGAGCGTCTTGACACATGTCAACACTGGGTCTGACTGACGGCCTCCATGAGAGAAGCCCAAGCAAGACGCGCCCCGAGGAGAGTCTTGCCACATGTCAACACTCGGTCTGACAGAGGGCATCCAGGAGAGAGGCCCAAGCAATATGCGCCCCGAGGAGCGTCTTGCCACTTAAACCCACAACCTAGCACTGAGGACAGAGGGACTTTATTTAAATTAGTACTTAATGGAAACGATACATAATGATACATAAGAGCCATGTCACACATTCAGCCTAGGAATAGTAGCATTGTGCACTATTAAAAATATACACATCAATTGCTCGAATCCCATTGTTGCAAAGTAAAACTCTAATAAAACTCTAGTCTGACATCAACAGAGAAGACTTAGTGTATGTACTACAAATACAGCATTAGGATTTAGAGTGGACCGTGCACCTTGTGAACCATCAGAGGCTTATGACGCAACATATCTTCCAGTTGCTATTAGACAAGTTATAATTCTCGACCATTTTTCGGAACTGGTTTCTTGGGTCCGTGAGTAAATGCCATTAGTACTTAATGGAAACGATACATAATGATACATAAGAGCCATGTCGTACATTCAGCCTAGGAATAGTAGCATTGTGCACTATTAAAAATATACACATCAATTGCTCGAATCCCATTGTTGCAAAGTAAAACTCTAATAAAACTCTAGTCCGACATCAACAGAGAAGACTTAGTGTATGTACTACAAATACAGCATTAGGATTTCGAGTGGACCGTGCACCTTGTGAACCATCAGAGGCTCATGACGCAACATATCTTCCAGTTGCTATTAGACAAGTTATAATTCTCGACCATTTTTCGGAACTGGTTTCTTGGGTCCGTGAGTAAATGCCAAATGAGATGATAGTCCTTAAGTAAGTTCCTGGCGATCCCATGTCACGCTCTTGCCCATCAGCCGGTGAACGCTGAGACGGAACTCGATGAGAGCGATGTATTTTTTAAGTGCTCCGAATGTACTTCTAACAAGCGTGCGATTCACTTTGTGAGTAAACCGCAGCTGCAGCTGATTCAAACAGTCGAGCCAACATTCTACATCACAATATGCGTTTTGTAGTTAGTCGAGTTACCTTTTGTGTGGCGCATGCACGGGTCGTTATCGTCCAGCTCCCAGCTTAGAGAGTCCTGTATTGACACAGACGTCAATACATCTCGATGTCATGCAACACACAAAGTCTGTCGCATACAGGTGGGTTAACACATGTACAATACCTTTTTGTGTGGCGCATGCACGGGTTGTTAGCGTCCAGCTCCCAGCTTAGAGAGTCCTGTATTGACACAGACGTCAATACATCTCGATGTCATGCAACACACAAAGTCTGTCGCATACAGGTGGGTTAGCACATGTACGATACCTTTTGTGTGGCGCATGCACGGGTCGTTAGCGTCCAGCTCCCGGCTTATAGAGAGTCCTGTATTGACACAGACGTCAATACATCTCGATGTCATGCAACACACAAAGTCTGTCGCATACAGGTGGGTTAACACACATGTACGATGTGTGCGATGGCACGCCCAGTTTACAATGGGACACGACGATGATCATTGTTAACCAAACTCTTGTTTCTCACGACAGGTGGTAGCGTTGTCTCCTGCACCTGGTCTTCGTGCACAGAGGGTGCTGTAATGTGCTCGTCATAGTCGCGATCGTTGTCACTCGAATCCGTTGTTCTCACGACAGGTGGTAGCGTTGTCTCCTGCATGTTGTCTTCACGTGCGGCAAGCGTTGTGCTGTGCTCGTTATAATGGTTGTCTTCGTACAAAGGGGGTGTTGAATACTCCTTCGCGAGTAGTGTAGGAGGTGGTGTGATGGGACGTATCTCAGAGGCGTTATGTGAGCGTACCACCATGGCCTGAGCAACTGCGACTACTGAGAGTACACCCAGTACAGACAGCGAGATCTTTTTTTTTCTTGGGTGTTGTACGTGTGGGTACAGCCGCTTTAATGGCAGTGAGAGCAAGTGGGCAAATGTATTTATAGGTCACTAGCAGAAACTAAGGCACGTGGTCAGAGTGTAATCGTAACCACCGTAGCTCTTGTCATAATTTAATATACATAGAAATCAGAAACGGGCATGTCAGGATGGACATCGCGAGTGATAATGCGGCCAGTATCTGTGTGCGCTTGAGAGCACCTTGTTGTTCTACTGTGGTGCCCACGCCGCCAGGTCTGTAAATGTCATCGACCTCCTTTATATACGCATACGCTAAAGACCGTATATTCTCTATGGATTTGAACACGTCCTTTGTTTCGCGTAACGCTTGAGCTGTGTCGAGCGTGATGTTGTGAGTGTACGCCAGTGTTTCACGTGCACCGATGTCCGAAAGGGCGTGCGCTACAACTATTAACCTTGGTTTGGGAGTGTGGCGAAACGCTCGCTCCGCTGTAATGGGCGGATGCAATGTTATCACCTGGTACGTTTCGTTAGTCGGGTCGTAACACACCGGTCCGTCACACGGACCGTCACATTGTATGGGGCACAGTAAGGACAACACGCCGCCGACCGTGACTTCGCACTCGACCGCGGTGGTGTTATCGATTTGCAAAGGATCACATACGCCTCTCCAGTCGCAATGAGGCACATTGTAGTCGACGCGACCGTCGGTCACCATAGCTTTCGTCAGCCAACACACTCGATTGCCCTTCAAAACATCGGCGATCAACGTGAGCTTAGAGGTCGACGTCGCTTTACTGTACGCCAGGATATCCGTGTGTGAGTGCACGCTCGACGTCGATTGACAACCGGTCATGTCAGACCTGATCAGACCTTCCGAACACATGACCATTAGTTGTTGTGCGGCCGAGAGTATCGCGATCATACCGTTGAGATGTGTAGAAATCGCGTACACGCCAGCCTTCCACTTTTCCAAAATTTCCAGCAGTCTAGAGGGACTTGTCTTAGCGCGCACGGCTGTGCTGAATTTGCGTTGGGTAGACACAACGGCTTCGACCTCGCTTAGGATCTGTGGGCTCATGTACTCGTGGTAGGCCAAGACGTGTATAGTCGAGCGCGGTGACGCCCCGAACACTTGACCCGGTTTTGTTGTGGCGATATGCGTGTCCAGTAACGCGGCAAAGTCCGCGTGTCTAGCGTGTATTGATTTTACAGCTCGCTCATACCCCAACAGTACGGTCCGTAGAAGTTTGTTCACTTGTTTCCATGCGCTCGTGGAAAACACGACATCGCAACCTCTGTGATACTCAAGTAAAGCGTCAAACACCAGCTGCTTGCACGTTGGAAATACAATCGGTAGTAACTTCTTACTCCACTCTATGTTGAACTCGTATAGTATGTATATGGGCGGTTGCGGCGGTTTGCGCATTTTCTATCTACCCTCCGCTAATATGACTCTGTGGTCTGTCTCCTGAGATGGTGCGGTTGGAACTTGCGAGAGTGCACTATCGACGGTCGGCGTTTCCATTTCGTCAACTGCCATTTTCAGCCGCTGGCAAACGGCCGTCGACGGTCGATGCGAGACACCAACATAACGTTAGACCGCGACCCTCATGCCAGTTTTCTGTAGTACTGGTTGTAGTTTCTGGTGCACACTCGAAACGCCATTACGATCACAATTACGTTGATTAATAAATCCAGTGTTGTAGCGACTGCAGCCAGCGCCGTCGCGCAACTTGTGTCGGTGTTATCTCTCGATACTTTCATTCCTATCCGAGCGTATGCAGAATCTACGGATCTGGTGAAGTTGCTTGTCACTGGCTTGTGCACGTTTGATATGGCACTTTGCGCGAGACTCGCACAACCTGCAGTGGCGACCGTCGCGTCAGTGCAAAGTTTTTCCGATATATCGCTCGCAACATCGTTTGTCATTTGCTGTACACTGCGCACACTGGCCGCGAGGTCGCGGAGAGGGTCTTCGTTACGAGTTGTGTAACATCCGCTGACTTGCCAATTCAATTCTGGTGGCGCTGACCCAAACGAGAACGCTTTTAAGGCGCATGTCGTGGTAACTCTGGTAGCGCCGTGGTTGACGAGGACGATCATCTTTAGCAATAGTTCATCTCGAAGCACAACGATGGTGAGGGCGACGGGTTGGCCGGTTCCGCCTTCAGGCCACTCGGTTGCCGCTAGATTGCCCAATGCCACACACGCAGACGAACCCTGTACACACTCAATGACCCGTGTGCGATCGTTGATTTCTGCTTGTACGTTTGCTAGTTCTAAGTGCTTCCACGGATCGGGCGTGGGCACGCGCTTGTTTTAGAGGCGTTTTCGCGCAGCCTCTACCCTGCACGACCGCTCGTGGCCGCACTAGCTATATTTATCTTTATTTGTTTCACACACACACACACACACACACACACACACACACACACACCAACACACACACACACACACACACACACACACACACACACACACACACAGACACACATACATACACACACACACACACACACACACACACACACACACACACACAGGCCCTTGCGTGCAAACCCCGGTCAGGTCTGCAGTGTACACATCAGAGACATGATGTGCTTTCACAGAACTGAGGTTGTTCATTACTAAATGACTTTTACAGGAATATTGTTATTATACTATTCAACAGGTTGATCATAATAATGTGTATTAAACCCACAACCTAGCACTGAGGACAGAGGGACTTTATTTAAATTAGTACTTAATGGAAACGATACATAATGATACATAAGAGCCATGTCATACATTCAGCCTAGGAATAGTAGCATTGTGCATTATTAAAAATATACAGATCAATTGCTCGAATCCCATTGTTGCAAAGTAAAACTCTAATAAAACTCTAGTCTGACATCAACAGAGAAGACTTAGTGTATGTACTACAAATACAGCATTAGGATTTCGAGTGGACCGTGCACCTTGTGAACCATCAGAGGCTTATGACGCAACATATCTTCCAGTTGCTATTAGACAAGTTATAATTCTCGACCATTTTTCGGAACTGGTTTCTTGGGTCCGTGAGTAAATGCCAAATGAGATGATAGTCCTTAAGTAAGTTCCTGGCGATCCCATGTCACGCTCTTGCCCATCAGCCGGTGAATGCTGAGACGGAACTCGATGAGAGCGATGTATTTTTTAAGTGCTCCGAATGTACTTCTAACAAGCGTGCGATTCACTTCGTGAGTAAACCGCAGCTGCAGCTGATTCAAACAGTCGAGCCAACTTTCTACATCACAATATGCGTTTTGTAGTTAGTCAAGTTACCTTTTGTGTGGCGCATGCACGGGTCGTTAGCGTCCAGCTCCCAGCTTAGAGAGTCCTGTATTGACACAGACGTCAATACATCTCGATGTCATGCAACACACAAAGTCTGTCGCATACAGGTGGGTTAACACATGTACGATACCTTTTGTGTGGCGCATGCACGGGTCGTTAGCGTCCAGCTCCTGGCTTATAGAGAGTCCTGTATTGACACAGACGTCAATACATCTCGATGTCATGCAACACACAAAGTCTGTCGCATACAGGTGGGTTAACACACATGTACGATGTGTGCGATGGCGCGCCCGTTTACAATGGGAAACGACGATGATCATTGTTAACCAAACTCTTGTTTCTCATGACAGGTGGTAGCGTTGTCTCCTGCACCTGGTCTTCGTGCACAGAGGGTGTTGTAATGTGCTCGTCATAGTCGCGATCGTTGTCACTCGAATCCGTTTTTCTCACGACAGGTGGTAGCGTTGTCTCCTGCATGTTGTCTTCGCGTGCAGCAAGCGTTGTGCTGTGCTCGTTATAATGGTTGTCTTCGTACAAAGGGGGTGTTGAATACTCCTTCGCGAGTAGTCTAGGAGGTGGTGTGATGGAACGTATCTCAGAGGCGTTATGTGAGCGTACCACCATGGCATGAGCAACTGCGACTACTGAGGGTACACCCAGTACAGACAGCGAGATCAATTTTTTTTCTTGGGTGTTGTACGTGTGGGTACAGCCGCTTTAATGGCAGTGAGAGCAAGTGGGCAAATGTATTTATAGGTCACTAGCAGAAACTAAGGCACGTGGTCAGAGTGTAATCGTAACCACCTAAAGTAGCTCTTGTCATAATTTAATATACATAGAAATCAGAAACGGGTATGTCAGGATAGACATCGCGAGTGATAATGCGGCCAGTATCTGTGTGCGCTTGAGAGCACCTTGTTGTTCTACTGTGGTGCCCACGCCGCCGGGTCTGTAAATGTCATCGACCTTCTTTATATACGCATACGCTAAAGACCGTATATTCTCTATGGATTTGAACACGTCCTTTGTTTCGCGTAACGCTTGAGCTGTCTCGAGCGTGATGTTGTGAGTGTACACCAGTGTTTCGCGTGCACCGAGGTCCGAAAGGGCGTGCGCTACAACTATTAACCTTGGTTTGGGAGTGTGGCGAAACGCTCGCTCCGCTGTAATGGGCAGATGCAATGTTATCACCTGGTACGTTTCGTTAGTCGGGTCGTAACACACCGGTCCGTCACACGGACCGTCACATTGTATGGGGCTTATACTATTCAACAGGTTGATCATAATAATGTGTATTAAACCCACAACCTAACACTGAGGACAGAGGGACTTTATTTAAATTAGTACTTAATGGAAACGATACATAATGATACATAAGAGCCATGTCATACATTCAGCCTAGGAATACTAGCATTGTGCACTATTAAAAATATACACATCAATTGCTCGAATCCCATTGTTGCAAAGTAAAACTCTAATAAAACTCTAGTCTGACATCAACAGAGAAGACTTAGTGTATGTACTACAAATACAGCATTAGGATTTCGAGTGGACCGTGCACCTGGTGAACCATCAGAGGCTTATGACGCAACATATCTTCCAGTTCTGACTGAGCGCCTCCAGGAGAGAGGCCCAAGCAAGACCCGCCCCGAGGAGCGTCTTGCCACATGTCATTACTCGGTCTAACTGAGCACCTCCAGGAGAGAGGTCCAAGCAAGACGCGCCCCGAGGAGCGTCTTGCCACATGTCACTACTCGGTCTGACTGAGCGCCTCCAGGAGGGAGGTCCAAGCAAGACGCGCCCCGAGGAGCGTCTTGCCACATGTCACTACTCGGTCTGACTGAGCACCTCCAGGAGAGAGGCCCAAGCAAGACGTGCCCTGAGGAGCGTCTTGCCAAATGTCAACAATGGGTCTGACTGAGGGCCTCCAGGAGAGAAGCCCAAGCAAGACGCGCCCCGAGGAGCGTCTTGCCACATGTCAACACTGGGTCTGACTGAGCGCCTCCAGGAGAGAGGCCCAAGCAAGACGCGCCCCGAGGAGCGTCTTGCCACATGTCAACACTGGGTCTGACTGAGCGCCTCCAGGAGAGAGGCCCAAGCAAGACGCGCCCCGAGGAGCGTCTTGCCAAGTGTCAACACTGGGTCTGACTGAGCGCCTCCAGGAGAGGCCCAAGCAAGACGTGCCCCGAGGAGCGTCTTTCCACGTGTCACCACTGGGTCTGACTGAGCGCCTCCAGGAGAGAGGCCCAAGCAAGACGCGCCCCGAGGAGCGTCTTGCCACATGTCAACACTGGGTCTGACTGAGCGCCTCCAGGAGAGAGGCCCAAGCAAGACGCGCCCCGAGGAGGGTCTTGCCACATGTCAACACTGGGTCTGACTGAGCGCCTCCAGGAGAGAGGCCCAAGCAAGATGCGCCCCGAGGAGCGTCTTGCCACATGTCAACAATGGGTCTGACTGAGGGCCTCCAGGAGAGAGGCCCAAGCAAGATGCGCCCGAAGGAGCGTCTTGCCACATGTCAACACTGGGTCTGACAGAGGGCCTCCAGGAGAGAGGACCAAGCAAGACGCGCCCCGAGGAGCGTCTTGCCACATGTCACCTCTGGTTCTGACTGAGCGCCTCCAGGAGAGAGGCCCAAGCAAGACGCGCCCCGAGGAGCATCTTGTCACATGTCAACACTGGGTCTGTCTGAGCGCCTCCAGGAGAGAAGCCCAAGCAAGACGCGCCCCGAGGAGCGTCTTGCCACATGTCAACAATGGGTCTGACTGAGGACCTCCAGGAGAGAAGCCCAAGCAAGACGCGCCCCGAGGAGCGTCTTGACACATGTCAACACTGGGTCTGACAGAGGGCCTCCACGAGAGAGGCCCAAGCAAGACGCGCCCCGAGGAGTGTCTTGCCACAGTCACCACTGGGTCTGACTGAGCGCCTCCAGGAGAGAGGCCCAAGCAAGACGTGCCCCGAGGATCGTCAGGCCACATGTCACTACTCAGTCTGACTGAGCGCCTCCAGGAGAGAGGCCCAAGCAAGACGCGCCCCGAGGAGCGTCTTGCCACATGTCAGCACTCGGTCTGACTGAGCGCCTCCAGGAGAGAGGCCCAAGCAAGACGCGCCCCGAGGAGCGTCTTGCCACATGTCAACAATGGGTCTGACTGAGGGCCTCCAGGAGAGAAGCCCAAGCAACACGTGGCCCGAGGAGCGTCTTGCCACATGTCAGCACTCGGTCTGACTGAGCGCCTCCAGGAGAGAAGCCCAAGCAAGACGCGCCCCGAGGAGCGTCTTGCCACATGTCAGCACTCGGTCTGACTGAGCGCCTCCAGGAGAGAGGCCCAAGCAAGACGCGCCCCGAGGAGCGTCTTGCCACATGTCAACAATGGGTCTGACTGAGGGCCTCCAGGAGAGAAGCCCAAGCAACACGTGGCCCGAGGAGCGTCTTGCCACATGCCAACAATGGGTCTGACTGAGGGCCTCCAGGAGAGAAGCCCAAGCAAGACGCGCCCCGAGGAGCGTCGTGACACATGTCAACACTGGGTATGACAGAGGGCCTCCAGGAGAGAGGCCCAAGCAAGACGCGCCCCGAGGAGTGTCTTGCCACATGTCACCACTTGGTCTGACTGAGCGCCTCCAGGAGAGAGGCCCAAGCAACACGCGCCCCGAGGAGCATCATGCCACATGTCACTACTCAGTCTGACTGAGCGCCTCCAGGAGAGAGGCCCAAGCAAGACGCGCCCCGAGGAGCGTCTTGCCACATGTCAACAATGGGTCTTACTGAGGGCCTCCAGGAGAGAAGCCCAAGCAAGACGCGCCCCGAGGAGCTTCTTGCCACATGTCAGCACTCGGTCTGACTGAGTGCTTCCAGGAGAGAGGCCAAAGCAAGACGCCCCCCGAGGAGCGTCTTGACACATGTCAACACTGGGTCTGACAGAGGGCCTCCATGAGAGAGGCCCAAGCAAGACGCACCCCGAGGAGCGTCTTGCCACATGTCACTACTCGGTCTGACTGAGTGCCTCCGGGGCACATGTCAGCACTCGGTCGGACTGAGCGCCTCCATTAGAGAGGCCAAAGCAAGACGCGCCCCGAGGAGCGTCTTGACACATGTCAACACTGGGTCTGACAGAGGGTATTCAGGAGAGAGGCCCAAGCAATACGCGCCCCGAGGAGCATCTTGCCACATGTCACCACTGGGTCTGAATGAGCGCCTCCAGGAGAGAAGCCCAAGCAAGACGCGCCCCGAGGAGCGTCTTGCCACATGTCAACACTGGGTCTAATTGAGCGCCTCCAGGAGAGAGGCCCAAGCAAGACGCGCCCCGAGGAGCGTCTTGCCACATGTCATTACTCGGTCTGACTGAGCGCCTCCAGGAGAGAGGTCCAAGCAAGACGCGCCCCGAGGAGAGTCTTGCCACATATCAACACTGGGTCTGACTGAGCACCTCCAGGAGAGAGGCCCAAGCACAACGCGCCCCGAGGAGCGTCTTGCCACGTGTCAACACTGGGTCTGACTTAGCGCCTCCAGGAGAGAGGCCCCAGCAAGATGCGCCCCGAGGAGCGTCTTGCCTTATGTCAGCACTCGGTCTGACTGAGCGCCTCCATTAGAGAGGCCCAAGCAAGACGTGCCCCGAGGAGCGTCTTGCCAAATGTCACTACTCGGTCTAACTGAGCGCCTCCATGAGAGAGGTCCAAGCAAGATGCGCCCCGAGGAGCGTCTTGCCAAATGTCACTACTCGGTCTGACTGTGCGCCTCCAGGAGGGAGGTCCAAGCAAGACGCGCCCCGAGGAGCATCTTGCCACATGTCACTACTCGGTCTGACTGAGCGCCTCCAGGAGAGAGGCCCAAGCAAGACGTGCCCCGAGGAGCGTCTTGCCACATGTCAACAATGGGTCTGAGTGAGGGCCTCCAGGAGAGAAGCCCAAGCAAGACGCGCCCAGAGGAGTGTCTTGCCACATGTCAACACTGGGTCGGACTGAGGAACTCCATGAGAGAAGCCCAAGCAAGACGCGCCCCGAGGAGAGTCTTGCCACATGTCAACACTCGGTCTGACAGAGGGCATTCAGGAGAGAGGCCCAAGCAATACGCGCCCCGAGGAGCGTCTTGCCACATGTCACCACTGGGTCTGAATGAGCGCCTCCAGGAGAGAGGCCCAACCAAGACGCGCCCCGAGGAGTGTCTTGCCACATGCCAACACTGGGTCTGACTGAGCGCCTCCAGGAGAGAGGCCCAAGCAAGACGCGCCCCGAGGAGTGTCTTGCCACATGCCAACACTGGGTCTGACTGAGCGCCTCCAGGAGAGAGGCCCAAGCAAGACGCGCCCCGAGGAGCGTCTTGCCACAGTTGAACACTGGGTCTGACTGAGCGCCTCCAGGAGAGAGGCCCAAGCAAGACGCGCCCGGAGGAGCGTCTTGCAACATGTCAGCACTCGGTCTGACTGAGCGCCTCCAGGAGAGAGGCCCAAGCAAGACGCGCCCCGAGGAGCGTCTTGACACATGTCTCCTCTGGGTCTGACTGAGCGCCTCCAGGAGAGAGGCCCAAGCAAGACGTGCCCCGACGAGCATCTTGCCACATGTCAACACTGGGTCTGACTGAGTGCCTCCATGAGAGAAGCCCCAGCAAGACGCACCCCGAGGAGCGTCTTGCCACATGTCAACACTGGGTCTGACTGAGCACCTCCAGGAGAGAGGCCCAAGAGAGAAGCGCCCCGAGGAGCGTCTTGCCACATGTCAACACTGGGTCTGACTGAGCGCCTCCAGGAGAGAGGCCTGAGGAGCGTCTTGCCACATGTCACCTCTGGGTCTGACTGAGCGCCACCAGGAGAGAGGCGCAAGCAAGAAACGCCCGAGGAGCGTCTTGACACATGTCAGCACTGGGTCTGACTGAGCGCCTCCAGGAGAGAGGCCCCAGCAAAGACGCGCCCCGAGGAGCGTCTTGCCACATGTCAACAATGGGTCTGACTGAGGGCCTCCAGGAGAGAAGCCCAAGCAAGACGCGCCCCGAGGAGCGTCTTGCCACATGTCAACACTGGGTCTAATTGAGCTTCTCCAGGAGAGAGGCCCAAGCAAGACGCGCCCCGAGGAGCGTCTTGCCACATGTCACTACTCGGACTGACTGAGCGCCTCCAGGAGAGAGGTCCAAGCAAGATGTGCCCCGAGGAGAGTCTTGCCACATGTCAACACTGGGTCTGACAGAGGGCATCCAGGAGAGAGGCCCAAGCAATACGCGCCCCGAGGAGCTTCTTTCCACATGTCAACAATGGGTCTTACTGAGGGCCTTCATGAGAGAAGCCCAAGCAAGACACGCCCCGAGGAGTGTCTTGCCACATGTCAACACTGTGTCTGACTGAGCACCTCCAGGAGAGAGGCCCAAGCAAGACGCGCCCCGAGGAGCGTCTTGCCACGTGTCAACACTGGGTCTGACTTAGCGCCTCCAGGAGAGAGGCCCAAGCAAGATGCGCCCCGAGGAGCGTCTTGCCACGTGTCACCACTGGGTCTGACTGAGCTCCTCCAGGAGAGAGGCCCAAGCAAGACGCGCCCAGAGGAGCGTCTTGCCTTATGTCAGCACTCGGTCTGACTGAGCGCCTCCAGGAGAGAGGCCCAAGCAAGACGCGCCCCGAGGAGCGTCTTGCCACATGTCACTACTCGGTCTAACTGAGCGCCTCCAGGAGAGAGGTCCAAGCAAGACGCGCCCCGAGGAGCGTCTTGCCAAATGTCACTACTCGGTCTGACTGAGCGCCTCCAGGAGGGAGGTCCAAGCAAGACGCGCCCCGAGGAGCGTCTTGCCACATGTCACTACTCGGTCTGACTGAGCGCCTCCAGGAGAGAGGCCCAAGCAAGACGTGCCCCGAGGAGCGTCTTGCCACATGTCAACAATGGGTCTGACTGAGGGCCTCCAGGAGAGAAGCCCAAGCAAGACGCGCCCAGAGGAGCGTATTGCCACATGTCAACACTGGTTCTGACTGAGCGCCTCCAGGAGAGAGGCCCAAGCAAGACACGCCCCGAGGAGCGTCTTGACACATGTCAACACTGGGTCGGACTGAGGGCCTCCTTGAGAGAAGCCCAAGCAAGACGCGCCACGAGGAGAGTCTGGCCACATGTCAACACTCGGTCTGACAGAGGTCATTCAGGAGAGAGGCCGAAGCAAAACGCGCCCCGAGGAGCGTCTTGCCACATGTCACCACTGGGTCTGAATGAGCGCCTCCAGGAGAGAGGCCCAACCAAGACGCGCCCCGAGGAGTGTCTTGCCACATGCCAACAATGGGTCTGACTGAGCGCCTCCAGGAGAGAGGCCCAAGCAAGACGCGCCCCGAGGAGCGTCTTGCCACGTGTCAACACTGGGTCTGACTGAGCGCCTCCAGGAGAGAGGCCCAAGCAAGACGCGCCCAGAGGAGCGTCTTGACACATGTCAACACTGGGTATGACTGAGGGCCTCCAGGAGAGAGGCCCAAGCAAGACGCGCCCTGAGGAGTGTCTTGCCACATGTCACCACTGGGTCTGACTGAGCGCCTCCAGGAGAGAGGCCCAAGCAAGACGCACCCCGGGGAGCGTCAGGCCACATGTCACTACTCAGTCTGACTGAGCGCCTCCAGGAGAGAGGCCCAAGCAAGACGCGCCCCGAGGAAAGTCTTGCCACATGTCAGCACTCGGTCTGACTGAGCGCCTCCAGGAGAAAGGCCCAAGCAAGACGCGCCCTGAGGAGCGTCTTGCCACATGTCAACAATGGGTCTGACTGAGGGCCTCCAGGAGAGAGGCCCAAGCAAGATGCGCCCGGAGGAGCGTCTTGCCACATGTCAACACTGGGTCTGAAAGAGGGCCTCCAGGAGAGAGGCCCAAGCAAGACGCGCCCCGAGGAGCGTCTTTCCACATGTCAGCACTCGGTCTGACTGAGCGCCTCCAGGAGAGAGGCCCAAGCAACACGCGCCCCGAGGAGCGTCAGGCCACATGTCACTACTCAGTCTGACTGAGCGCCTCCAGGAGAGAGGCCCAAGCAAGACGCGCCCCGAGGAGCGTCTTGCCACGTGTCAACACTGGGTCTGATTGAGGGCCTCCAGGAGAGAAGCCCAAGCAAGACGCGCCCAGAGGAGCGTATTGCCACATGTCAACACTGGGTCTGACTGAGCGCCTCCAGGAGAGAGGCCCAAGCAAGACACGCCCCGAGGAGCGTCTTGACACATGTCAACACTGGGTCGGACTGAGGGCCTCCTTGAGAGAAGCCCAAGCAAGACGCGCCCCGAGGAGAGTCTGGCCACATGTCAACACTAGGTCTGACAGAGGGCATTCAGGAGAGAGGCCAAAGCAATACGCGCCCCTAGGAGCGTCTTGCCACATGTCACCACTGGGTCTGAATGAGCGCCTCCAGGAGAGAGGCCCAACCAAGACGCGCCCCGAGGAGTGTCTTGCCACATGCCAACAATGGGTCTGACTGAGCGCCTCCAGGAGAGAGGCCCAAGCAAGACGCGCCCCGAGGAGCGTCTTGCCACGTGTCAACACTGGGTCTGACTGAGCGCCTCCAGGAGAGAGGCCCAAGCAAGACGCGCCCAGAGGAGCGTCTTGACACATGTCACCACTGGGTCTGACTGAGCGCCTCCAGGAGAGAGGCCCAAGCAAGACGCACCCCGGGGAGCGTCAGGCCACATGTCACTACTCAGTCTGACTGAGCGCCTCCAGGAGAGAGGCCCAAGCAAGACGCGCCCCGAGGAGCGTCTTGCCACATGTCAGCACTCGGTCTGACTGAGCGCCTCCAGGAGAAAGGCCCAAGCAAGACGTGCCCTGAGGAGCGTCTTGCCACATGTCAACAATGGGTCTGACTGAGGGCCTCCAGGAGAGAGGCCCAAGCAAGATGCGCCCGGAGGAGCGTCTTGCCACATGTCAACACTGGGTCTGACAGAGGGCCTCCAGGAGAGAGGCCCAAGCAAGACGCGCCCCGAGGAGCGTCTTTACACATGTCAGCACTCGGTCTGACTGAGCGCCTCCAGGAGAGAGGCCCAAGCAACACGCGCCCCGAGGAGCGTCTTGCCACATGTCAACAATGGGTCTTACTGAGGGCCTCCAGGAGAGAAGCCCAAGCAACACGCGCCCCGAGGAGCTTCTTGCCACATGTCAGCACTCGGTCTGACTGAGCACCTCCAGGAGAGAGGCCAAAGCAAGACGCGCCCCGAGGAGCGTCTTGACACAAGTCAACACTGGGTCTGACAGAGGGCCTCCATGAGAGAGGCCCAAGCAAGACGCGCCCCGAGGAGTGTCTTGCCACATGTCAACACTGGGTCTGACTGAGCGGCTCCAGGAGAGAGGCCCAGGCAAGACGCGCCCCGAGGAGCGTCTTGCCACGTGTCAACACTGGGTCTGACTGAGCGTCTCTAGGAGAGAGGCCCAAGCAAGATGCGCCCCGAGGAGCGTCTTGCCACATGTCACCACTGGGTCTGACTGAGCGCCTCCAGGAGAGAGGCCCAAGCAAGACGCGCCCCGAGGAGCGTCTTGCCTTATGTCAGCACTCGGTCTGACTGAGCGCCTCCAGGAGAGAGGCCCAAGCAAGACGCGCCCCGAGGAGCGTCTTGCGACATGTCACTACTCGGTCTAACTGAGCGCCTCCAGGAGAGAGGTCCAAGCAAGACGCGCCCCGAGGAGTGTCTTGCCACATGTCAACACTGGGTCTGACAGAGGGCCTCCAGGAGAGAGGCCCAAGCAAGACGCGCCCCGAGAAGTGTCTTGCCACATGTCAACACTTGGTCTGACTGAGCGCCTCCAGGAGAGAGGCCCAAGCAACACGCGCCCCGAGGAGCGTCAGACCACATGTCACTACTCATTCTGACTGAGCGCCTCCAGGAGAGAGGACCAAGCAAGACGCGCCCCGAGGAGCGTCTTGCCACGTGTCAACACTGGGTCTGATTGAGGGCCTTCTGGAGAGAGGCCCAAGCAAGACGCGCCCCGAGGAGCGTCTTGCCACATGTCACCACTTGGTCTGACTGAGCGCCTCCAGGAGAGAGGCCCAAGCAACACGCGCCCCGAGGAGCTCTTGCCACATGTCAACAATGGGTCTTACTGAGGGCCTCCAGGAGAGAAGCCCAAGCAAGACGCGCCCCGAGGAGCTTCTTGCCACATGTCAGCACTCGGTCTGACTGAGCGCCTCAAGGAGAGAGGCCAAAGCAAGACGCGCCCCGAGGAGCGTCTTGACACATGTCAACACTGGGTCTGACAGAGGGCCTCCATGAGAGAGGCCAAGCAAGACGCGCCCAGAGGAGTGTCTTGCCACATGTCAACACTGGGTCTGACAGAGGGACTCCAGGAGAGAGGCCCAAGCAAGACGCGCCCCGAGGAGTGTCTTGCCACATGTCACCACTTGGTCTGACTGAGCGCCTCCAGGAGAGAGGCCCAAGCAACACGCGCCCCGAGGAGCGTCAGGCCACATGTAACTACTCAGTCTGACTGAGCGCCTCCAGGAGAGAGGCCCAAGCAAGACGCGCCCCGAGGAGCGTCTTGCCACGTGTCAACACTGGGTCTGATTGAGGGCCTTCTGGAGAGAGGCCCAAGCAAGACGCGCCCCGAGGAGCGTCTTGCCACATGTCAACAATGGTTCTTACTGAGGGCCTCCAGGAGAGAAGCCCAAGCAAGACGCCCCCCGAGGAGCTTCTTGACACATGTCAACACTGGGTCTGACAGAGGGCCTCCATGAGAGAGGTCCAAGCAAGACGCGCCCCGAGGAGCGTCTTGCCACATGTCAACACTGGATCTGACTGAGTGCCTCCATGAGAGAAGCCCCAGCAAGACGCGCCCCGAGGAGCGTCTTGCCACATGTCAACACTGGGTCTGACTGAGCGCCTCCAGGAGAGAGGCCCAAGCAAGACACGCCCCGAGGAGCGTCTTGACACATGTCAACACTGGGTCTGTTTGAGCGCCTCCAGGAGAGAGGCCCAAGCAAGACGTGCCCCGAGGAGCGTCTTGCCACATGTCAACACTGGGTCTGACTGAGCGCCTCCATGAGAGAGGCCCAAGCAAGACGCGCCCCGAGGAGTGTCTTGCCAAATGTCAACACTGGGTCTGACTGAGCGCCTCAGGGAGAGAGGTCCAAGCAAGACGCGCCCCGAGGAGCGTCTTGCCACATGTCACTACTCGGTCTGACTGAGCGCCTCAGGGAGAGAGGTCCAAGCAAGACGCGCCCCGAGGAGCGTCTTGCCACATGTCAACACTGGATCTGACTGAGTGCCTCCATGAGAGAAGCCCCAGCAAGACGCGCCCCGAGGAGCGTCTTGCCACATGTCAACACTGGGTCTGACTGAGCGCCTCCAGGAGAGAGGCCCAAGCAAGACACGCCCCGAGGAGCGTCTTGACACATGTCAACACTGGGTCTGTTTGAGCGCCTCCAGGAGAGAGGCCCAAGCAAGACGTGCCCCGAGGAGCGTCTTGCCACATGTCAACACTGGGTCTGACTGAGCGCCTCCAGGAGAGAGGCCCAAGCAAGACACGCCCCGAGGAGCGTCTTGACCCATGTCAACACTGGGTCTGACTGAGGGCCTCCATGAGAGAAGCCCAAGCAAGACGTGCCCCGAGGAGAGTCTTGCCACATGTCAACACTCGGTCTGACAGAGGGCATCCAGGAGAGAGGCCCAAGCAATACGCGCCCCGAGGAGTGTCTTGCCACATGTCACCACTGTGTCTGACTGAGCGCCTCCAGGAGAGAGGCCCAAGCAAGACGCGCCCCGAGGAGCGTCTTGTCACATGTCAACACTGGGTCTTTCTGAGCGCCTCCAGGAGAGAAGCCCAAGCAAGACGCGCCCCGAGGAGCGTCTTTCCACATGTCAGCACTCGGTCTGACTGAGCACCTCCAGGAGAGAGGCCCAAGCATGACGCGCCCCGAGGAGCGTCTTGCCACGTGTCAACACTTGGTCTGACTGAGCGCCTCCAGGAGAGAGGCCCAAGCAAGATGCGCCCCGAGGAACGTCTTGCCACATGTCACCACTGGGTCTGACTGAGCGCCTCCAGGAGAGAGGCCCAAGCAAGACGCGCCCCGAGGAGCATCTTGCCTTATGTCAGCACTCGGTCTGACTGAGCGCCTCCAGGAGAGAGGCCAGAGCAGGACGCGCCCCGAGGAGCGTCTTGTGACATGTCACTACTCGGTCTAACTGAGCGCCTCCAGGAGAGAGGTCCAAGCAAGACGCACCCCGAGGAGCGTCTTGCCACATGTCACTACTCGGTCTGACTGAGCGCCTCCAGGAGAGAGGCCCAAGCAAGACGTGCCCCGAGGAGCGTCTTGCCACATGTCAACAATGGGTCTGACTGAGGGCCTCCAGGAGAGAAGCCCAAGCAAGACGCGCCCCGTGGAGCGTCTTGCCACATGTCAACACTGGGTCTGACAGAGGGCCTCCATGAGAGAGGCCCAAGCAAGACGCGCCCCGAGGAGCGTCTTGCGACATGTCACTACTCGGTCTAACTGAGCGCCTCCAGGAGAGAGGTCCAAGCAAGACGCGCCCCGAGGAGCGTCTTGCCCTATGTCACTACTCGGTCTGACTGAGCGCCTCCAGGAGAGAGGCCCAAGCAAGACGCGCCCCGAGGAGCGTCTTGCGACATGTCACTACTCGGTCTAACTGAGCGCCTCCAGGAGAGAGTTCCAAGCAAGAAGCGCCCCGAGGAGCGTCTTGCCCTTTGTCACTACTCGGTCTGACTGAGCGCCTCCAGGAGAGAGGCCCAAGCAAGACGTGCCCCGAGGAGCGTCTTGCCACATGTCAACAATGGGTCTGACTGAGGGCCTCCAGGAGAGAAGCCCAAGCAAGACGCGCCCCGTGGAGCGTCTTGCCACATGTCAACACTGGGTCTTATTGAGGGCCTTCTGGAGAGAGGCCCAAGCATGACGCGCCCCGAGGAGCGTCTTGCCACATGTCAACAATGGGTCTTACTGAGGGCCTCCAGGAGAGAGGCCCAAGCAAGATGCGCCCGGAGGAGCGTCTTGCCACATGTCAACACTGGGTCTGACAGAGGGCCTCCAGGAGAGAGGCCCAAGCAAGACACGCCCCGAGGAGCATCTTGCCACATGTCACCTCTGGTTCTGACTGAGCGCCTCCAGGAGAGAGGCCCAAGCAAGACGCGCCCCGAGGAGTGTCTTGCCACATGTCACCACAGGGTCTGACTGAGCGCCTCCAGGAGAGAGGCCTAAGCAAGACGCGCCCCGAGGAGCGTCAGGCCACATATCACTAATCAGTCTGACTGAGCGCCTCCAGGAGAGAAGCCCAAGCAAGACGCGCCCCGAGGAGCGTCTTGCCACATGTCAGCACTCGGTCTGACTGAGCGCCTCCAGGAGAGAGGCCCAAGCAAGACGCACCCCGAGGAGCGTCTTGCCACATGTCAACAATGGGTCTGACTGTGGGCCTCCAGGAGAGAAGCCCAAGCAACACGCGGCCCGAGGAGCGTCTTGCCACATGTCAGCACTCGGTCTGACTGAGCGCCTCCAGGAGAGAGGCCAAAGCAAGACGCGCCCCGAGGAGCGTCTTGACACATGTCAACACTGGGTCTGGCAGAGGGCCTCCATGAGAGAGGCCCAAGCAAGACGCGCCCCGAGGAGTGACTTGCCACATGTCAACACTGGGTCTGACAGAGGGCCTCCAGGAGAGAGGCCCAAGCAAGACGCGCCCCAAGAAGCGTCTTGCCACATGTCACCACTTGGTCTGACTGAGCGCCTCCAGGAGAGAGGCCCAAGCAACACGCGCCCCGAGGAGCGTCAGACCACATGTCACTACTAATTCTGACTGAGCGCCTCCAGGAGAGAGGCCCAAGCAAGACGCGCCCCGAGGAGCGTCTTGCCACGTGTCAACACTGGGTCTGATTGAGGGCCTTCTGGAGAGAGGCCCAAGCAAGACGCGCCCCGAGGAGCGTCTTGCCACATGTCAGCACTCGGTCTGACTGAGCGCCTCCAGGAGAGAGGCCAAAGCAAGACGCGCCCCGAGGAGCGTCTTGACACATGTCAACACTGGGTCTGACAGAGGGCCTCCATGAGAGAGGCCCAAGCAAGACGCGCCCCGAGGAGTGTCTTGCCACATGTCAACACTGGGTCTGACAGAGGGCCTCCAGGAGAGAGGCCCAAGCAAGACGCGCCCCGAGGAGTGTCTTGCCACATGTCACCACTTGGTCTGACTGAGCGCCTCCAGGAGAGAGGCCCAAGCAACACGCGCCCAGAGGAGCGTCAGGCCACATGTCACTACTCAGTCTGACTGAGCGCCTCCAGGAGAGAGGCCCAAGCAAGACGCGCCCCGAGGAGCGTCTTGCCACGTGTCAACACTGGGTCTGATTGAGGGCCTTCTGGAGAGAGGCCCAAGCAATACGCGCCCCGAGGAGTGTCTTGCCACATGTCACCACTGTGTCTGACTGAGCGCCTCCAGGAGAGAGGCCCAAGCAAGACGCGCCCCGAGGAGCGTCTTGTCACATGTCAACACTGGGTCTTTCTGAGCGCCTCCAGGAGAGAAGCCCAAGCAAGACGCGCCCCGAGGAGCGTCTTTCCACATGTCAGCACTCGGTCTGACTGAGCGCCTAGAGGAGAGAGGCCCAAGCAAGACGCGCCCCGAGGAGCGTCTTGCCACGTGTCAACACTTGGTCTGACTGAGCGCCTCCAGGAGAGAGGCCCAAGCAAGATGCGCCCCGAGGAACGTCTTGCCACATGTCACCACTGGGTCTGACTGAGCGCCTCCAGGAGAGAGGCCCAAGCAAGACGCGCCCCGAGGAGCATCTTGCCTTATGTCAGCACTCGGTCTGACTGAGCGCCTCCAGGAGAGAGGCCCAAGCAGGACGCGCCCCGAGGAGCGTCTTGTGACATGTCACTACTCGGTCTAACTGAGCGCCTCCAGGAGAGAGGTCCAAGCAAGACGCACCCCGAGGAGCGTCTTGCCACATGTCACTACTCGGTCTGACTGAGCGCCTCCAGGAGAGAGGCCCAAGCAAGACGTGCCCCGAGGAGCGTCTTGCCACATGTCAACAATGGGTCTGACTGAGGGCCTCCAGGAGAGAAGCCCAAGCAAGACGCGCCCCGTGGAGCGTCTTGCCACATGTCAACACTGGGTCTGACTGAGCGCCTCCAGGAGAGAGGCCCAAGCCAGACGCGCCCCGAGGAGCGTCAGGCCACATGTCACTACTCAGTCTGACTGAGCGCCTCCAGGAGAGAGGCCAAAGCAAGACGCGCCCCGAGGAGCGTCTTGCCACGTGTCAACACTGGGTCTGACAGAGGGCCTCCATGAGAGAGGCCCAAGCAAGACGCGCCCCGAGGAGTGTCTTGCCACATGTCAACACTGGGTCTGACAGAGGGCCTCCAGGAGAGAGGCCCAAGCAAGACGCGCCCCGAGGAGTGTCTTGCCACATGTCACCACTTGGTCTGACTGAGCGCCTCCAGGAGAGAGGCCCAAGCAACACGCGCCCAGAGGAGCGTCAGGCCACATGTCACTACTCAGTCTGACTGAGCGCCTCCAGGAGAGAGGCCCAAGCAAGACGCGCCCCGAGGAGCGTCTTGCCACGTGTCAACACTGGGTCTGATTGAGGGCCTTCTGGAGAGAGGCCCAAGCAATACGCGCCCCGAGGAGTGTCTTGCCACATGTCACCACTGTGTCTGACTGAGCGCCTCCAGGAGAGAGGCCCAAGCAAGACGCGCCCCGAGGAGCGTCTTGTCACATGTCAACACTGGGTCTTTCTGAGCGCCTCCAGGAGAGAAGCCCAAGCAAGACGCGCCCCGAGGAGCGTCTTTCCACATGTCAGCACTCGGTCTGACTGAGCGCCTAGAGGAGAGAGGCCCAAGCAAGACGCGCCCCGAGGAGCGTCTTGCCACGTGTCAACACTTGGTCTGACTGAGCGCCTCCAGGAGAGAGGCCCAAGCAAGATGCGCCCCGAGGAACGTCTTGCCACATGTCACCACTGGGTCTGACTGAGCGCCTCCAGGAGAGAGGCCCAAGCAAGACGCGCCCCGAGGAGCATCTTGCCTTATGTCAGCACTCGGTCTGACTGAGCGCCTCCAGGAGAGAGGCCCAAGCAGGACGCGCCCCGAGGAGCGTCTTGTGACATGTCACTACTCGGTCTAACTGAGCGCCTCCAGGAGAGAGGTCCAAGCAAGACGCACCCCGAGGAGCGTCTTGCCACATGTCACTACTCGGTCTGACTGAGCGCCTCCAGGAGAGAGGCCCAAGCAAGACGTGCCCCGAGGAGCGTCTTGCCACATGTCAACAATGGGTCTGACTGAGGGCCTCCAGGAGAGAAGCCCAAGCAAGACGCGCCCCGTGGAGCGTCTTGCCACATGTCAACACTGGGTCTGACTGAGCGCCTCCAGGAGAGAGGCCCAAGCCAGACGCGCCCCGAGGAGCGTCAGGCCACATGTCACTACTCAGTCTGACTGAGCGCCTCCAGGAGAGAGGCCCAAGCAAGACGCGCCCCGAGGAGCGTCTTGCCACATGTCAACAATGGGTCTTACTGAGGGCCTCCAGGAGAGAGGCCCAAGCAAGATGCGCCCGGAGGAGCGTTTTGCCACATGTCAACACTGGGTCTGACAGAGGGCCTCCAGGAGAGAGGCCCAAGCAAGACGCACCCCGAGGAGCGTCTTGCCACATGTCAACACTGGGTCTGACTGAGCGCCTCCAGGAGAGAGGCCCAAGCAAGACGCGCCCCGAGGAGCGTCTTGCCACGTGTCACCTCTGGTTCTGACTGAGCGCCTCCAGGAGAGAGGCCCAAGCAAGACGCGCCCCGAGGAGCGTCTTGCGACATGTCACTACTCGGTCTAACTGAGCGCCTCCAGGAGAGAGGTCCAAGCAAGACGCGCCCCGAGGAGCATCTTGCCCTATGTCACTACTCGGTCTGACTGAGCGCCTCCAGGAGAGAGGCCAAAGCAAGACGCGCCCCGAGGAGCGTCTTGCGACATGTCACTACTCGGTCTAACTGAGCGCCTCCAGGAGAGAGTTCCAAGCAAGAAGCGCCCCGAGGAGCATCTTGCCCTTTGTCACTACTCGGTCTGACTGAGCGCCTCCAGGAGAGAGGCCCAAGCAAGACGTGCCCCGAGGAGCGTCTTGCCACATGTCAACAATGGGTCTGACTGAGGGCCTCCAGGAGAGAAGCCCAAGCAAGACGCGCCCCGTGGAGCGTCTTGCCACATGTCAACACTGGGTCTTATTGAGGGCCTTCTGGAGAGAGGCCCAAGCAAGACGCGCCCCGAGGAGCGTCTTGCCACATGTCAACAATGGGTCTTACTGAGGGCCTCCAGGAGAGAGGCCCAAGCAAGATGCGCCCGGAGGAGCGTCTTGCCACATGTCAACACTGGGTCTTACAGAGGGCCTCCAGGAGAGAGGCCCAAGCAAGACACGCCCCGAGGAGCATCTTGCCACATGTCACCTCTGGTTCTGACTGAGCGCCTCCAGGAGAGAGGCCCAAGCAAGACGCGCCCCGAGGAGCGTCTTGCCACATGTCAACAATGGGTCTGACTGAGGGCCTCCAGGAGAGAAGCCCAAGCAAGACGCGCCCCGTGGAGCGTCTTGACACATGTCAACACTGGGTCTGACAGAGGGCCTCCAGGAGAGAGGCCCAAGCAAGACGCGCCCCGAGGAGTGTCTTGCCACATGTCACCACAGGGTCTGACTGAGCGCCTCCAGGAGAGAGGCCCAAGCAAGACGCGCCCCGAGGAGCGTCTTGCCACGTGTCACCTCTGGTTCTGACTGAGCGCCTCCAGGAGAGAGGCCCAAGCAAGACGCGCCCCGAGGAGCGTCTTGCGACATGTCACTACTCTGTCTAACTGAGCGCCTCCAGGAGAGAGGTCCAAGCAAGACGCGCCCCGAGGAGCGTCTTGCCCTATGTCACTACTCGGTCTGACTGAGCGCCTCCAGGAGAGAGGCCCAAGCAAGACGCGCCCCGAGGAGCGTCTTGCGACATGTCACTACTCGGTCTAACTGAGCGCCTCCAGGAGAGAGTTCCAAGCAAGAAGCGCCCCGAGGAGCATCTTGCCCTTTGTCACTACTCGGTCTGACTGAGCGCCTCCAGGAGAGAGGCCCAAGCAAGACGTGCCCCGAGGAGCGTCTTGCCACATGTCAACAATGGGTCTGACTGAGGGCCTCCAGGAGAGAAGCCCAAGCAAGACGCGCCCCGTGGAGCGTCTTGCCACATGTCAACAATGGGTCTTACTGAGGGCCTCCAGGAGAGAGGCCCAAGCAAGATGCGCCCGGAGGAGCGTCTTGCCACATGTCAACACTGGGTCTGACAGAGGGCCTCCAGGAGAGAGGCCCAAGCAAGACACGCCCCGAGGAGCATCTTGCCACATGTCACCTCTGGTTCTGACTGAGCGCCTCCAGGAGAGAGGCCCAAGCAAGACGCGCCCCGAGGAGCGTCTTGCCACATGTCAACAATGGGTCTGACTGAGGGCCTCCAGGAGAGAAGCCCAAGCAAGACGCGCCCCGTGGAGCGTCTTGACACATGTCAACACTGGGTCTGACAGAGGGCCTCCAGGAGAGAGGCCCAAGCAAGACGCGCCCCGAGGAGTGTCTTGCCACATGTCACCACAGGGTCTGACTGAGCGCCTCCAGGAGAGAGGCCTAAGCAAGACGCGCCCCGAGGAGCGTCAGGCCACATATCACTAATCAGTCTGACTGAGCGCCTCCAGGAGAGAAGCCCAAGCAAGACGCGCCCCGAGTAGCGTCTTGCCACATGTCAGCACTCGGTCTGACTGAGCGCCTCCAGGAGAGAGGCCCAAGCAAGACGCACCCCGAGGAGCGTCTTGCCACATGTCAACAATGGGTCTGAGTGTGGGCCTCCAGGAGAGAAGCCCAAGCAACACGCGGCCCGAGGAGCGTCTTGCCACATGTCAGCACTCGGTCTGACTGAGCGCCTCCAGGAGAGAGGCCAAAGCAAGACGCGCCCCGAGGAGCGTCTTGACACATGTCAACACTGGGTCTGACAGAGGGCCTCCATGAGAGAGGCCCAAGCAAGACGCGCCCCGAGGAGTGTCTTGCCACATGTCAACACTGGGTCTGACAGAGGGCCTCCAGGAGAGAGGCCCAAGCAAGACGCGCCCCAAGAAGCATCTTGCCACATGTCAGCACTTGGTCTGACTGAGCGCCTCCAGGAGAGAGGCCCAAGCAACACGCGCCCCGAGGAGCGTCAGACCACATGTCACTACTAATTCTGACTGAGCGCCTCCAGGAGAGAGGCCCAAGCAAGACGCGCCCCGAGGAGCGTCTTGCCACGTGTCAACACTGGGTCTGATTGAGGGCCTTCTGGAGAGAGGCCCAAGCAAGACGCGCCCCGAGGAGCGTCTTGCCACATGTCAGCACTCGGTCTGACTGAGCGCCTCCAGGAGAGAGGCCAAAGCAAGACGCGCCCCGAGGAGCGTCTTGACACATGTCAACACTGGGTCTGACAGAGGGCCTCCATGAGAGAGGCCCAAGCAAGACGCGCCCCGAGGAGTGTCTTGCCACATGTCAACACTGGGTCTGACAGAGGGCCTCCAGGAGAGAGGCCCAAGCAAGACGCGCCCCGAGGAGTGTCTTGCCACATGTCACCACTTGGTCTGACTGAGCGCCTCCAGGAGAGAGGCCCAAGCAACACGCGCCCAGAGGAGCGTCAGGCCACATGTCACTACTCAGTCTGACTGAGCGCCTCCAGGAGAGAGGCCCAAGCAACACGCGCCCCGAGGAGCGTCTTGCCACATGTCAACAATGGTTCTTACTGAGGGCCTCCAGGAGAGAAGCCCAAGCAAGACGCACCCCGAGGAGCTTCTTGCCACATGTCAGCACTCGGTCTGACTGAGCGCCTCCAGGAGAGAGGCCAAAGCAAGACGCCCCCCGAGGAGCGTCTTGACACATGTCAACACTGGGTCTGACAGAGAACCTCCATGAGAGAGGCCCAAGCAAGACGCGCCCCGAGGAGTGTCTTGCCAAATGTCAACACTGGGTCTGACTGAGCGCCTCAGGGAGAGAGGTCCAAGCAAGACGCGCCCCGAGGAGCGTCTTGCCACATGTCACTACTCGGTCTGACTGAGCGCCTCAGGGAGAGAGGTCCAAGCAAGACGCGCCCCGAGGAGCGTCTTGCCACATGTCAACACTGGGTCTGACTGAGCGCCTCCAGGAGAGAGGCCCAAGCAAGACACGCCCCGAGGAGCGTCTTGACACGTGTCAACACTGGGTCTGTTTGAGCGCCTCCAGGAGAGAGGCCCAAGCAAGACGTGCCCCGAGGAGCGTCTTGCCACATGTCACCACTGGGTCTGACTGAGCGCCTCCAGGAGAGAGGCCCAAGCAAGACGCGCCCCGAGGAGAGTCTTGCCACATGTCAACACTCGGTCTGACAGAGGGCATCCAGGAGAGAGGCCCAAGCAATACGCGCCCCGAGGAGCGTCTTGCCACATATCACCACTGGGTCTGACTGAGCGCCTCTAGGAGAGAGGCCCAACCAAGACGCGCCCTGAGGAGCGTCTTGCCACATGTCAACACTGGGTCTTTCTGAGCACCTCCAGGAGAGAAGCCCAAGCAAGACGCCCCCCGAGGAGCGTCTTTCCACATGTCAGCACTCGGTCTGACTGAGCGCCTCCAGGAGAGAGGCCCAAGCAAGACGCGCCCCGAGGAGCGTCTTGCCACGTGTCAACACTTGGTCTGACTGAGCGCCTCCAGGAGAGAGGCCCAAGCAAGATGCGCCCCGAGGAGCGTCTTGCCACATGTCACCACTGGGTCTGACTGAGCGCCTCCAGGAGAGAGGCCCAAGCAAGACGCGCCCCGAGGAGCATCTTGCCTTATGTCAGCACTCGGTCTGACTGAGCGCCTCCAGGAGAGAGGCCCAAGCCAGACGCGCCCCGAGGAGCGTCAGTCCACATGTCACTACTCAGTCTGACTGAGCGCCTCCAGGAGAGAGGCCCAAGCAAGACGCGCCCCGAGGAGCGTCTTGCCACATGTCAACAATGGGTCTTACTGAGGGCCTCCAGGAGAGAGGCCCAAGCAAGATGCGCCCGGAGGAGCGTTTTGCCACATGTCAACACTGGGTCTGACAGAGGGCCTCCAGGAGAGAGGCCCAAGCAAGATGCACCCCGAGGAGCGTCTTGCCACATGTCAACACTGGGTCTGACTGAGCGCCTCCAGGAGAGAGGCCCAAGCAAGACGCGCCCCGAGGAGCGTCTTGCCACGTGTCACCTCTGGTTCTGACTGAGCGCCTCCAGGAGAGAGGCCCAAGCAAGATGCGCCCCGAGGAGCGTCTTGCCACATGTCAACACTGGGTCTGACAGAGGGCCTCCATGAGAGAGGCCCAAGCAAGACGCGCCCCGAGGAGCGTCTTGCGACATGTCACTACTCGGTCTAACTGAGCGCCTCCAGGAGAGAGGTCCAAGCAAGACGCGCCCCGAGGAGCGTCTTGCCCTATGTCACTACTCGGTCTGACTGAGCGCCTCCAGGAGAGAGGCCCAAGCAAGACGCGCCCCGAGGAGCGTCTTGCGACATGTCACTACTCGGTCTAACTGAGCGCCTCCAGGAGAGAGGTCCAAGCAAGAAGCGCCCCGAGGAGCGTATTGCCCTTTGTCAATACTCGGTCTGACTGAGCGCCTCCAGGAGAGAGGCCCAAGCAAGACGTGCCCCGAGGAGCGTCTTGGCACATGTCAACAATGGGTCTGACTGAGGGCCTCCAGGAGAGAAGCCCAAGCAAGACGCGCCCCGTGGAGCGTCTTGCCACATGTCAACACTGGGTCTTATTGAGGGCCTTCTGGAGAGAGGCCCAAGCAAGACGCGCCCCGAGGAGCGTCTTGCCACATGTCAACAATGGGTATTACTGAGGGCCTCCAGGAGAGAGGCCCAAGCAAGATGCGCCCGGAGGAGCGTCTTGCCACATGTCAACACTGGGTCTGACAGAGGGCCTCCAGGAGAGAGGCCCAAGCAAGACACGCCCCGAGGAGCGTCTTGCCACATGTCACCTCTGGTTCTGACTGAGCGCCTCCAGGAGAGAGGCCCAAGCAAGACGCGCCCCGAGGAGTGTCTTGCCACATGTCAACAATGGGTCTGACTGAGGGCCTCCAGGAGAGAAGCCCAAGCAAGACGCGCCCCGTGGAGCGTCTTGACACATGTCAACACTGGGTCTGACAGAGGGCCTCCAGGAGAGAGGCCCAAGCAAGACGCACCCCGAGGAGTGTCTTGCCACATGTCACCACAGGGTCTGACTGAGCGCCTCCAGGAGAGAGGCCTAAGCAAGACGCGCCCCGAGGAGCGTCAGGCCACATATCACTACTCAGTCTGACTGAGCGCCTCCAGGAGAGAAGCCCAAGCAAGACGCGCCCTGAGGAGTGTCTTGCCACATGTCACCACTGGGTCTGACTGAGCGCCTCCAGGAGAGAGGCCTAAGCAAGACGCACCCCGGGGAGCGTCAGGCCACATGTCACTACTCAGTCTGACTGAGCGCCTCCAGGAGAGAGGCCCAAGCAAGACGCGCCCCGAGGAGCGTCTTGCCACATGTCAGCACTCGGTCTGACTGAGCGCCTCCAGGAGAAAGGCCCAAGCAAGACGCGCCCTGAGGAGCGTCTTGCCACATGTCAACAATGGGTCTGACTGAGGGCCTCCAGGAGAGAGGCCCAAGCAAGATGCGCCCGGAGGAGCGTCTTGCCACATGTCAACACTGGGTCTGAAAGAGGGCCTCCAGGAGAGAGGCCCAAGCAAGACGCGCCCCGAGGAGCGTCTTTCCACATGTCAGCACTCGGTCTGACTGAGCGCCTCCAGGAGAGAGGCCCAAGCAAGACGCGCCCAAAGGAGCGTCTTGCAACATGTCAACAATGGGTCTGACTGAGCGCCTCCAGGAGAGAGGCCCAAGCAACACGCGCCCCGAGGAGCGTCAGGCCACATGTCACTACTCAGTCTGACTGAGCGCCTCCAGGAGAGAGGCCCAAGCAAGACGCGCCCCGAGGAGCGTCTTGCCACGTGTCAACACTGGGTCTGATTGAGGGCCTCCAGGAGAGAAGCCCAAGCAAGACGCGCCCAGAGGAGCGTATTGCCACATGTCAACACTGGGTCGGACTGAGCGCCTCCAGGAGAGAGGCCCAAGCAAGACACGCCCCGAGAAGCGTCTTGACACATGTCAACACTGGGTCGGACTGAGGGCCTCCTTGAGAGAAGCCCAAGCAAGACGCGCCCCGAGGAGAGTCTGGCCACATGTCAACACTCGGTCTGACAGAGGGCATTCAGGAGAGAGGCCGAAGCAATACGCGCCCCGAGGAGCGTCTTGCCACATGTCACCACTGGGTCTGAATTAGCGCCTCCAGGAGAGAGGCCCAACCAAGACGCGCCCCGAGGAGTGTCTTGCCACATGCCAACAATGGGTCTGACTGAGTGCCTCCAGGAGAGAGGCCCAAGCAAGACGCGCCCCGAGGAGCGTCTTGCCACGTGTCAACACTGGGTCTGACTGAGCGCCTCCAGGAGAGAGGCCCAAGCAAGACGCACCCCGGGGAGCGTCAGGCCACATGTCACTACTCAGTCTGACTGAGCGCCTCCAGGAGAGAGGCCCAAGCAAGACGCGCCCCGAGGAGCGTCTTGCCACATGTCAGCACTCGGTCTGACTGAGCGCCTCCAGGAGAAAGGCCCAAGCAAGACGCGCCCTGAGGAGCGTCTTGCCACATGTCAACAATGGGTCTGACTGAGGGCCTCCAGGAGAGAGGCCCAAGCAAGATGCGTCCGGAGGAGCGTCTTGCCACATGTCAACACTGGGTCTGACAGAGGGCCTCCAGGAGAGAGGCCCAAGCAAGACGCGCCCCGAGGAGCGTCTTTCCACATGTCAGCACTCGGTCTGACTGAGCGCCTCCAGGAGAGAGGCCCAAGCAAGACGCGCCCAAAGGAGCGTCTTGCAACATGTCAACAATGGGTCTGACTGAGCGCCTCCAGGCGAGAGGCCCAAGCAACACGCGCCCCGAGGAGCGTCAGGCCACATGTCACTACTCAGTCTGACTGAGCGCCTCCAGGAGAGAGGCCCAAGCAAGACGCGCCCCGAGGAGCGTCTTGCCACGTGTCAACACTGGGTCTGATTGAGGGCCTTCTGGAGAGAGGCCCAAGCAACACGCGCCCCGAGGAGCGTCTTGCCACATGTCAACAATGGGTCTTACTGAGGGCCTCCAGGAGAGAAGCCCAAGCAACACGCGCCCCGAGGAGCTTCTTGCCACATGTCAGCACTCGGTCTGACTGAGCGCCTCCAGGAGAGAGGCCAAAGCAAGACGCGCCCCGAGGAGCGTCTTGACACATGTCAACACTGGGTCTGACAGAGGGCCTCCATGAGAGAGGCCCAAGCAAGACGCGCCCCGAGGAGTGTCTTGCCACATGTCACCACAGGGTCTGACTGAGCGCCTCCAGGAGAGAGGCCTAAGCAAGACGCGCCCCGAGGAGCGTCAGGCCACATATCACTACTCAGTCTGACTGAGCGCCTCCAGGAGAGAAGCCCAAGCAAGACGCGCCCTGAGGAGTGTCTTGCCACATGTCACCACTGGGTCTGACTGAGCGCCTCCAGGAGAGAGGCCGAAGCAAGACGCACCCCGGGGAGCGTCAGGCCACATGTCACTACTCAGTCTGACTGAGCGCCTCCAGGAGAGAGGCCCAAGCAAGACGCGCCCCGAGGAGCGTCTTGCCACATGTCAGCACTCGGTCTGACTGAGCGCCTCCAGGAGAAAGGCCCAAGCAAGACGCGCCCTGAGGAGCGTCTTGCCACATGTCAACAATGGGTCTGACTGAGGGCCTCCAGGAGAGAGGCCCAAGCAAGATGCGCCCGGAGGAGCGTCTTGCCACATGTCAACACTGGGTCTGAAAGAGGGCCTCCAGGAGAGAGGCCCAAGCAAGACGCGCCCCGAGGAGCGTCTTTCCACATGTCAGCACTCGGTCTGACTGAGCGCCTCCAGGAGAGAGGCCCAAGCAAGACGCGCCCAAAGGAGCGTCTTGCAACATGTCAACAATGGGTCTGACTGAGCGCCTCCAGGAGAGAGGCCCAAGCAACACGCGCCCCGAGGAGCGTCAGGCCACATGTCACTACTCAGTCTGACTGAGCGCCTCCAGGAGAGAGGCCCAAGCAAGACGCGCCCCGAGGAGCGTCTTGCCACGTGTCAACACTGGGTCTGATTGAGGGCCTCCAGGAGAGAAGCCCAAGCAAGACGCGCCCAGAGGAGCGTATTGCCACATGTCAACACTGGGTCGGACTGAGCGCCTCCAGGAGAGAGGCCCAAGCAAGACACGCCCCGAGAAGCGTCTTGACACATGTCAACACTGGGTCGGACTGAGGGCCTCTTTGAGAGAAGCCCAAGCAAGACGCGCCCCGAGGAGAGTCTGGCCACATGTCAACACTCGGTCTGACAGAGGGCATTCAGGAGAGAGGCCGAAGCAATACGCGCCCCGAGGAGCGTCTTGCCACATGTCACCACTGGGTCTGAATTAGCGCCTCCAGGAGAGAGGCCCAACCAAGACGCGCCCCGAGGAGTGTCTTGCCACATGCCAACAATGGGTCTGACTGAGTGCCTCCAGGAGAGAGGCCCAAGCAAGACGCGCCCCGAGGAGCGTCTTGCCACGTGTCAACACTGGGTCTGACTGAGCGCCTCCAGGAGAGAGGCCCAAGCAAGACGCGCCCAGAGGAGCGTCTTGACACATGTCAACACTGGGTATGACTGAGGGCCTCCAGGAGAGAGGCCCAAGCAAGACGCGCCCTGAGGAGTGTTTTGCCACATGTCACCACTGGGTCTGACTGAGCGCCTCCAGGAGAGAGGCCCAAGCAAGACGCACCCCGGGGAGCGTCAGGCCACATGTCACTACTCAGTCTGACTGAGCGCCTCCAGGAGAGAGGCCCAAGCAAGACGCGCCCCGAGGAGCGTCTTGCCACATGTCAGCACTCGGTCTGACTGAGCGCCTCCAGGAGAAAGGCCCAAGCAAGACGCGCCCTGAGGAGCGTCTTGCCACATGTCAACAATGGGTCTGACTGAGGGCCTCCAGGAGAGAGGCCCAAGCAAGATGCGTCCGGAGGAGCGTCTTGCCACATGTCAACACTGGGTCTGACAGAGGGCCTCCAGGAGAGAGGCCCAAGCAAGACGCGCCCCGAGGAGCGTCTTTCCACATGTCAGCACTCGGTCTGACTGAGCGCCTCCAGGAGAGAGGCCCAAGCAAGATGCGCCCCGAGGAGCGTCAGGCCACATGACACTACTCAGTCTGACTGAGCGCCTCCAGGAGAGAGGCCCAAGCAAGACGCGCCCCGAGGAGCGTCTTGCCACGTGTCAACACTGGGTCTGATTGAGGGCCTTCTGGAGAGAGGCCCAAGCAACACGCGCCCCGAGGAGCGTCTTGCCACATGTCAACAATGGGTCTTACTGAGGGCCTCCAGGAGAGAAGCCCAAGCAACACGCGCCCCGAGGAGCTTCTTGCCACATGTCAGCACTCGGTCTGACTGAGCGCCTCCAGGAGAGAGGCCAAAGCAAGACGCGCCCCGAGGAGCGTCTTGACACATGTCAACACTGGGTCTGACAGAGGGCCTCCATGAGAGAGGCCCAAGCAAGACGCGCCCCGAGGAGTGTCTTGCCACATGTCAACACTGGGTCTGACTGAGCGGCTCCAGGAGAGAGGCCCAGGCAAGACGCGCCCCGAGGAGCGTCTTGCCACGTGTCAACACTGGGTCTGACTGAGCGCCTCCAGGAGAGAGGCCCAAGCAAGATGCGCCCCGAGGAGCGTCTTGCCACATGTCACCACTGGGTCTGACTGAGCGCCTCCAGGAGAGAGGCCCAAGCAAAGACGCGCCCCGAGGAGCGTCTTGCCTTATGTCAGCACTCGGTCTGACTGAGCGCCTCCAGGAGAGAGGCCCAAGCAAGACACGCCCCGAGGAGCGTCTTGACCCATGTCAACACTGGGTCTGACTGAGGGCCTCCATGAGAGAAGCCCAAGCAAGACGCGCCCCGAGGAGAGTCTTGCCACATCTCAACACTCGGTCTGACAGAGGGCATCCAGGAGAGAGGCCCAAGCAATACGCGCCCCGAGGAGCGTCTTGCCACATATCACCACTGGGTCTGACTGAGCGCCTCCAGGAGAGAGGCCCAACCAAGATGCGCCCTGAGGAGCGTCTTGCCACATGCCAACACTGGGTCTGACAGAGGGCCTCCAGGAGAGAGGCCCAAGCAAGACGCGCCCCGAGGAGTGTCTTGCCACATGTCACCACTGTGTCTGACTGAGCGCCTCCAGGAGAGAGGCCCAAGCAAGACGCGCCCCGAGGAGCGTCTTGTCACATGTCAACACTGGGTCTTTCTGAGCGCCTCCAGGAGAGAAGCCCAAGCAAGACGCGCCCCGAGGAGCGTCTTTCCACATGTCAGCACTCGGTCTGACTGAGCGCCTCCAGGAGAGAGGCCCAAGCAAGACGCGCCCCGAGGAGCGTCTTGCCACGTGTCAACACTTGGTCTGACTGAGCGCCTCCAGGAGAGAGGCCCAAGCAAGATGTGCCCCGAGGAGCGTCTTGCCACATGTCACCACTGGGTCTGACTGAGCGCCTCCAGGAGAGAGGCCCAAGCAAGACGCGCCCCGAGGAGCATCTTGCCTTATGTCAGCACTCGGTCTGACTGAGCGCCTCCAGGAGAGAGGCCCAAGCAGGACGCGCCCCGAGGAGCGTCTTGTGACATGTCACTACTCGGTCTAACTGAGCGCCTCCAGGAGAGAGGTCCAAGCAAGACGCACCCCGAGGAGCGTCTTGCCACATGTCACTACTCGGTCTGACTGAGCCCCTCCAGGAGAGAGGCCCAAGCAAGACGTGCCCCGAGGAGCGTCTTGCCACATGTCAACAATGGGTCTGACTGAGGGCCTCCAGGAGAGAAGCCCAAGCAAGATGCGCCCCGTGGAGCGTCTTGCCACATGTCAACACTGGGTCTGACTGAGCGCCTCCAGGAGAGAGGCCCAAGCCAGACGCGCCCCGAGGAGCGTCAGGCCACATGTCACTACTCAGTCTGACTGAGCGCCTCCAGGAGAGAGGCCCAAGCAAGACGCGCCCCGAGGAGCGTCTTGCCACATGTCAACAATGGGTCTTACTGAGGGCCTCCAGGAGAGAGGCCCAAGCGAGATGCGCCCGGAGGAGCGTTTTGCCACATGTCAACACTGGGTCTGACAGAGTACCTCCAGGAGAGAGGCCCAAGCAAGACGCACCCCGAGGAGCGTCTTGCCACATGTCAACACTGGGTCTGACTGAGCGCCTCCAGGAGAGAGGCCCTAGCAAGACGCGCCCCGAGGAGCGTCTTGCCACGTGTCACCTCTGGTTCTGACTGAGCGCCTCCAGGAGAGAGGCCCAAGCAAGATGCGCCCCGAGGAGCGTCTTGCCACATGTCAACACTGGGTCTGACAGAGGGCCTCCATGAGAGAGGCCCAAGCAAGACGCGCCCTGAGGAGCGTCTTGCGACATGTCACTACTCGGTCTAACTGAGCGCCTCCAGGAGAGAGGTCCAAGCAAGACGCGCCCCGAGGAGCGTCTTGCCCTATGTCACTACTCGGTCTGACTGAGCGCCTCCAGGAGAGAGGCCCAAGCAAGACGCGCCCCGAGGAGCGTCTTGCGACATGTCACTACTCGGTCTAACTGAGCGCCTCCAGGAGAGAGGTCCAAGCAAGAAGCGCCCCGAGGAGCGTATTGCCCTTTGTCACTACTTGGTCTGACTGAGCGCCTCCAGGAGAGAGGCCCAAGCAAGACGTGCCCCGAGGAGCGTCTTGCCACATGTAAACAATGGGTCTGACTGAGGGCCTCCAGGAGAGAAGCCCAAGCAAGACGCGCCCCGTGGAGCTTCTTGCCACATGTCAACACTGGGTCTTATTGAGGGCCTTCTGGAGAGAGGCCCAAGCAAGACGCGCCCCGAGGAGCGTCTTGCCACATGTCAACAATGGGTCTTACTGAGGGCCTCCAAGAGAGAGGCCCAAGCAAGATGCGCCCGGAGGGGCGTCTTGCCACATGTCAACACTGAGTCTGACAGAGGGCCTCCAGGAGAGAGGCCCAAGCAAGACACGCCCCGAGGAGCGTCTTGCCACATGTCACCTCTGGTTCTGACTGAGCGCCTCCAGGAGAGAGGCCCAAGCAAGACGCGCCCCGAGGAGCGTCTTGCCACATGTCAACAATGGGTCTGACTGAGGGCCTCCAGGAGAGAAGCCCAAGCAAGACGCGCCCCGTGGAGCGTCTTGACACATGTCAACACTGGGTCTGACAGAGGGCCTCCAGGAGAGAGGCCCAAGCAAGACGCGCCCCGAGGAGTGTCTTGCCACATGTCACCACAGGGTCTGACTGAGGGCCTCCAGGAGAGAGGCCTAAGCAAGACGCGCCCCGAGGAGCGTCAGGCCACATATCACTACTCAGTCTGACTGAGCGCCTCCAGGAGAGAAGCCCAAGCAAGACGCGCCCTGAGGAGTGTCTTGCCACATGTCACCACTGGGTCTGACTGAGCGCCTCCAGGAGAGAGGCCCAAGCAAGACGCACCCCGGGGAGCGTCCGGCCACATGTCACTACTCAGTCTGACTGAGCGCCTCCAGGAGAGAGGCCCAAGCAAGTCGCGCCCCGAGGAGCGTCTTGCCACATGTCAGCACTCGGTCTGACTGAGCGCCTCCAGGAGAAAGGCCCAAGCAAGACGCGCCCTGAGGAGCGTCTTGCCACATGTCAACAATGGGTCTGACTGAGGGCCTCCAGGAGAGAGGCCCAAGCAAGATGCGCCCGGAGGAGCGTCTTGCCACATGTCAACACTGGGTCTGAAAGAGGGCCTCCAGGAGAGAGGCCCAAGCAAGACGCGCCCCGAGGAGCGTCTTTCCACATGTCAGCACTCGGTCTGACTGAGCGCCTCCAGGAGAGAGGCCCAAGCAAGACGCGCCCAAAGGAGCGTCTTGCAACATGTCAACAATGGGTCTGACTGAGCGCCTCCAGGAGAGAGGCCCAAGCAACACGCGCCCCGAGGAGCGTCAGGCCACATGTCACTACTCAGTCTGACTGAGCGCCTCCAGGAGAGAGGCCCAAGCAAGACGCGCCCCGAGGAGCGTCTTGCCACGTGTCAACACTGGGTCTGATTGAGGGCCTCCAGGAGAGAAGCCCAAGCAAGACGCGCCCAGAGGAGCGTATTGCCACATGTCAACACTGGGTCTGACTGAGCGCCTCCAGGAGAGAGGCCCAAGCAAGACACGCCCCGAGGAGCGTCTTGACACATGTCAACACTGGGTCGGACTGAGGGCCTCCTTGAGAGAAGCCCAAGCAAGACGCGCCCCGAGGAGAGTCTGGCCACATGTCAACACTCGGTCTGACAGAGGGCATTCAGGAGAGAGGCCGAAGCAATACGCGCCCCGAGGAGCGTCTTGCCACATGTCACCACTGGGTCTGAATGAGCGCCTCCAGGAGAGAGGCCCAACCAAGACGCGCCCCGAGGAGTGTCTTGCCACATGCCAACAATGGGTCTGACTGAGCGCCTCCAGGAGAGAGGCCCAACCAAGACGCGCCCCGAGGAGCGTCTTGCCACGTGTCAACACTGGGTCTGACTGAGCGCCTCCAGGAGAGAGGCCCAAGCAAGACGCGCCCAGAGGAGCGTCTTGACACATGTCAACACTGGGTATGACTGAGGGCCTCCAGGAGAGAGGCCCAAGCAAGACGCGCCCTGAGGAGTGTCTTGCCACATGTCACCACTGGGTTTGACTGAGCGCCTCCAGGAGAGAGGCCCAAGCAAAACGCGCCCCGGGGAGCGTCAGGCCACATGTCACTACTCAGTCTGACTGAGCGCCTCCAGGAGAGAGGCCCAAGCAAGACGCGCCCCGAGGAGCGTCTTGCCACATGTGAGCACTCGGTCTGACTGAGCGCCTCCAGGAGAAAGGCCCAAGCAAGACGCGCCCTGAGGAGCGTCTTGCCACATGTCAACAATGGGTCTGACTGAGGGCCTCCAGGAGAGAGGCCCAAGCAAGATGCGCCCGGAGGAGCGTCTTGCCACATGTCAACACTGGGTCTGACAGAGGGCCTCCAGGAGAGAGGCCCAAGCAAGACGCGCCCCGAGGAGCGTCTTTCCACATGTCAGCACTCGGTCTGACTGAGCGCCTCCAGGAGAGAGGCCCAAGCAAGACGCGCCCATTGGAGCGTCTTGCAACATGTCAACAATGGGTCTGACTGAGCGCCTCCAGGAGAGAGGCCCAAGCAACACGCGCCCCGAGGAGCGTCAGGCCACATGTCACTACTCAGTCTGACTGAGCGCCTCCAGGAGAGAGGCCCAAGCAAGACGCGCCCCGAGGAGCGTCTTGCCACATGTCAACACTGGGTCTGATTGAGGGCCTTCTGGAGAGAGGCCCAAGCAACACGCGCCCCGAGGAGCGTCTTGCCACATGTCAACAATGGGTCTTACTGAGGGCCTCCAGGAGAGAAGCCCAAGCAACACGCGCCCCGAGGAGCTTCTTGCCACATGTCAGCACTCGGTCTGACTGAGCGCCTCCAGGAGAGAGGCCAAAGCAAGACGCGCCCCGAGGAGCGTCTTGACACATGTCAACACTGGGTCTGACAGAGGGCCACCATGAGAGAGGCCCAAGCAAGACGCGCCCCGAGGAGTGTCTTGCCACATGTCAACACTGGGTCTGACTGAGCGGCTCCAGGAGAGAGGCCCAGGCAAGATGCGCCCCGAGGAGCGTCTTGCCACGTGTCAACACTGGGTCTGACTGAGCGCCTCCAGGAGAGAGGCCCAAGCAAGATGCGCCCCGAGGAGCGTCTTGCCACATGTCACCACTGGGTCTGACTGAGCGCCTCCAGGAGAGAGGCCCAAGCAAGACGCGCCCCGAGGAGCGTCTTGCCTTATGTCAGCACTCGGTCTGACTGAGCGCCTCCAGGAGAGAGGCCCAAGCAAGACGCGCCCCGAGGAGCGTCTTGCGACATGTCACTACTCGGTCTAACTGAGCGCCTCCAGGAGAGAGGTCCAAGCAAGACGCGCCCCGAGGAGTGTCTTGCCACATGTCAACACTGGGTCTGACAGAGGGCCTCCAGGAGAGAGGCCCAAGCAAGACGCGCCCCGAGAAGTGTCTTGCCACATGTCAACACTTGGTCTGACTGAGCGCCTCCAGGAGAGAGGCCCAAGCAACACGCGCCCCGAGGAGCGTCAGACCACATGTCACTACTCATTCTGACTGAGCGCCTCCAGGAGAGAGGCCCAAGCAAGACGCGCCCCGAGGAGCGTCTTGCCACGTGTCAACACTGGGTCTGATTGAGGGCCTTCTGGAGAGAGGCCCAAGCAAGACGCGCCCCGAGGAGCGTCTTGCCACATGTCACCACTTGGTCTGACTGAGCGCCTCCAGGAGAGAGGCCCAAGCAACACGCGCCCCGAGGAGCGTCAGGCTACATGTCACTACTCAGTCTGACTGAGCGCCTCCAGGAGAGAGGCCCAAGCAAGACACGCCCCGAGGAGCTCTTGCCACATGTCAACAATGGGTCTTACTGAGGGCCTCCAGGAGAGAAGCCCAAGCAAGACGCGCCCGAGGAGCTTCTTGCCACATGTCAGCACTCGGTCTGACTGAGCGCCTCCAGGAGAGAGGCCAAAGCAAGACGCGCCCCGAGGAGCGTCTTGACACATGTCAACACTGGGTATGACTGAGGGCCTCCAGGAGAGAGGCCCAAGCAAGACGCGCCCTGAGGAGTGTCTTGCCACATGTCACCACTGGGTCTGACTGAGCGCCTCCAGGAGAGAGGCCCAAGCAAGACGCGCCCCGGGGAGCGTCAGGCCACATGTCACTACTCAGTCTGACTGAGCGCCTCCAGGAGAGAGGCCCAAGCAAGACGCGCCCCGAGGAGCGTCTTGCCACATGTGAGCACTCGGTCTGACTGAGCGCCTCCAGGAGAAAGGCCCAAGCAAGACGCGCCCTGAGGAGCGTCTTGCCACATGTCAACAATGGGTCTGACTGAGGGCCTCCAGGAGAGAGGCCCAAGCAAGATGCGCCTGGAGGAGCGTCTTGCCACATGTCAACACTGGGTCTGACAGAGGGCCTCCAGGAGAGAGGCCCAAGCAAGACGCGCCCCGAGGAGCGTCTTTCCACATGTCAGCACTCGGTCTGACTGAGCATCTCCAGGAGAGAGGCCCAAGCAAGACGCGCCCATTGGAGCGTCTTGCAACATGTCAACATTGGGTCTGACTGAGCGCCTCCAGGAGAGAGGCCCAAGCAACACGCGCCCCGAGGAGCGTCAGGCCACATGTCACTACTCAGTCTGACTGAGCGCCTCCAGGAGAGAGGCCCAAGCAAGACGCGCCCCGAGGAGCGTCTTGCCACATGTCAACACTGGGTCTGATTGAGGGCCTTCTGGAGAGAGGCCCAAGCAACACGCGCCCCGAGGAGCGTCTTGCCACATGTCAACAATGGGTCTTACTGAGGGCCTCCAGGAGAGAAGCCCAAGCAACACGCGCCCCGAGGAGCTTCTTGCCACATGTCAGCACTCGGTCTGACTGAGCGCCTCCAGGAGAGAGGCCAAAGCAAGACGCGCCCCGAGGAGCGTCTTGACAATTGTCAACACTGGGTCTGACAGAGGGCCTCCATGAGAGAGGCCCAAGCAAGACGCGCCCCGAGGAGTGTCTTGCCACATGTCAACACTGGGTCTGACTGAGCGGCTCCAGGAGAGAGGCCCAGGCAAGATGCGCCCCGAGGAGCGTCTTGCCACGTGTCAACACTGGGTCTGACTGAGCGCCTCCAGGAGAGAGGCCCAAGCAAGATGCGCCCCGAGGAGCGTCTTGCCACATGTCACCACTGGGTCTGACTGAGCGCCTCCAGGAGAGAGGCCCAAGCAAGACGCGCCCCGAGGAGCGTCTTGCCTTATGTCAGCACTCGGTCTGACTGAGCGCCTCCAGGAGAGAGGCCCAAGCAAGACGCGCCCCGAGGAGCGTCTTGTGACATGTCACTACTCGGTCTAACTGAGCGCCTCCAGGAGAGAGGTCCAAGCAAGACGCGCCCCGAGGAGTGTCTTGCCACATGTCAACACTGGGTCTGACAGAGGGCCTCCAGGAGAGAGGCCCAAGCAAGACGCGCCCCGAGAAGTGTCTTGCCACATGTCAACACTTGGTCTGACTGAGCGCCTCCAGGAGAGAGGCCCAAGCAACACGCGCCCCGAGGAGCGTCAGACCACATGTCACTACTCATTCTGACTGAGCGCCTCCAGGAGAGAGGCCCAAGCAAGACGCGCCCCGAGGAGCGTCTTGCCACGTGTCAACACTGGGTCTGATTGAGGGCCTTCTGGAGAGAGGCCCAAGCAAGACGCACCCCGAGGAGCGTCTTGCCACATGTCACCACTTGGTCTGACTGAGCGCCTCCAGGAGAGAGGCCCAAGCAACACGCGCCCCGAGGAGCGTCAGGCTACATGTCACTACTCAGTCTGACTGAGCGCCTCCAGGAGAGAGGCCCAAGCAAGACACGCCCCGAGGAGCTCTTGCCACATGTCAACAATGGGTCTTACTGAGGGCCTCCAGGAGAGAAGCCCAAGCAAGACGCGCCCCGAGGAGCTTCTTGCCACATGTCAGCACTCGGTCTGACTGAGCGCCTCCAGGAGAGAGGCCAAAGCAAGACGCGCCCCGAGGAGCGTCTTGACACATGTCAACACTGGGTCTGACAGAGGGCCTCCATGAGAGAGGCCAAGCAAGACGCGCCCAGAGGAGTGTCTTGCCACATGTCAACACTGGGTCTGACAGAGGGACTCCAGGAGAGAGGCCCAAGCAAGACGCGCCCCGAGGAGTGTCTTGCCACATGTCACCACTTGGTCTGACTGAGCGCCTCCAGGAGAGAGGCCCAAGCAACACGCGCCCCGAGGAGCGTCAGGCCACATGTAACTACTCAGTCTGACTGAGCGCCTCCAGGAGAGAGGCCCAAGCAAGACGCGCCCCGAGGAGCGTCTTGCCACCTGTCAACACTGGGTCTGATTGAGGGCCTTCTGGAGAGAGGCCCAAGCAAGACGCGCCCCGAGGAGCGTCTTGCCACATGTCAACAATGGTTCTTACTGAGGGCCTCCAGGAGAGAAGCCAAAGCAAGACGCGCCCCGAGGAGCTTCTTGCCACATGTCAGCACTCGGTCTGACTGAGCGCCTCCAGGAGAGAGGCCAAAGCAAGACGCCCCCCGAGGAGCGTCTTGACACATGTCAACACTGGGTCTGACAGAGGGCCTCCATGAGAGAGGCCCAAGCAAGACGCGCCCCGAGGAGTGTCTTGCCAAATGTCAACACTGGGTCTGACTGAGCGCCTCAGGGAGAGAGGTCCAAGCAAGACGCGCCCCGAGGAGCGTCTTGCCACATGTCACTACTCGGTCTGACTGAGCGCCTCAGGGAGAGAGGTCCAAGCAAGACGCGCCCCGAGGAGCGTCTTGCCACATGTCAACACTGGATCTGACTGAGTGCCTCCATGAGAGAAGCCCCAGCAAGACGCGCCCCGAGGAGCGTCTTCCCACATGTCAACACTGGGTCTGACTGAGCGCCTCCAGGAGAGAGGCCCAAGCAAGACACGCCCCGAGGAGCGTCTTGACACATGTCAACACTGGGTCTGTTTGAGCGCCTCCAGGAGAGAGGCCCAAGCAAGACGTGACCCGAGGAGCATCTTGCCACATGTCAACACTGGGTCTGACTGAGCGCCTCCAGGAGAGAGGCCCAAGCAAGACACGCCCCGAGGAGCGTCTTGACCCATGTCAACACTGGGTCTGACTGAGGGCCTCCATGAGAGAAGCCCAAGCAAGACGCGCCCCGAGGAGAGTCTTGCCACATGTCAACACTCGGTCTGACAGAGGGCATCCAGGAGAGAGGCCCAAGCAATACGCGCCCCGAGGAGCGTCTTGCCACATATCACCACTGGGTCTGACTGAGCGCCTCCAGGAGAGAGGCCCAACCAAGACGCGCCCTGAGGAGCGTCTTGCCACATGCCAACACTGGGTCTGACAGAGGGCCTCCAGGAGAGAGGCCCAAGCAAGACGCGCCCCGAGGAGTGTCTTGCCACATGTCACCACTGTGTCTGACTGAGCGCCTCCAGGAGAGAGGCCCAAGCAAGACGCGCCCCGAGGAGCGTCTTGTCACATGTCAACACTGGGTCTTTCTGAGCGCCTCCAGGAGAGAAGCCCAAGCAAGACGCGCCCCGAGGAGCGTCTTTCCACATGTCAGCACTCGGTCTGACTGAGCGCCTCCAGGAGAGAGGCCCAAGCAAGACGCGCCCCGAGGAGCGTCTTGCCACGTGTCAACACTTGGTCTGACTGAGCGCCTCCAGGAGAGAGGCCCAAGCAAGATGCGCCCCGAGGAACGTCTTGCCACATGTCACCACTGGGTCTGACTGAGCGCCTCCAGGAGAGAGGCCCAAGCAAGACGCGCCCCGAGGAGCATCTTGCCTTATGTCAGCACTCGGTCTGACTGAGCGCCTCCAGGAGAGAGGCCCAAGCAGGACGCGCCCCGAGGAGCGTCTTGTGACATGTCACTACTCGGTCTAACTGAGCGCCTCCAGGAGAGAGGTCCAAGCAAGACGCACCCCGAGGAGCGTCTTGCCACATGTCACTACTCGGTCTGACTGAGCGCCTCCAGGAGAGAGGCCCAAGCAAGACGTGCCCCGAGGAGCGTCTTGCCACATGTCAACAATCGGTCTGACTGAGGGCCTCCAGGAGAGAAGCCCAAGCAAGACGCGCCCCGTGGAGCGTCTTGCCACATGTCAACACTGGGTCTGACTGAGCGCCTCCAGGAGAGAGGCCCAAGCCAGACGCGCCCCGAGGAGCGTCAGGCCACATGTCACTACTCAGTCTGACTGAGCGCCTCCAGGAGAGAGGCCCAAGCAAGACGCGCCCCGAGGAGCGTCTTGCCACATGTCAACAATGGGTCTTACTGAGGGCCTCCAGGAGAGAGGCCCAAGCAAGATGCGCCCGGAGGAGCGTTTTGCCACATGTCAACACTGGGTCTGACAGAGGGCCTCCAGGAGAGAGGCCCAAGCAAGACGCACCCCGAGGAGCGTCTTGCCACATGTCAACACTGGGTCTGACTGAGCGCCTCCAGGAGAGAGGCCCAAGCACGACGCGCCCCGAGGAGCGTCTTGCCACGTGTCACCTCTGGTTCTGACTGAGCGCCTCCAGGAGAGAGGCCCAAGCAAGATGCGCCCCGAGGAGCGTCTTGCCACATGTCAACACTGGGTCTGACAGAGGGCCTCCATGAGAGAGGCCCAAGCAAGACGCGCCCCGAGGAGCGTCTTGCGACATGTCACTACTCGGTCTAACTGAGCGCCTCCAGGAGAGAGGTCCAAGCAAGACGCGCCCCGAGGAGCGTCTTGCCCTATGTCACTACTCGGTCTGACTGAGCGCCTCCAGGAGAGAGGCCCAAGCAAGACGCGCCCCGAGGAGCGTCTTGCGACATGTCACTACTCGGTCTAACTGAGCGCCTCCAGGAGAGAGTTCCAAGCAAGAAGCGCCCCGAGGAGCGTCTTGCCCTTTGTCACTACTCGGTCTGACTGAGCACCTCCAGGAGAGAGGCCCAAGCAAGACGTGCCCCGAGGAGCGTCTTGCCACATGTCAACAATGGGTCTGACTGAGGGCCTCCAGGAGAGAAGCCCAAGCAAGACGCGCCCCGTGGAGCGTCTTGCCACATGTCAACACTGGGTCTTATTGAGGGCCTTCTGGAGAGAGGCCCAAGCAAGACGCGCCCCGAGGAGCGTCTTGCCACATGTCAACAATGGGTCTTACTGAGGGCCTCCAGGAGAGAGGCCCAAGCAAGATGCGCCCGGAGGAGCGTCTTGCCACATGTCAACACTGGGTCTGACAGAGGGCCTCCAGGAGAGAGGCCCAAGCAAGACACGCCCCGAGGAGCGTCTTGCCACATGTCACCTCTGGTTCTGACTGAGCGCCTCCAGGAGAGAGGCCCAAGCAAGACGCGCCCCGAGGAGCGACTTGCCACATGTCAACAATGGGTCTGACTGAGGGCCTCCAGGAGAGAAGCCCAAGCAAGACGCGCCCCGTGGAGCGTCTTGACACATGTCAACACTGGGTCTGACAGAGGGCCTCCAGGAGAGAGGCCCAAGCAAGACGTGCCCCGAGGAGTGTCTTGCCACATGTCACCACAGGGTCTGACTGAGCGCCTCCAGGAGAGAGGCCTAAGCAAGACGCGCTCCGAGGAGCGTCAGGCCACATATCACTACTCAGTCTGACTGAGCGCCTCCAGGAGAGAAGCCCAAGCAAGAAGCGCCCCGAGGAGCGTCTTGCCACATGTCAGCACTCGGTCTGACTGAGCGCCTCCAGGAGAGAGGCCCAAGCAAGACGCACCACGAGGAGCGTCTTGCCACATGTCAACAATGGGTCTGACTGAGGGCCTCCAGGAGAGAAGCCCAAGCAACACGCGGCCCGAGGAGCGTCTTGCCACATGTCAGCACTCGGTCTGACTGAGCGCCTCCAGGAGAGAGGCCAAAGCAAGACGCGCCCCGAGGAGCGTCTTGACTCATGTCAACACTGGGTCTGACAGAGGGCCTCCATGAGAGAGGCCCAAGCAAGACGCGCCCCAAGGAGTGTCTTGCCACATGTCAACACTGGGTCTGACAGAGGGCCTCCAGGAGAGAGGCCCAAGCAAGACGCGCCCCAAGAAGCGTCTTGCCACATGTCACCACTTGGTCTGACTGAGCGCCTCCAGGAGAGAGGCCCAAGCAACACGCGCCCCGAGGAGTGTCAGACCACATGTCACTACTAATTCTGACTGAGCGCCTCCAGGAGAGAGGCCCAAGCAAGACGCGCCCCGAGGAGCGTCTTGCCACGTGTCAACACTGGGTCTGATTGAGGGCCTTCTGGAGAGAGGCCCAAGCAAGACGCGCCCCGAGGAGCGTCTTGCCACATGTCAGCACTCGGTCTGACTGAGCGCCTCCAGGAGAGAGGCCAAAGCAAGACGCGCCCCGAGGAGCGTCTTGACACATGTCAACACTGGGTCTGACAGAGGGCCTCCATGAGAGAGGCCCAAGCAAGACGCGCCCCGAGGAGTGTCTTGCCACATGTCAACACTGGGTCTGACAGAGGGCCTCCAGGAGAGAGGCCCAAGCAAGACGCGCCCCGAGGAGTGTCTTGCCACATGTCACCACTTGGTCTGACTGAGCGCCTCCAGGAGAGAGGCCCAAGCAACACGCGCCCAGAGGAGCGTCAGGCCACATGTCACTACTCAGTCTGACTGAGCGCCTCCAGGAGAGAGGCCCAAGCAAGACGCGCCCCGAGGAGCGTCTTGCCACGTGTCAACACTGGGTCTGATTGAGGGCCTTCTGGAGAGAGGCCCAAGCAAGACGCGCCCCGAGGAGCGTCTTGCCACATGTCAACAATGGTTCTTACTGAGGGCCTCCAGGAGAGAAGCCCAAGCAAGACGCGCCCCGAGGAGCGTCTTGCCACATGTCACTACTCGGTCTGACTGAGCGCCTCAGGGAGAGAGGTCCAAGCAAGACGCGCCCCGAGGAGCGTCTTGCCACATGTCAACACTGGATCTGACTGAGTGCCTCCATGAGAGAAGCCCCAGCAAGACGCGCCCCGAGGAGCGTCTTGCCACATGTCAACACTGGGTCTGACTGAGCGCCTCCAGGAGAGAGGCCCAAGCAAGACACGCCCCGAGGAGCGTCTTGACACATGTCAACACTGGGTCTGTTTGAGCGCCTCCAGGAGAGAGGCCCAAGCAAGACGTGCCCCGAGGAGCGTCTTGCCACATGTCAACACTGGGTCTGACTGAGCGCCTCCAGGAGAGAGGCCCAAGCAAGACACGCCCCGAGGAGCGTCTTGACCCATGTCAACACTGGGTCTGACTGAGGGCCTCCATGAGAGAAGCCCAAGCAAGACGCGCCCCGAGGAGAGTCTTGCCACATGTCAACACTCGGTCTGACAGAGGGCATCCAGGAGAGAGGCCCAAGAAATACGCGCCCCGAGGAGCGTCTTGCCACATGTCAACACTGGGTCTGACAGAGGGCCTCCATGAGAGAGGCCCAAGCAAGACGCGCCCCGAGGAGCGTCTTGCGACATGTCACTACTCGGTCTAACTGAGCGCCTCCAGGAGAGAGGTCCAAGCAAGACGCGCCCCGAGGAGCGTCTTGCCCTATGTCACTACTCGGTCTGACTGAGCGCCTCCAGGAGAGAGGCCCAAGCAAGACGCGCCCCGAGGAGCGTCTTGCGACATGTCACTACTCGGTCTAACTGAGCGCCTCCAGGAGAGAGTTCCAAGCAAGAAGCGCCCCAAGGAGCGTCTTGCCCTTTGTCACTACTCGGTCTGACTGAGCGCCTCCAGGAGAGAGGCCCAAGCAAGACGTGCCCCGAGGAGCGTCTTGCCACATGTCAACAATGGGTCTGACTGAGGGCCTCCAGGAGAGAAGCCCAAGCAAGACGCGCCCCGTGGAGCGTCTTGCCACATGTCAACACTGGGTCTTATTGAGGTTCTTCTGGAGAGAGGCCCAAGCAAGACGCGCCCCGAGGAGCATCTTGCCACATGTCAACAATGGGTCTTACTGAGGGCCTCCAGGAGAGAGGCCCAAGCAAGATGCGCCCGGAGGAGCGTCTTGCCACATGTCAACACTGGGTCTGACAGAGGGCCTCCAGGAGAGAGGCCCAAGCAAGACACGCCCCGAGGAGCGTCTTGCCACATGTCACCTCTGGTTCTGACTGAGCGCCTCCAGGAGAGAGGCCCAAGCAAGACGCGCCCCGAGGATCGTCTTGCCACATGTCAACAATGGGTCTGACTGAGGGCCTCCAGGAGAGAAGCCCAAGCAAGACGCGCCCCGTGGAGCGTCTTGACACATGTCAACACTGGGTCTGACAGAGGGCCTCCAGGAGAGAGGCCCAAGCAAGACGTGCCCCGAGGAGTGTCTTGACACATGTCACCACAGGGTCTGACTGAGCGCCTCCAGGAGAGAGGCCTAAGCAAGACGCGCTCCGAGGAGCGTCAGGCCACATATCACTACTCAGTCTGACTGAGCGCCTCCAGGAGAGAAGCCCAAGCAAGACGCGCCCCGAGGAGCGTCTTGCCACATGTCAGCACTCGGTCTGACTGAGCGCCTCCAGGAGAGAGGCCCAAGCAAGACGCACCCCGAGGAGCGTCTTGCCACATGTCAACAATGGGTCTGACTGAGGGCCTCCAGGAGAGAAGCCCAAGCAACACGCGGCCCGAGGAGCGTCTTGCCACATGTCAGCACTCGGTCTGACTGAGCGCCTCCAGGAGAGAGGCCAAAGCAAGACGCGCCCCGAGGAGCGTCTTGACTCATGTCAACACTGGGTCTGACAGAGGGCCTCCATGAGAGAGGCCCAAGCAAGACGCGCCCCGAGGAGTGTCTTGCCACATGTCAACACTGGGTCTGACAGAGGGCCTCCAGGAGAGAGGCCCAAGCAAGACGCGCCCCAAGAAGCGTCTTGCCACATGTCACCACTTGGTCTGACTGAGCGCCTCCAGGAGAGAGGCCCAAGCAACACGCGCCCCGAGGAGTGTCAGACCACATGTCACTACTAATTCTGACTGAGCGCCTCCAGGAGAGAGGCCCAAGCAAGACGCGCCCCGAGGAGCGTCTTGCCACGTGTCAACACTGGGTCTGATTGAGGGCCTTCTGGAGAGAGGCCCAAGCAAGACGCGCCCCGAGGAGCGTCTTGCCACATGTCAGCACTCGGTCTGACTGAGCGCCTCCAGGAGAGAGGCCAAAGCAAGACGCGCCCCGAGGAGCGTCTTGACACATGTCAACACTGGGTCTGACAGAGGGCCTCCATGAGAGAGGCCCAAGCAAGACGCGCCCCGAGGAGTGTCTTGCCACATGTCAACACTGGGTCTGACAGAGGGCCTCTAGGAGAGAGGCCCAAGCAAGACGCGCCCCGAGGAGTGTCTTGCCACATGTCACCACTTGGTCTGACTGAGCGCCTCCAGGAGAGAGGCCCAAGCAACACGCGCCCAGAGGAGCGTCAGGCCACATGTCACTACTCAGTCTGACTGAGCGCCTCCAGGAGAGAGGCCCAAGCAAGACGCGCCCCGAGGAGCGTCTTGCCACGTGTCAACACTGGGTCTGATTGAGGGCCTTCTGGAGAGAGGCCCAAGCAAGACGCGCCCCGAGGAGCGTCTTGCCACATGTCAACAATGGTTCTTACTGAGGGCCTCCAGGAGAGAAGCCCAAGCAAGACGCGCCCCGAGGAGCTTCTTGCCACATGTCAGCACTCGGTCTGACTGAGCGCCTCCAGGAGAGAGGCAAAAGCAAGACGCCCCCCGAGGAGCGTCTTGACACATGTCAACACTGGGTCTGACAGAGGGCCTCCATGAGAGAGGCCCAAGCAAGACGTGCCCCGAGGAGTGTCTTGCCAAATGTCAACACTGGGTCTGACTGAGCGCCTCAGGGAGAGAGGTCCAAGCAAGACGCGCCCCGAGGAGCGTCTTGCCACATGTCACTACTCGGTCTGACTGAGCGCCTCAGGGAGAGAGGTCCAAGCAAGACGCGCCCCGAGGAGCGTCTTGCCACATGTCAACACTGGATCTGACTGAGTGCCTCCATGAGAGAAGCCCCAGCAAGACGCGCCCCGAGGAGCGTCTTGCCACATGTCAACACTGGGTCTGACTGAGCGCCTCCAGGAGAGAGGCCCAAGCAAGACACGCCCCGAGGAGCGTCTTGACACATGTCAACACTGGGTCTGTTTGAGCGCCTCCAGGAGAGAGGCCCAAGCAAGACGTGCCCCGAGGAGCGTCTTGCCACATGTCAACACTGGGTCTGACTGAGCGCCTCCAGGAGAGAGGCCCAAGCAAGACACGCCCCGAGGAGCGTCTTGACCCATGTCAACACTGGGTCTGACTGAGGGCCTCCATGAGAGAAGCCCAAGCAAGACGCGCCCCGAGGAGAGTCTTGCCACATGTCAACACTCGGTCTGACAGAGGGCATCCAGGAGAGAGGCCCAACAAATACGCGCCCCGAGGAGCGTCTTGCCACATATCACCACTGGGTCTGACTGAGCGCCTCCAGGAGAGAGGCCCAACCAAGACGCGCCCTGAGGAGCGTCTTGCCACATGCCAACACTGGGTCTGACAGAGGGCCTCCAGGAGAGAGGCCCAAGCAAGACGCGCCCCGAGGAGTGTCTTGCCACATGTCACCACTGTGTCTGACTGAGCGCCTCTAGGAGAGAGGCCCAAGCAAGATGCGCCTCGAGGAGCGTCTTGTCACATGTCAACACTGGGTCTTTCTGAGCGCCTCCAGGAGAGAAGCCCAAGCAAGACGCGCCCCGAGGAGCGTCTTTCCACATGTCAGCACTCGGTCTGACTGAGCGCCTCCAGGAGAGAGGCCCAAGCAAGACGCGCCCCGAGGAGCGTCTTGCCACGTGTCAACACTTGGTCTGACTGAGCGCCTCCAGGAGAGAGGCCCAAGCAAGATGCGCCCCTAGGAGCGTCTTGCCACATGTCACCACTGGGTCTGACTGAGCGCCTCCAGGAGAGAGGCCCAAGCAAGACGCGCCCCGAGGAGCATCTTGCCTTATGTCAGCACTCTGTCTGACTGAGCGCCTCCAGGAGAGAGGCCCAAGCAGGACGCGCCCCGAGGAGCGTCTTGTGACATGTCACTACTCGGTCTAACTGAGCGCCTCCAGGAGAGAGGTCCAAGCAAGACGCACCCCGAGGAGCGTCTTGCCACATGTCACCACTGGGTCTGACTGAGCGCCTCCAGGAGAGAGGCCCAAGCAAGACGCGCCCCGAGGAGCGTCTTGTCACATGTCAACACTGGGTCTTTCTGAGCGCCTCCAGGAGAGAAGCCCAAGCAAGACGCGCCCCGAGGAGCGTCTTTCCACATGTCAGCACTCGGTCTGACTGAGCGCCTCCAGGAGAGAGGCCCAAGCAAGACGCGCCCCGAGGAGCGTCTTGCCACGTGTCAACACTTGGTCTGACTGAGCGCCTCCAGGAGAGAGGCCCAAGCAAGATGCGCCCCGAGGAGCTTCTTGCCACATGTCACCACTGGGTCTGACTGAGCGCCTCCAGGAGAGAGGCCCAAGCAAGACGCGCCCCGACGAGCATCTTGCCTTATGTCAGCACTCGGTCTGACTGAGCGCCTCCAGGAGAGAGGCCCAAGCAGGACGCGCCCCAAGGAGCGTCTTGTGACATGTCACTACTCGGTCTAACTGAGCGCCTCCAGGAGAGAGGCCCAAGCAACACGCGCCCCGAGGAGTGTCAGACCACATGTCACTACTAATTCTGACTGAGCGCCTCCAGGAGAGAGGCCCAAGCAAGACGCGCCCCGAGGAGCGTCTTGCCACGTGTCAACACTGGGTCTGATTGAGGGCCTTCTGGAGAGAGGCCCAAGCAAGACGCGCCCCGAGGAGCGTCTTGCCACATGTCAGCACTCGGTCTGACTGAGCGCCTCCAGGAGAGAGGCCAAAGCAAGACGTGCCCCGAGGAGCGTCTTGACACATGTCAACACTGGGTCTGACAGAGGGCCTCCATGAGAGAGGCCCAAGCAAGACGCGCCCCGAGGAGTGTCTTGCCACATGTCAACACTGGGTCTGACAGAGGGCCTCCAGGAGAGAGGCCCAAGCAAGACGCGCCCCAAGGAGTGTCTTGCCACATGTCACCACTTGGTCTGACTGAGCGCCTCCAGGAGAGAGGCCCAAGCAACACGCGCCCAGAGGAGCGTCAGGCCACATGTCACTACTCAGTCTGACTGAGCGCCTCCAGGAGAGAGGCCCAAGCAAGACGCCCCCCGAGGAGCGTCTTGCCACGTGTCAACACTGGGTCTGATTGAGGGCCTTCTGGAGAGAGGCCCAAGCAAGACGCGCCCCGAGGAGCGTCTTGCCACATGTCAACAATGGTTCTTACTGAGGGCCTCCAGGAGAGAAGCCCAAGCAAGACGCGCCCCGAGGAGCTTCTTGCCACTTGTCAGCACTCGGTCTGACTGAGCGCCTCCAGGAGAGAGGCCAAAGCAAGACGCCCCCCGAGGAGCGTCTTGACACATGTCAACACTGGGTCTGACAGAGGGCCTCCATGAGAGAGGCCCAAGCAAGACGTGCCCCGAGGAGTGTCTTGCCAAATGTCAACACTGGGTCTGACTGAGCGCCTCAGGGAGAGAGGTCCAAGCAAGACGCGCCCCGAGGAGCGTCTTGCCACATGTCACTACTCGGTCTGACTGAGCGCCTCAGGGAGAGAGGTCCAAGCAAGACGCGCCCCGAGGAGCGTCTTGCCACATGTCAACACTGGATCTGACTGAGTGCCTCCATGAGAGAAGCCCCAGCAAGACGCGCCCCGAGGAGCGTCTTGCCACATGTAAACACTGGGTCTGACTGAGCGCCTCCAGGAGAGAGGCCCAAGCAAGACACGCCCCGAGGAGCGTCTTGACACATGTCAACACTGGGTCTGTTTGAGCGCCTCCAGGAGAGAGGCCCAAGCAAGACGTGCCCCGAGGAGCGTCTTGCCACATGTCAACACTGGGTCTGACTGAGCGCCTCCAGGAGAGAGGCCCAAGCAAGACACGCCCCGAGGAGCGTCTTGACCCATGTCAACACTGGGTCTGACTGAGGGCCTCCATGAGAGAAGCCCAAGCAAGACGCGCCCCGAGGAGAGTCTTGCCACATGTCAACACTCGGTCTGACAGAGGGCATCCAGGAGAGAGGCCCAACAAATACGCGCCCCGAAGGAGCGTCTTGCCACATATCACCACTGGGTCTGACTGAGCGCCTCCAGGAGAGAGGCCCAACCAAGACGCGCCCTGAGGAGCGTCTTGCCACATGCCAACACTGGGTCTGACAGAGGGCCTCCAGGAGAGAGGCCCAAGCAAGACGCGCCCCGAGGAGTGTCTTGCCACATGTCACCACTGTGTCTGACTGAGCGCCTCCAGGAGAGAGGCCCAAGCAAGATGCGCCCCGAGGAGCGTCTTGTCACATGTCAACACTGGGTCTTTCTGAGCGCCTCCAGGAGAGAAGCCCAAGCAAGACGCGCCCCGAGGAGCGTCTTTCCACATGTCAGCACTCGGTCTGACTGAGCGCCTCCAGGAGAGAGGCCCAAGCAAGACGCGCCCCGAGGAGCGTCTTGCCACGTGTCAACACTTGGTCTGACTGAGCGCCTCCAGGAGAGAGGCCCAAGCAAGATGCGCCCCGAGGAGCGTCTTGCCACATGTCACCACTGGGTCTGACTGAGCGCCTCCAGGAGAGAGGCCCAAGCAAGACGCGCCCCGAGGAGCATCTTGCCTTATGTCAGCACTCTGTCTGACTGAGCGCCTCCAGGAGAGAGGCCCAAGCAGGACGCGCCCCGAGGAGCGTCTTGTGACATGTCACTACTCGGTCTAACTGAGCGCCTCCAGGAGAGAGGTCCAAGCAAGACGCACCCCGAGGAGCGTCTTGCCACATGTCACCACTGGGTCTGACTGAGCGCCTCCAGGAGAGAGGCCCAAGCAAGACGCGCCCCGAGGAGCGTCTTGTCACATGTCAACACTGGGTCTTTCTGAGCGCCTCCAGGAGAGAAGCCCAAGCAAGACGCGCCCCGAGGAGCGTCTTTCCACATGTCAGCACTCGGTCTGACTGAGCGCCTCCAGGAGAGAGGCCCAAGCAAGACGCACCCCGAGGAGCGTCTTGCCACATGTCAACAATGGGTCTTACTGAGGGCCTCCAGGAGAGAGGCCCAAGCAAGATGCGCCCGGAGGAGCGTTTTGCCACATGTCAACACTGGGTCTGACAGAGGGCCTCCAGGAGAGAGGCCCAAGCAAGACGCACCCCGAGGAGCGTCTTGCCACATGTCACCTCTGGTTCTGACTGAGCGCCTCCAGGAGAGAGGCCCAAGCAAGATGCGCCCCGAGGAGCGTCTTGTCACATGTCAACACTGGGTCTTTCTGAGCGCCTCCAGGAGAGAGGCCCAAGCCAGACGCGCCCCGAGGAGCGTCAGGCCACATGTCACTACTCAGTCTGACTGAGCACCTCCAGGAGAGAGGCCCAAGCAAGACGCGCCCCGAGGAGCGTCTTGCCACATGTCAACAATGGGTCTTACTGAGGGCCTCCAGGAGAGAGGCCCAAGCAAGATGCGCCCGGAGGAGCGTTTTGCCACATGTCAACACTGGGTCTGACAGAGGGCCTCCAGGAGAGAGGCCCAAGCAAGACGCACCCCGAGGAGCGTCTTGCCACATGTCACCTCTGGTTCTGACTGAGCGCCTCCAGGAGAGAGGCCCAAGCAAGATGCGCCCCGAGGAGCGTCTTGCCACATGTCAACACTGGGTCTGACAGAGGGCCTCCATGAGAGAGGCCCAAGCAAGACGCGCCCCGAGGAGCGTCTTGCGACATGTCACTACTCGGTCTAACTGAGCGCCTCCAGGAGAGAGGTCCAAGCAAGACGCGCCCCGAGGAGCGTCTTGCCCTATGTCACTACTCGGTCTGACTGAGCGCCTCCAGGAGAGAGGCCCAAGAAAGATGCGCCCAGAGGAGCGTCTTGCGACATGTCACTACTCGGTCTAACTGAGCGCCTCCAGGAGAGAGGTCCAAGCAAGAAGCGCCCCGAGGAGCGTATTGCCCTTTGTCACTACTCGGTCTGACTGAGCGCCTCCAGGAGAGAGGCCCAAGCAAGACGTGCCCCGAGGAGCATCTTGCCACATGTCAACAATGGGTCTGACTGAGGGCCTCCAGGAGAGAAGCCCAAGCAAGACGCGCCCCGTGGAGCGTCTTGCCACATGTCAACACTGGGTCTTATTGAGGGCCTTCTGGAGAGAGGCCCAAGCAAGACGCGCCCCGAGGAGCGTCTTGCCACATGTCAACAATGGGCCTTACTGAGGGCCTCCAGGAGAGAGGCCCAAGCAAGATGCGCCCGGAGGAGCGTCTTGCCACATGTCAACACTGGGTCTGACAGAGGGCCTCCAGGAGAGAGGCCCAAGCAAGACACGCCCCGAGGAGCGTCTTGCCACATGTCACCTCTGGTTCTGGCTGAGCGCCTCCAGGAGAGAGGCCCAAGCAAGACGCGCCCCGAGGAGCGTCTTGCCACATGTCAACAATGGGTCTGACTGAGGGCCTCCAGGAGAGAAGCCCAAGCAAGACGCGCCCCGTGGAGCGTCTTGACACATGTCAACACTGGGTCTGACAGAGGGCCTCCAGGAGAGAGGCCCAAGCAAGACGCGCCCCGAGGAGTGTCTTGCCACATGTCACCACAGGGTCTGACTGAGCGCCTCCAGGAGAGAGGCCTAAGCAAGACGCGCCCCGAGGAGCGTCAGGCCACATATCACTACTCAGTCTGACTGAGCGCCTCCAGGAGAGAAACCCAAGCAAGACGTGCCCCAAGGAGCGTCTTGCCACATGTCAGCACTCGGTCTGACTGAGCGCCTCCAGGAGAGAAGCCCAAGCAACACGCGGCCCGAGGAGCGTCTTGCCACATGTCAGCACTCGGTCTGACTGAGCGCCTCCAGGAGAGAGGCCAAAGCAAGACGCGCCCCGAGGAGCGTCTTGACACATGTCAACACTGGGTCTGACAGAGGGCCTCCATGAGAGAGGCCCAAGCAAGACGCGCCCCGAGGAGTGTCTTGCCACATGTCAACACTGGGTCTGACAGAGGGCCTCCAGGAGAGAGGCCCAAGCAAGACGCGCCCCAAGAAGCGTCTTGCCACATGTCACCACTTGGTCTGACTGAGCGCCTCCAGGAGAGAGGCCCAAGTAACACGCGCCCCGAGGAGCGTCAGACCACATGTCACTACTAATTCTGACTGAGCGCCTCCAGGAGAGAGGCCCAAGCAAGACGCGCCCCGAGGAGCGTCTTGCCACGTGTCAACACTGGGTCTGAATGAGGGCCTTCTGGAGAGAGGCCCAAGCAAGACGCGCCCCGAGGAGCGTCTTGCCACATGTCAGCACTCGGTCTGACTGAGCGCCTCCAGGAGAGAGGCCAAAGCAAGACGCGCCCCGAGGAGCGTCTTGACACATGTCAACACTGGGTCTGACAGAGGGCCTCCATGAGAGAGGCCCAAGCAAGACGCGCCCCGAGGAGTGTCTTGCCACATGTCAACACTGGGTCTGACAGAGGGCCTCCAGGAGAGAGGCCCAAGCAAGACGCGCCCCGAGGAGTGTCTTGCCACATGTCACCACTTGGTCTGACTGAGCGCCTCCAGGAGAGAGGCCCAAGCAACACGCGCCCAGAGGAGCGTCAGGCCACATGTCACTACTCAGTCTGACTGAGCGCCTCCAGGAGAGAGGCCCAAGCAAGACGCGCCCCGAGGAGCGTCTTGCCACGTGTCAACACTGGGTCTGATTGAGGGCCTTCTGGAGAGAGGCCCAAGCAAGACGCGCCCCGAGGAGCGTCTTGCCACATGTCAACAATGGTTCTTACTGAGGGCCTCCAGGAGAGAAGCCCAAGCAAGACGCGCCCCGAGGAGCTTCTTGCCACATGTCAGCACTCGGTCTGACTGAGCGCCTCCAGGAGAGAGGCCAAAGCAAGACGCGCCCCGAGGAGCGTCTTGCCAAATGTCAACACTGGGTCTGACTGAGCGCCTCAGGGAGAGAGGTCCAAGCAAGACGCGCCCCGAGGAGCGTCTTGCCACATGTCAACACTGGATCTGACTGAGTGCCTCCATGAGAGAAGCCCCAGCAAGACGCGCCCCGAGGAGCGTCTTGCCACATGTCACTACTCGGTCTGTTTGAGCGCCTCCAGGAGAGAGGCCCAAGCAAGAAGCGCCCCGAGGAGCGTCTTGCCACATGTCAACACTGGGTCTGACTGAGCGCCTCCAGGAGAGAGGCCCAAGCAAGACACGCCCCGAGGAGAGTCTTGCCACATGTCAACACTCGGTCTGACAGAGGGCATCCAGGAGAGAGGCCCAAGCAATACGCGCCCCGAGGAGCGTCTTGCCACATGTCACCACTGGGTCTGACTGAGCGCCTCCAGGAGAGAGGCCCAACCAAGACGCGCCCTGAGGAGCGTCTTGCCACATGCCAACGCTGGGTCTGACAGAGGGCCTCCAGGAGAGAGGCCCAAGCAAGACGCGCCCCGAGGAGTGTCTTGCCACAAGTCACCACTGGGTCTGACTGAGCGCCTCAAGGAGAGAGGCCCAAGCAAGACGCGCCCCGAGTAGCGTCTTGTCACATGTCAACACTGGGTCTTTCTGAGCGCCTCCAGGAGAGAAGCCCAAGCAAGACGCGCCCCGAGGAGCGTCTTTCCACATGTCAGCACTCGGTCTGACTGAGCGCCTCCAGGAGAGAGGCCCAAGCAAGACGCGCCCAAAGGAGCGTCTTGCAACATGTCAACAATGGGTCTGACTGAGCTCCTCCAGGAGAGAGGCCCAAGCAACACGCGCCCCGAGGAGCGTCAGGCAACATGTCACTACTCAGTCTGACTGAGCGCCTCCAGGAGAGAGGCCCAAACAAGACGCGCCCCGAGGAGCGTCTTGCCACGTGTCAACACTGGGTCTGATTGAGGGCCTTCTGGAGAGAGGCCCAAGCAAGACGCGCCCCGAGGAGCGTCTTGCCACATGTCAACAATGGGTCTTACTGAGGGCCTCCAGGAGAGAAGCCCAAGCAACACGCGCCCCGAGGAGCTTCTTGCCACATGTCAGCACTCGGTCTGACTGAGCGCCTCCAGGAGAGAGGCCAAAGCAAGACGCGCCCCGAGGAGCGTCTTGACACATGTCAACACTGGGTCTGACAGAGGGCCTCCATGAGAGAGGCCCAAGCAAGACGCGCCCCGAGGAGTGTCTTGCCACGTGTCAACACTGGGTCTGACTGAGCGGCTCCAGGAGAGAGGCCCAAGCAAGACGCGCCCCGAGGAGCGTCTTGCCACGTGTCAACACTGGGTCTGACTGAGCGCCTCCAGGAGAGAGGCCCAAGCAAGATGCGCCCCGAGGAGCGTCTTGCCACATGTCACCACTGGGTCTGACTGAGCGCCTCCAGGAGAGAGGCCCAAGCAAGACGCGCCCCGAGGAGCATCTTGCCTTATGTCAGCACTCGGTCTGACTGAGCTTCTCCAGGAGAGAGGCCCAAGCAAGACGCGCCCCGAGGAGCGTCTTGCGACATGTCACTACTCGGTCTATCTGAGCGCCTCCAGGAGAGAGGTCCAAGCAAGACGCACCCCGAGGAGCGTCTTGCCACATGTCACTACTCGGTCTGCCTGAGCGCCTCCAGGAGAGAGGCCCAAGCAAGACGTGCCCCGAGGAGCGTCTTGCCACATGTCAACAATGGGTCTGACTGAGGGCCTCCAGGAGAGAGGCCCAAGCAAGACGCGCCCCGAGGAGCGTCTTGCCACATGTCAACACTGGGTCTGATTGAGGGCCTTCTGGAGAGAGGCCCAAGCAAGACGCGGCCCGAGGAGCGTCTTGCCACATGTCAACAATGGGTCTTACTGAGGGCCTCCAGGAGAGAGGCCCAAGCAAGATGCGCCCGGAGGAGCGTTTTGCTTCATGTCAACACTGGGTCTGACAGAGGGCCTCCAGGAGAGAGGCCCAAGCAAGACGCACCCCGAGGAGCGTCTTGCCACACGTCACCTCTGGTTCTGACTGAGCGCCTCCAGGAGAGAGGCCCAAGCAAGACGCGGCCCGAGGAGCGTCTTGCCACATGTCAACACTGGGTCTGACAGAGGGCCTCCATGAGAGAGGCCCAAGCAAGACGCGCCCCGAGGAGCGTCTTGCGACATGTCACTACTCGGTCTAACTGAACGCCTCCAGGAGAGAGGTCCAAGCAAGACGCGCCTCGAGGAGCGTCTTGCCACATGTCACTACTCGGTCTGACTGAGCGCCTCCAGGAGAGAGGCCCAAGCAAGACGTGCCCCGAGGAGCGTCTTGCCACATATCAACAATGGGTCTGACTGAGGGCCTCCAGGAGAGAAGCCCAAGCAAGACACGCCCCGTGGAGCGTCTTGCCACATGTCAACACTGGGTCTGACTGAGCGCCTCCAGGAGAGAGGCCCAAGCAAGAAGCGCCCCGAGGAGCGTCTTGCCACATGTCAACAATGGGTCTGACTGAGGGCCTCCAGGAGAGAAGCCCAAGCAAGACGCACCCCATGGAGCGTCTTGCCACATGTCAACACTGGGTCTTATTGAGGGCCTTCTGGAGAGAGGCCCAAGCAAGACGCGCCCCGAGGAGCGTCTTGCCACATGTCAACAATGGGTCTTACTGAGGGCCTCCAGGAGAGAGGCCCAAGCAAGATGCGCCCGGAGGAGCGTCTTGCCACATGTCAACAATGGGTCTGACTGAGGGCCTCCAGGAGAGAAGCCCAAGCAAGACGCGCCCCATGGAGCGTCTTGACACATGTCAACACTGGGTCTGACAGAGGGCCTCCAGGAGAAAGGCCCAAGCAAGACGCGCCCCGAGGAGTGTCTTGCCACATGTCACCACTGGGTCTGACTGAGCGCCTCCAGGAGAGAGGCCCAAGCAAGACGCGCCCCGAGGAGCGTCAGGCCACATGTCACCTCTGGTTCTGACTGAGCGCCTCCAGGAGAGAGGCCCAAGCAAGACGCGCCCCGAGGAGCGTCTTGCCACATGTCAACAATGGGTCTGACTGAGGGCCTCCAGGAGAGAAGCCCAAGCAAGACGCGCCCCGTGGAGCGTCTTGACACATGTCAACACTGGGTCTGACAGAGGGCCTCCAGGAGAAAGGCCCAAGCAAGACGCGCCCCGAGGAGTGTCTTGCCACATGGCACCACTGGGTCTGACTGAGCGCCTCCAGGAGAGAGGCCCAAGCAAGACGCGCCCCGAGGAGCGTCAGGCCACATGTCACTACTCAGTCTGACTGAGCGCCTCCAGGAGAGAGGCCCAAGCAAGACGCGCCCGGAGGAGCGTCTTGCCACGTGTCAACACTGGGTCTGATTGAGGGCTTTCTGGAGAGAGGCCCAAGCAAGACGCGCCACGAGGAGCGTCTTGCCACATGTCAACAATGGGTCTTACTGAGGGCCTCCAGGAGAGGAGCCCAAGCAAGACGCGCCCCGAGGAGCTTCTTGCCACATGTCAGCACTCGGTCTGACTGAGCGCCTCCAGGAGAGAAGCCAAAGCAAGACGCGCCCCGAGGAGCGTCTTGACACATGTCAACACTGGGTCTGACAGAGGGCCTCCATGAGAGAGGCCCAAGCAAGACGCGCCCCGAGGAGTGTCTTTCCACATGTCAACACTGGGTCTGACTGAGCGCCTCCAGGAGAGAGGCCCAAGCAAGACGCGCCCCGAGGAGCTTCTTGCCACGTGTCACCACTGGGTCTGACTGAGCGCCTCCAGGAGAGAGGCCCAAGCAAGACGCGCCCCGAGGAGCGTCTTGCCACGTGTCACCACTGTGTCTGATTGAGCGCCTCCAGGAGAGAGGCCCCAGCAAGACCGGTCAGGCCTGCTGTGTACACATCAGAGACATGATGTTCTTTCCCAGAACTGAGGTTGTTCATTACTAAATGACTTTTACAGGAATATTGTTATTATACTATTCAACAGGTTGATCATAATAATGTGTATTAAACCCACAACCTAGAACTGAGGACAGAGGGACATTATTTAAATTAGTACTTAATGGAAACGATACATAATGATACACAAGAGCCATGTCATACATTCAGCCTAGGAATAGTAGCATTGTGCACTATTAAAAATATACACATCAATTGCTCGAATCCCATTGTTGCAAAGTAAAACTCTAATAAAACTCTAGTCTGACATCAACAGAGAAGACTTAGTGTATGCACTACAAATACAGCATTAGGATTTCGAGTGGACCGTGCACCTTGTGAACCATCAGAGGCTTATGACGCAACATATCTTCCAGTTGCTATTAGACAAGTTATAATTCTCGACCATTTTTCGGAACTGGTTTCTTGGGTCCGTGAGTAAATGCCAAATGAGATGATAGTCCTTAAGTAAGTTCCTTGCGATCCCATGTCACGCTCTTGCCCATCAGCCGGTGAACGCTGAGACGGAACTCGATGAGAGCGATGTATTTTTTAAGTGCTCCGAATGTACTTCTAACAAGCGTGCCATTCACTTCGTGAGTAAACCGCAGCTGCAGCTGATTCAAACAGTCGAGCCAACTTTCTACATCACAATATTCGTTTTGTAGTTAGTCGAGTTACCTTTTGTGTGGCGCATGCACGGGTTGTTAGCGTCCAGCTCCCAGCTTAGAGAGTCCTGTATTGACACGGACGTCAATACATCTCGATGTCATGCAACACACAAAGTCTGTCGCATACAGGTGGGTTAACACATGTACGATACCTTTTGTGTGGCGCATGCACGGGTCGTTAGCGTCCAGCTCCCGGCTTATAGAGAGTCCTGTATTGACACAGACGTCAATACATCTCGATTTCATGCAACACACAAAGTCTGTCGCATACAGGTGGGTTAACACACATGTACGATGTGTGCGATGGCACGCCCAGTTTACAATGGGACACGACGATGATCATTGTTAACCAAACTCTTGTTTCTCACGACAGGTGGTAGCGTTGTCTCCTGCACTTGGTCTTCGTGCACAGAGGGTGTTGTAATGTGCTCGTCATAGTCGCGATCGTTGTCACTCGAATCCGTTGTTCTCACGACAGGTGGTAGCGTTGTCTCCTGCATGTTGTCTTCGCGTGCGGCAAGCGTTGTGCTGTGCTCGTTATAATGGTTGTCTTCGTACAAAGGGGGTGTTGAATACTCCTTCGCGAGTAGTGTAGGAGGTGGTGTGATGGGACGTATCTCAGAGGCGTTATGTGAGCGTACCACCATGGCCTGAGCAACTGCGACTACTGAGAGTACACCCAGTACAGACAGCGAGATCTTTTTTTTTCTTGGGTGTTGTACGTGTGGGTACAGCCGCTTTAATGGCAGTGAGAGCAAGTGGGCAAATGTATTTATAGGTCACTAGCAGAAACTAAGGCAAGTGGTCAGAGTTTAATCGTAACCACCGTAGCTCTTGTCATAATTTAATATACATAGAAATCAGAAACGGGCATGTCAGGATAGACATCGCGAGTGGCCTGAGCAACTGCGACTACTGAGGGGCGCTTGTTGCTTGGGCCTCTCTCCTGGAGGCGCTCAGTCAGACCAAGTGGTGACATGTGGCAAGACACTCCTCGGGGCGCGTCTTGCTTGGGCCTCTCTCCTGGAGGCCCTTTGTCAGACCCAGTGTTGACATGTGTCAAGACGCTCCTCGGGGCGCGTCTTGCTTGGGCTTCTCTCCTGGAGGCCCTCAGTCATACCCATTGTTGGCATGTGGCAAGACGCTCCTCGGGGCGCGTCCTGCTTGGGTCTCTCTCCTGGAGGCGCTCAGTCAGACCGAGTGCTGACATGTGGCAAGACGCTCCTCGGGGCACGTCTTGCTTGGGCCTCTCTCCTGGAGGCGCTCAAACAGACCGAGTAGTGACATGTGGCAAGACGCTGCTCGGGGCGCGTCTTGCTGGGGCTTCTCTCATGGAGGCACTCAGTCAGACCCAGTGTTGACATGTGGCAAGACGCTCCTCGTGGCGCGTCTTGCTTGGACCTCTCTTCCTGAGGCGCTCAGTAAGACCGAGTAGTGACATGTGGCAAGACGCTCCTCGGGGCGCGTCTTGCTTGGGCCTCTGTCATGGAGGCCCTCTGTCAGACCCAGTGTTGACATGTGTCAAGACGCTCCTCGGGGGGCGTCTTGCTTTGGCCTCTCTCCTGGAGGCACTCAGTCAGACCGAGTGCTGACATGTGGCAAGAAGCTCCTCGGGGCGCGTCTTGCTTGGGCTTCTCTCCCGGAGGCCCTCAGTAAGAACCATTGTTGACATGTGGCAAGACGCTCCTCGGGGCGCGTCTTGCTTGGGCCTCTCTCCAGAAGGCCCTCAATCAGACCCAGTGTTGACACATGGCAAGACGCTCCTCGGGGCGCGTCTTGCTTGGGCCTCTCTCCTGGAGGCGCTCAGTCAGACTGAATAGTGACATGTGGCCTGACGCTCCTCGGGGCGCGTGTTGCTAGGGCCTCTCTCCTGGAGGCGCTCAGTCAGACCAAGTGGTGACATGTGGAAAGACAATCCTCGGGGCGCGTCTTGCTTGGGCTTCTCTCCTGGAGGCGCTCAGAAAGACCCAGTGTTGACATGTGACAAGACGCTCCTCGGGGCACGTCTTGCTTGGGCCTCTCTCCTGGAGGCGCTCAGTCAGAACCAGAGGTGACATGTGGCAAGACGCTCCTCGGGGCGCGTCTTGCTTGGGCTTCTCTCCTGGAGGCCCTCAGTAAGACCCATTGTTGACATGTGGCAAGACGCTCCTCGGGGCGCGTCTTGCTTGGGCCTCTCTCCTGGAGGCGCTCAGTCAGACTGAGTAGTGACATGTGGCCTAACGCTCCTCGGGGCGCTTGTTGCTTGGACCTCTCTCCTGGAGGCGCTCAGTCAGACCAAGTGGTGACATGTGGCAAGACACTCCTCGGGGCGCGTCTTGCTTGGGCCTCTCTCCTGGAGGCCCTCTGTCAGACCCAGTGTTGACATGTGTCAAGACGCTCCTCGGGGCGCGTCTTGCTTGGGCTTCTCTCCTGGAGGCCCTCAGTCATACCCATTGTTGGCATGTGGCAAGATGCTCCTCGGGGCGCGTCTTGCTTGGGCCTCTCTCCTGGAGGCGCTCAGTCAGACCGAGTGCTGACATGTGGCAAGACGCTCCTCGGGGCGCGTCTTGCTTGGGCTTCTCTCCTGGAGGCGCTCAGAAAGACCCAGTGTTGACATGTGACAAGACGCTCCTCGGGGCGCGTCTTGCTTGGGCCTCTCTCCTGGAGGCGCTCAGTCAGAACCAGAGGTGACATGTGGCAAGACGCTCCTCGGGGCGCGTCTTGCTTGGGCCTCTCTCCTGGAGGCGCTCAGTCAGACCCAGTGCTGACATGTGGCAAGACGCTCCTCCGGGCGCGCCCTCTTTGGGCCTCTCTCCTGGAGGCGCTCAGTCAGACTTAGTAGTGACATGTGGCCTGACGCTCCTCGGGGCGCGTCTTGCTGGGGCCTTTCTCCTGGAGGCGCTCAGTCAGACCCAGTGCTGACATGTGGCAAGACGCTCCTCGGGGCGCGTCTTGCTTGGGCCTCTCTCCTGGAGGCGCTCAGTCAGACTGAGTAGTGACATGTGGCCTGACGCTCCTCGGGGCGCGTCTTGCTTGGGCCTCTCTCCTGGAGGCGCTTAGTCAGACCCAGTGGTGACATGTGGCAAGACACTCCTCGGGGCGCGTCTTGCTTGGGCCTCTCTCCTGGAGGCCCTCTGTCAGACCCAGTGTTGACATGTGTCAAGACGCTCCTCGGGGCGCGTCTTGCTTGGGCTTCTCTCATGGAGGCCCTCTGTCAGACCCAGTGTTGTCATGTGTCAAGACGCTCCTCGGGGCGCGTCTTGATTTGGCCTCTCTCCTGGAGGCGCTCAGTCAGATCGAGTGCTGACATGTGGCAAGAAGCTCCTCGGGGCGCGTCTTGCTTGGGCTTCTCTCCTGGAGGCCCTCTGTCAGACCCAGTGTTGACATGTGTCAAGACGCTCCACGGGGCGCGTCTTGCTTTGGCCTCTCTCCTGGAGGCGCTCAGTCAGATCGAGTGCTGACATGTGGCAAGAAGCTCCTCGGGGCGTGTCTTGCTTGGGCGTCTCTCCTGGAGTTCCTCAGTAAGACCCATTGTTGACATAAGGCAAGACGCTCCTCGGGGCGCGTCTTGCTGGGGCCTCTCTCCTGGAGGCGCTCAGTCAGACCCAGTGCTAACATGTGGCAAGACGCTCCTCGGGGCGCGTCTTGCTGGGGCCTCTCTCCTGGAGGCGCTCAGTCAGACCCAGTGCTGACATGTGGCAAGACGCTCCTCGGGGCGCGTCTTGCTTGGGCCTCTCTCCTGGAGGCGCTCAGTCAGACCCAGTGTTGACATGTGGCAAGACGCTCCTCGGGGCGCGTCTTGCTTGGGCCTCTCTCCTGGAGGCGCTCAGTCAGACCCAGTGTTGACATGTGGCAAGACGCTCCTCGGGGCGCGTCTTGCTTGGGCCTCTCTCCTGGAGGCGCTCAGTCAGACCCAGTGGTGACACGTGGAAAGACGCTCCTCGGGGCGCGTCTTGCTTGGGCCTCTCTCCTGGAGGCGTTCAGTCAGACCCAGTGTTGACACGTGGCAAGACGCTCCTCGGGGCGCGTCTTGCTTGGGCCTCTCTCCTGGAGGCGCTCAGTCAGACCCAGTGTTGGCATGTGGCAAGACACTCCTCGGGGCGCGTCTTGGTTGGGCCTCTCTCCTGGAGGCGCTCATTCAGACCCAGTGGTGACATGTGGCAAGACGCTCCTCGGGGCGCGTATTGCTTCAGCCTCTCTCCTGAATGCCCTCTGTCAGATCGAGTGTTGACATGTGGCAAGACGCTCCTCTGGGCGCGTCTTGCTTGGGCTTCTCGCCTGGAGACCCTCAGTCAGACCCATTGTTGACATGTGGCAAGACGCTCCTCGGGGCACGTCTTGCTTGGGCCTCTCTCCTGGAGGCGCTCAGTCAGACCGAGTAGTGACATGTGGCAAGACGCTCCTCGGGGCGCGTCTTGCTTGGGCCTCTCTCCTGGAGGCGCTCAGTCAGACCCAGTGGTGACATGTGGCAAGACACTCCTCGGGGCGCGTCTTGCTTGGGCCTCTCTCCTGGAGGCCCTCTGTCAGACCCAGTGTTGACATGTGTCAAGACGCTCCTCGGGGCGCGTCTTGCTTGGGCTTCTCTCCTGGAGGCCCTCAGTCAGACCCATTGTTGACATGTGGCAAGACGCTCCTCGGGGCGCGTCTTGCTTGGGCTTCTCTCCTGGAGGCGCTCAGACAGACCCAGTGTTGACATGTGACAAGAGGCTCCTCGGGGCACGTCTTGCTTGGGCCTCTCTCCTGGAGGCGCTCAGTCAGAACCAGAGGTGACATGTGGCAAGACGCTCCTCGGGGCGCGTCTTGCTTGGGCCTCTCTCCTGGAGGCCCTCTGTCAGACCCAGTGTTGACATGTGGCAAGACGCTCCTCCGGGCGCATCTTGCTTGGGCCTCTCTCCTGGAGGCCCTCAGTCAGACCCATTGTTGACATGTGGCAAGACGCTCCTCGGGGCGCGTCTTGCTTGGGCCTCTCTCCTGGAGGCGCTCAGTCAGACCGAGTGCTGACATAAGGCAAGACGCTCCTCGGGGCGCGTCTTGCTGGGGCCTCTCTCCTGGAGGCGCTCAGTCAGACCCAGTGCTGACATGTGGCAAGACGCTCCTCGGGGCGCGTCTTGCTTGGGCCTCTCTCCTGGAGGCGCTCAGTCAGACCCAGTGTTGGCATGTGGCAAGACACTCCTCGGGGCGCGTCTTGGTTGGGCCTCTCTCCTGGAGGCGCTCATTCAGACCCAGTGGTGACATGTGGCAAGACGCTCCTCGGGGCGCGTATTGCTTCGGCCTCTCTCCTGAATGCCCTCTGTCAGACCGAGTGTTGACATGTGGCAAGACGCTCCTCTGGGCGCGTCTTGCTTGGGCTTCTCTCCTGGAGACCCTCAGTCAGACCCATTGTTGACATGTGGCAAGACGCTCCTTGGGGCACGTCTTGCTTGGGCCTCTCTCCTGGAGGCGCTCAGTCAGACCGAGTAGTGACATGTGGCAAGACGCTCCTCGGGGCGCGTCTTGCTTGGGCCTCTCTCCTGGAGGCGCTCAGTCAGACCCAGTGGTGACATGTGGCCAGACACTCCTCGGGGCGCGTCTTGCTTGGACCTCTCTCCTGGAGGCGCTCAGTTAGACCGAGTAGTGACATGTGGCAAGACGCTCCTCGGGGCGCATCTTGCTTGGGCCTCTCTCCTGGAGGCGCTCAGTCAGACCGAGTGCTGACATTTGGCAAGACGCTCCTCGGGGCGCGTCTTGCTTGGGCTTCTCTCCTGGAGGCGCTCAGAAAGACCCAGTGTTGACATGTGACAAGACGCTCCTCGGGGCACGTCTTGCTTGGGCCTCTCTCCTGGAGGCCCTCTGTCAGACCCAGTGTTGACATGTGGCAAGACGCTCCTCCGGGCGCATCTTGCTTGGGCCTCTCTCCTGGAGGCGCTCAGTCAGACACAGTGTTGACATGTGGCAAGACACTCCTCGGGGCGCGTCTTGCTTGGGCTTCTCTCATGGAGGCCCTCAGTAAGACCCATTGTTGACATGTGGAAAGAAGCTCCTCGGGGCGCGTCTTGCTTGGGCCTCTCTCTTGGAGGCGCTCAGTCAGACCCAGTGTTGACACGTGGCAAGAAGCTCCTCGGGGCGCGTCTTGCTTGGGCCTCTCTCCTGGAGGCGCTCAGTCAGACCCAGTGGTAACATGTGGCAAGACGCTCCTCGGGTCGCGTATTGCTTGGGCCTCTCTCCTGAATGCCCTCTGTCAGACCGAGTGTTGACATGTGGCAAGACTCTCCTCGGGGCGCGTCTTGCTTGGGCTTCTCTCATGGAGTTCCTCAGTCCGACCCAGTGTTGACATGTGGCAAGACGCTCCTCTGGGCGCGTCTTGCTTGGGCTTCTCTCCTGGAGGCCCTCAGTCAGACCCATTGTTGACATGTGGCAAGACGCTCCTCGGGGCACGTCTTGCTTGGGCCTCTCTCCTGGAGGCACTCAGTCAGACCGAGTAGTGACATGTGGCAAGATGCTCCTCGGGGCGCGTCTTGCTTGGACCTCCCTCCTGGAGGCGCACAGTCAGACCGAGTAGTGACATTTGGCAAGACGCTCCTCGGGGCGCTTCTTGCTTGGACCTCTCTCCTGGAGGCGCTCAGTTAGACCGAGTAGTGACATGTGGCAAGACGCTCCTCGGGGCACGTCTTGCTTGGGCCTCTCTAATGGAGGCGCTCAGTCAGACCGAGTGCTGACATAAGGCAAGACGCTCCTCGGGGCGCGTCTTGCTGGGGCCTCTCTCCTGGAGGAGCTCAGTCAGACCCAGTGGTGTCACGTGGCAATACGCCCCTCGGGGCGCACCTTGCTTGGGCCTCTCTCCTGGAGGCGCTAAGTCAGACCCAGTGTTGACACGTGGCAAGACGCTCCTCGGGGCGCGTCGTGCTTGGGCCTCTCTCCTGGAGGCGCTCAGTCAGACCCAGTGTTGACATGTGGCAAGACTCTCCTCGGGGCGCGTCTTGCTTGGACCTCTCTCCTGGAGGCGCTCAGTCAGACCGAGTAATGACATGTGGCAAGACGCTCCTCGGGGCGCGTCTTGCTTGGGCCTCTCTCCTGGAGGCGCTCAATTAGACCCAGTGTTGACATGTGGCAAGACGCTCCTCGGGGCGCGTTTTGCTTGGGCTTCTCTCCTGGAGGCGCTCATTCAGACCCAGTGGTGACATGTGGCAAGATGCTCCTCGGGGCGTGTATTGCTTGGGCCTCTCTCCTGAATACCCTCTGTCAGACCCAGTGTTGACATGTGTCAAGACGCTCCTCGGGGCGCGTCTTGCTTTGGCCTCTCTCCTGGAGGCGCTCAGTCCGACCGAGTGCTGACATGTGCCCCGGAGGCACTCAGTCAGACCGAGTAGTGACATGTGGCAAGACGCTCCTCGGGGCGCGTCTTGCTTGGGCCTCTCTCCAGAAGGCCCTCAATCAGACCCAGTGTTGACACGTGGCAAGACGCTCCTCGGGGCGCGTCTTGCCTTATGTCAGCACTCGGTCTGACAGAGGGCCTCCAGTAGAGAGGCCCAAGCAAGACGCGCCCCGAGGAGCGTCTTGCCACATGTCACCTCTGGTTCTGACTGAGCGCCTCCAGTAGAGAGGCCCAAGCAAGACGCGCCCCGAGGAGCGTCTTGCCACATGTCACCTCTGGTTCTGACTGAGCGCCTCCAGGACAGAGGCCCAAGCAAGACGCGCCCCGAGGAGCGTCTTGACACATGTCAACACAGGGTCTGACTGAGCGTCTCCAGGAGAGAGGCCTGAGGAGCGTCTTGCCACATGTCAACACTGGGTCTGACAGAGGGCCTCCAGTAGAGAGGCCCAAGCAAGACGCGCCCCGAGGAGCGTCTTGCCACATGTCACCTCTGGTTCTGACTGAGCGCCTCCAGGACAGAGGCCCAAGCAAGACGCGCCCCGAGGAGCGTCTTGTCATATGTCAACACTGGGTCTGTCTGAGCGCCTCCAGGAGAGAAGCCCAAGCAAGACGTGCCCCGAGGAGCGTCTTGCCACATGTCAACAATGGGTCTGACTGAGGGCCTCCAGGAGAGAAGCCCAAGCAAGACGCGCCCCGAGGAGCGTCTTGACACATGTCAACACTGGGTCTGACAGAGGGCCTCCAGGAGAGAGGCCCAAGCAAGACGCGCCCCGAGGAGTGTCTTGCCAAATGTCACCACTGGGTCTGACTGAGCGCCTCCAGGAGAGAGGCCCAAGCAAGACGCGCCCCGAGGAGCGTCAGGCCACATGTCACTACTCAGTCTGACTGAGCGCCTCCAGGAGAGAGGCCCAAGCAAGACGCGCCCCGAGGAGCGTCTTGCCACATGTCAGCACTGGGTCTGACTGAGCGCCTCCAGGAGAGACGCCCCAGCAAGACGCGCCCCGAGGAGAGTCTTGCCACATGTCAACACTCGGTCTGACAGAGGGCATTCAGGAGAGAGGTCCAAGCAATACGCGCCCCGAGGAGCGTCTTGCCACATGTCACCACTGGGTCTGAATGAGCGCCTCCAGGAGAGAGGCCCAACCAAGATGCGCCCCGAGGAGTGTCTTGCCACATGCTAACACTGGGTCTGACTGAGCGCCTCCAGGAGAGAGGCCCAAGCAAGACGCGCCCCGAGGAGAGTCTTGCCACGTGTCAACACTGGGTCTGACTGAGCGCCTCAAGGAGAGAGGCCCAAGCAAGACGCGCCCCGAGGAGCGTCTTGCCACATGTGAACACTGGGTCTGACTGAGCGCCTCCAGGAGAGAGGCCCAAGCAAGACGCGCCCGGAGGAGCGTCTTGCAACATGTCAGCACTCGGTCTGACTGAGCGCCTCCAGGAGAGAGGCCCAAGCAAGACGCGCCCCGAGGAGCGTCTTGACACATGTCTCCTCTGGGTCTGACTGAGCGCCTCCAGGAGAGAGGCCCAAGCAAGACGTGCCCCGACGAGCATCTTGCCACATGTCAACACAGGGTCTGACTGAGTGCCTCCATGAGAGAAGCCCCAGCAAGACGCGCCCCGAGGAGCGTCTTGCCACATGTCAACACTGGGTCTGACTGAGCACCTCCAGGAGAGAGGCCCAAGCAAGAAGCGCCCCGAGGAGCGTCTTGCCACATGTCAACACTGGGTCTGACTGAGCGCCTCCAGGAGAGAGGCCCGAGGAGCGTCTTGCCACATGTCACCTCTGGGTCTGATGGCAAGACTCTCCTCGGGGCGCGTCTTGCTTGGGCTTCTCTCATGGAGGCCCTCAGTCCGACCCAGTGTTGACATGTGTCAAGACGCTCCTCGGGGCGTGTCTTGCTTGGGCCTCTCTCCTGGAGGCGCTCAGTCAGACCCAGTGTTGACATGTGGCAAGACGCTCCTCTGGGCGCGTCTTGCTTGGGCCTCTCTCCTGGAGGCGCTCAGTCAGACCGAGTGCTGAAATAAGGCAAGACGCTCCTCGGGGCGTGTCTTGCTGGGGCCTCTCTCCTGGAGGTGCTCAATCAGACCCAGTGGTGACATGTGGCAAGACGCTCCTCTGGGCACGTCTTGCTTGGGCCTCTCTCCTGGAGGAGCTCAGTCAGACCCAGTGGTGACACGTGGCAAGACGCTCCTCGGGGCGCATCTTGCTTGGGCCTCTCTCCTGGAGGCGCTCAGTCAGACACAGTGTTGACATGTGGCAAGACACTCCTCGGGGCGCGTCTTGCTTGGGCTTCTCTCATGGAGGCCCTCAGTAAGACCCATTGTTGACATGTGGAAAGAAGCTCCTCGGGGCGCATCTTGCTTTGGCTTCTCTCCTGGAGGCCCTCAGTCAGACCCATTGTTGACATGTGGCAAGAGGCTCCTCGGGGCGCGTATTGCTTGGGCCTCTCTCCTGGATGCCCTCTGTCAGACCCAGTGTTGACGTGTGGCAAGACTCTCCTCGGGGTGCGTCTTGCTTGGACCTCTCTCCTGGAGGCGCTCAGTCGAACCGAGTAGTGACATGTGGCAAGACGCTCCTCGGTGCGCGTCTTGCTTGGGCTTCTCTCCTGGAGGCCCTCAGTCAGACCCATTGTTGACATGTGGCAAGACGCTCCTCGGGGCGCTTCTTGCTTGGGCCTCTCTCCTGGAGGCGCTCAGTCAGACAGAGTTCTGACATGTGGCAAGACGCTCCTCGGGGCGCGTCTTGCTGGGGCCTCTCTCCTGGAGGCGCTCAGTCAGACCCAGTGTTGACATGTGTCAAGACGCTCCTCGGGCGTTTCTTGCTTGCGCCTCTCTCCTGGAGGCGCTCAGTCAGACCCAGAGGTGACATGTGGCAAGACGCTCCTTGGGCCTCTCTCCTGGAGGCGCTCAGTCAGACCCAGTGTTGACATGTGGCAAGACGCTCCTCGGGGCGCTTCTTGCTTGGGCCTCTCTCCTGGAGGTGCTCAGTCAGACCCAGAGGAGACATGTGTCAAGACGCTCCTCGGGGCGCGTCTTGCTTGGGCCTCTCTCCTGGAGGCGCTCAGTCAGACCGAGTGCTGACATGTGTCAAGACGCTCCTCGGGGCGTGTCTTGTTTGGGCCTCTCTCCTGGAGGCGCTCAAACAGACCGAGTAGTGACATTTGGCAAGACGCTCCTCGGGGCTCGTCTTGCTTGGGCCTCTCTCCTGGAGGCGCTCAGTCAGACCCAGTGTTGACACGTGGCAAGACGCTCCTCGGGGCGCATCTTGCTTGGGCCTCTCTCCTGGAGGCGCTCAGTCAGACCCAGTGTTGGCATGTGGCAAGACACTCCTCGGGGCGCGTCTTGGTTGGGCCTCTCTCCTGGAGGCGCTCATTCAGACCCAGTGGTGACATGTGGCAAGACGCTCCTCGGGGCGCGTATTGCTTGGGCCTCTCTCCTGAATGCCCTCTGTCAGACCGAGTGTTGACATGTGGCAAGACTCTCCTCGGGGCGCGTCTTGCTTGGGCTTCTCTCATGGAGTTCCTCAGTCCGACCCAGTGTTGACATGTGGCAAGACGCTCCTCTGGGCGCGTCTTGCTTGGGCTTCTCTCCTGGAGGCCCTCAGTAAGACCCATTGTTGACATGTGGCAAGACACTGCTCGGGGCGCGTCTTGCTTGGGCCTCTCTAATGGAGGCGCTCAGTCAGACCGAGTGCTGACATAAGGCAAGACGCGCCCCGAGGAGCGTCTTGCCACGTGTCAACACTGGGTCTGATTGAGGGCCTTCTGGAGAGAGGCCCAAGCAAGATGCGCCCCGAGGAGCGTCTTGCCACATGTCACTACTCGGTCTGACTGAGTGCCTCCGGGGCACATGTCAGCACTCGGTCGGACTGAGCGCCTCCAGGAGAGAGGCCAAAGCAAGAAGCGCCCCGAGGAGCGTCTTGCCACATGTCAACACTGGGTCTAATTGAGCGCCTCCAGGAGAGATGCCCAAGCAAGACGCGCCCCGAGGAGCGTCTTGCCACATGTCATTACTCGGTCTGACTGAGCGCCTCCAGGAGAGAGGTCCAAGCAAGACGCGCCCCGAGGAGAGTCTTGCCACATGTCAACACTGGGTCTGACTGAGCGCCTCCAGGAGAGAGGCCCAAGCAAGACGCGCCCCGAGGAGCGTCTTGCCACGTGTCAACACTGGGTCTGACTTAGCGCCTCCAGGAGAGAGGCCCAAGCAAGGTGCGCCCCGAGGGGCGTCTTGCCACGTGTCACCACTGGGTCTGACTGAGCTCCTCCAGGAGAGAGGCCCCAGCAAGACGCGCCCCGAGGAGCGTCTTGCCTTATGTCAGCACTCGGTCTGACTGAGCGCCTCCATTAGAGAGGCCCAAGCAAGACGTGCCCCGAGGAGCGTCTTGCCACATGTCACTACTCGGTCTAACTGAGCGCCTCCAGGAGAGAGGTCCAAGCAAGACGCGCCCCGAGGAGCGCCTTGCCAAATGTCACTACTCGGTCTGACTGAGCGCCTCCAGGAGGGAGGTCCAAGCAAGACGCGCCCCGAGGAGCATCTTGCCACATGTCACTACTCGGTCTGACTGAGCGCCTCCAGGAGAGAGGCCCAAGCAAGACGTGCCCCGAGGAGCGTCTTGCCACATGTCAACAATGGGTCTGACTGAGGGCCTCCAGGAGAGAAGCCCAAGCAAGACGCGCCCAGAGGAGCGTCTTGCCACATGTCAACACTGGGTCGGACTGAGGAACTCCATGAGAGAAGCCCAAGCAAGACGCGCCCCGAGGAGAGTCTTGCTACATGTCAACACTCGGTCTGACAGAGGGCATTCAGGAGAGAGGCCCAAGCAATACGCGCCCCGAGGAGCGTCTTGCCACATGTCACCACTGGGTCTTAATGAGCGCCTCCAGGAGAGAGGCCCAACCAAGACGCGCCCCGAGGAGTGTCTTGCCACATGCCAACACTGGGTCTGACTGAGCGCCTCCAGGAGAGAGGCCCAAGCAAGACGCGCCCCGAGGAGCGTCTTGCCACGTGTCAACACTGGGTCTGACTGAGCGCCTCCAGGAGAGAGGCCCAAGCAAGACGCGCCCCGAGGAGCGTCTTGCCACAGCTGAACACTGGGTCTGACTGAGCGCCTCCAGGAGAGAGGCCCAAGCAAGACGTGCCCGGAGGAGCGTCTTGCAACATGTCAGCACTCGGTCTGACTGAGCGCCTCCAGGAGAGAGGCCCAAGCAAGACGCGCCCTGAGGAGCGTCTTGACACATGTCTCCTCTGGGTCTGACTGAGCGCCTCCAGGAGAGAGGCCCAAGCAAGACGTGCCCCGACGAGCATTTTGCAACATGTCAACACTGGGTCTGACTGAGTGCCTCCATGAGAGAAGCCCCAGCAAGACGCGCCCCGAGGAGCGTCTTGCCACATGTCAACACTGGGTCTGACTGAGCACCTCCAGGAGAGAGGCCCAAGCAAGAAGCTCCCCGAGGAGCGTCTTGCCACATGTCAACACTGGGTCTGACTGAGCGCCTCCAGGAGAGAGGCCTGAGGAGCGTCTTGCCACATGTCACCTCTGGGTCTTACTGAGCGCCACCAGGTGAGAGGCGCAAGCAAGAAACGCCCGAGGAGCGTCTTGACACATGTCAACACTGGGTCTGACTGAGCGCCTCCAGGAGAGAGGCCACAGCAAAGACGCGCCCCGAGGAGCGTCTTGCCACATGTCAACAATGGGTCTGACTGATGGCCTCCAGGAGAGAAGCCCAAGCAAGACGCGCCCCGAGGAGCGTCTTGCCACATGTCAACACTGGGTCTAATTGAGTGCCTCCAGGAGAGAGGCCCAAGCAAGACGCGCCCCGAGGAGCGTCTTGCCACATGTCACTACTCGGACTGACTGAGCGCCTCCAGGAGAGAGGTCCAAGCAAGACGTGCCCCGAGGAGAGTCTTGCCAAATGTCAACACTGGGTCTGACAGAGGGCATCCAGGAGAGAGGCCCAAGCAATACGCGCCCCGAGGAGCTTCTTTCCACATGTCAACAATGGGTCTTACTGAGGGCCTCCATGAGAGAAGCCCAAGCAAGACGCGCCCCGAGGAGTGTCTTGCCACATGTCAACACTGTGTCTGACTGAGCGCCTCCAGGAGAGAGGCCCAAGCAAGACGCGCCCCGAGGAGCGTCTTGCCACGTGTCAACACTGGGTCTGACTTAGCGCCTCCAGGAGAGAGGCCCAAGCAAGATGGGCCCCGAGGAGCGTCTTGCCACGTGTCACCACTGGGTCTGACTGAGCTCCTCCAGGAGAGAGGCCCAAGCAAGACGCGCCCAGAGGAGCGTCTTGCCACGTGTCACCACTGGGTCTGATTGAGCACCTCCAGGAGAGAGGCCCCAGCAAGACGCGCCCCGAGGAGCGTCTTGCCTTATGTCAGCACTCGGTCTGACTGAGCGCCTCCAGGAGGGAGGTCCAAGCAAGACGCGCCCCGAGGAGCGTCTTGCCACATGTCACTACTCGGTCTGACTGAGCGCCTCCAGGAGAGAGGCCCAAGCAAGACGTGCCCCGAGGAGCGTCTTGCCACATGTCAACAATGGGTCTGACTGAGGGCCTCCAGGAGAGAAGCCCAAGCAAGATGCGCCCAGAGGAGCGTCTTGCCACATGTCAACACTGGGTCTGACTGAGCGCCTCCAGGAGAGAGACCCAAGCAAGACACGCCCCGAGGAGCGTCTTGACATATGTCAACACTGGGTCGGACTGAGGGCCTCCATGAGAGAAGCCCAAGCAAGACGCGCCCCGAGGAGAGTCTTGCCACATGTCAACACTCGGTCTGACAGAGGGCATTCAGGAGAGAGGCCCAAGCAATACGCGCCCCGAGGAGCGTCTTGCCACATGTCACCACTGGGTCTGAATGAGCGCCTCCAGGAGAGAGGCCCAAGCAAGACGCGCCCCGAGGAGCGTCTTGCCACATGTCAACACTGGGTCTGACTGAGCGCCTCCAGGAGAGAGGCCCAAGCAAGACGCGCCCCGAGGAGCGTCTTGCCACATGTCAACACTGGGTCTGACTGAGCGCCTCCAGGAGAGAGGCCCAAGCAAGATGCGCCCCGAGGAGCGTCTTGCCACATGTCAACAATGGGTCTGACTGAGGGCCTCCAGGAGAGACGCCCAAGCAAGATGCGCCCGAAGGAGCGTCTTGCCACATGTCAACACTGGGTCTGACAGAGGGCCTCCAGGAGAGAGGACCAATCAAGACGCGCCCCGAGGAGCGTCTTGCCACATGTCACCTCTGGTTCTGACTGAGCGCCTCCAGGAGAGAGGCCCAAGCAAGACGCGCCCCGAGGAGCATCTTGTCACATGTCAACACTGGGTCTGTCTGAGCGCCTCCAGGAGAGAAGCCCAAGCAAGACGCGCCCCGAGGAGCGTCTTGCCACATGTCAACAATGGGTCTGACAGAGGGCCTCCACGAGAGAGGCCCAAGCAAGACGTGCCCCGAGGATCGTCAGGCCACATGTCACTACTCAGTCTGACTGAGCGCCTCCAGGAGAGAGGCCCAAGCAAGACGCGCCCCGAGGAGCGTCTTGCCACATGTCAACAATGGGTCTGACTGAGGGCCTCCAGGAGAGAAGCCCAAGCAACACGCGGCCCGAGGAGCGTCTTGCCACATGTCAGCACTCGGTCTGACTGAGCGCCTCCAGGAGAGAGGCCCAAGCAAGACGCGCCCCGAGGTGCGTCTTGCCACATGCCAACAATGGGTCTGACTGAGGGCCTCCAGGAGAGAAGCCCAAGCAAGACGCGCCCCGAGGAGCGTCTTGACACATGTCAACACTGGGTATGACAGAGGGCCTCCAGGAGAGAGGCCCAAGCAAGACGCGCCCCGAGGAGTGTCTTGCCACATGTCACCACTTGGTCTGACTGAGCCCCTCCAGGAGAGAGGCCCAAGCAACACGCGCCCCGAGGAGCGTCAGGCCACATGTCACTACTCAGTCTGACTGAGCGCCTCCAGGAGAGAGGCCCAAGCAAGACGCGCCCCGAGGAGCGTCTTGCCACATGTCAACAATGGGTCTTACTGAGGGCCTCCAGGAGAGAAGCCCAAGCAAGACGCGCCCCGAGGAGCTTCTTGCCACCTGACAGCACTCGGTCTGACTGAGCGCCTCCAGGAGAGAGGCCAAAGCAAGACGCGCCCCGAGGAGCGTCTTGACACATGTCAACACTGGGTCTGACAGAGGGCCTCCATGAGAGAGGCCCAAGCAAGACGCGCCCCGAGGAGTGTCTTGCCACATGTCAACACTGGGTCTGACAGAGGGCCTCCAGGAGAGAGGCCCAAGCAAGATGCGCCCCGAGGATTGTCTTGCCACATGTCACCACTTGGTATGACTGAGCGCCTCCAGGAGAGAGGCCCAAGCAACATGCGCCCCGAGGAGCGTCAGGCCACATGTCACTACTCAGTCTGACTGAGCGCCTCCAGGAGAGAGGCCCAAGCAAGACGCGCCCCAAGGAGCGTCTTGCCACGTGTCAACACTGGGTCTGATTGAGGGCCTTCTGGAGAGAGGCCCAAGCAAGACGCGCCCCGAGGAGCTTCTTGCCACATGATTTCGAGTGGACCGTGCACCTTGTGAACCATCAGAGGCTTATGACGCAACATATCTTCCAGTTGCTATTAGACAAGTTATAATTCTCGACCATTTTTCGGAACTGGTTTCTTGGGTCCGTGAGTAAATGCCAAATGAGATGATAGTCCTTAAGTAAGTTCCTGGCGATCCCATGTCACGCTCTTGCCCATCAGCCGGTGAACGCTGAGACGGAACTCGATGAGAGCAATGTATTTTTTAAGTGCTCCGAATGTACTTCTAACAAGCGTGCGATTCACTTTGTGAGTAAACCGCAGCTGCAGCTGATTCAAACAGTCGAGCCAACTTTCTACATCACAATATGCGTTTTGTAGTTAGTCGAGTTACCTTTTGTGTGGCGCATGCACGGGTCGTTATCGTCCAGCTCCCAGCTTAGAGAGTCCTGTATTGACACAGACGTCAATACATCTCGATGTCATGCAACACACAAAGTCTGTCGCATACAGGTGGGTTAACACATGTACGATACCTTTTTGTGTGGCGCATGCACGGGTTGTTAGCGTCCAGCTCCCAGCTTAGAGAGCCCTGTATTGACAGAGACGTCAATACATCTCGATGTCATGCAACACACAAAGTCTGTCGCATACAGGTGGGTTAGCACATGTACGATACCTTTTGTGTGGCGCATGCACGGGTCGTTAGCGTCCAGCTCCCGGCTTATAGAGAGTCCTGTATTGACACAGACGTCAATACATCTCGATGTCATGCAACACACAAAGTCTGTCGCATACAGGTGGGTTAACACACATGTACGATGTGTGCGATGGCACGCCCAGTTTACAATGGGACACGACGATGATCATTGTTAACCAAACTCTTGTTTCTCACGACAGGTGGTAGCGTTGTCTCCTGCACCTGGTCTTCGTGCACAGAGGGTGCTGTAATGTGCTCGTCATAGTCGCGATCGTTGTCACTCGAATCCGTTGTTCTCACGACAGGTGGTAGCGTTGTCTCCTGCATGTTGTCTTCACGTGCGGCAAGCGTTGTGCTGTGCTCGTTATAATGGTTGTCTTCGTACAAAGGGGGTGTTGAATACTCCTTCGCGAGTAGTGTAGGAGGTGGTGTGATGGGACGGTTCTCAGAGGCGTTATGTGAGCGTACCACCATGGCCTGAGCAACTGCGACTACTGAGAGTACACCCAGTACAGACAGCGAGATCTTTTTTTTTCTTGGGTGTTGTACGTGTGGGTACAGCCGCTTTAATGGCAGTGAGAGCAAGTGGGCAAATGTATTTATAGGTCACTAGCAGAAACTAAGGCACGTGGTCAGAGTGTAATTGTAACCACCGTAGCTCTTGTCATAATTTAATATACATAGAAATCAGAAACGGGCATGTCAGGATAGACATCGCGAGTGATAATGCGGCCAGTATCTGTGTGCGCTTGAGAGCACCTTGTTGTTCTACTGTGGTGCCCACGCCGCCAAGTCTGTAAATGTCATCGACCTCCTTTATATACGCATACGCTAAAGACCGTATATTCTCTATGGATTTGAACACGTCCTTTGTTTCGCGTAACGCTTGAGCTGTGTCGAGCGTGATGTTGTGAGTGTACGCCAGTGTTTCACGTGCACCGAGGTCCGAAAGGGCGTGCGCTACAACTATTAACCTTGGTTTGGGAGTGTGGCGAAACGCTCGCTCCGCTGTAATGGGCGGATGCAATGTTATCACCTGGTACGTTTCGTTAGTCGGGTCGTAACACACCGGTCCGTCACACGGACCGTCACATTGTATGGGGCACAGTAAGGACAACACGCCGCCGACCGTGACTTCGCACTCGACCGCGGTGGTGTTATCGATTTGCAAAGGATCACATACGCCTCTCCAGTCTTAATGAGGCACATTGTAGTCGACGCGACCGTCGGTCACCATAGCTTTCGTCAGCCAAAACACTCGATTGCCCTTCGAAACATCGGCGATCAACGTGAGCTTAGAGGTCGACGTCGCTTTACTGTACGCCAGGATATCCGTGTGTGAGTGCACGCTCGACGTCGATTGACAACCGGTCATGTCAGACCTGATCAGACCTTCTGAACACATGACCATTAGTTGTTGTGCGGCCGAGAGTATCGCGATCATACCGTTGAGATGTGTAGAAATCGCGTACATGCCAGCCTTCCACGTTTCCAAAATTTCCAGCAGTCTAGAGGGACTTGTCTTAGCGCGCACGGCTGTGCTGAATTTGCGTTGGGTAGACACAACGGCTTCGACCTCGCTTAGGATCTGTGGGCTCATGTACTCGTGGTAGGCCAAGACGTGTATAGTCGAGCGCGGTGACGCCCCGAACACTTGACCCGGTTTTGTTGTGGCGATATGCGTGTCCAGTAACGCGGCAAAGTCCGCATGTCTAGCGTGTATTGATTTTACAGCTCGCTCATACCCCAACAGTACGGTCCGTAGAAGTTTGTTCACTTGTTTCCATGCGCTCGTGGAACACAGGACATCGCAACCTCTGTGATACTCAAGTAAAGCGTCAAACACCAGCTGCTTGCACGTTGGAAATACAATCGGTAGTAACTTCTTACTCCACTCTATGTTGAACTCGTATAGTATGTATATGGGCGGTTGCGGCGGTTTGCGCATTTTCTATCTACCCTCCGCTAATATGACTCTGTGGTCTGTCTCCTGAGATGGTGCGGTTGGAACTTGCGAGAGTGCACTATCGACGGTCGGCGTTTCCATTTCGTCAACTGCCATTTTCAGCCGCTGGCAAACGGCCGTCGACGGTCGATGCGAGACACCAACATAACGTTAGACCGCGACCCTCATGCCAGTTTTCTGTAGTACTGGTTGTAGTTTCTGGTGCACACTCGAAACGCCATTACGATCACAATTACGTTGATTAATAAATCCAGTGTTGTAGCGACTGCAGCCAGCGCCGTCGCGCAACTTGTGTCGGTGTTATCTCTCGATACTTTCATTCCTATCCGAGCGTATGCAGAATCTACGGATCTGGTGAAGTTGCTTGTCACTAGCTTGTGCACGTTTGATATGGCACTTTGCGCGAGACTCGCACAACCTGCAGTGGCGACTGTCCCGTCAGTGCAAAGTTTTTCCGATATATCGCTCGCAACATCGTTTGTCATTTGCTGTACACTGCGCACACTGGCCGCGAGGTCGTGGAGAGGGTCTTCGTTACGAGTTGTGTAATATCCGCTGACTTGCCGATTCAATTCTGGTGGCGCTGACCCAAACGAGAACGCTTTTAAGGCGCATGTCGTGGTAACTCTGGTAGCGCCGTGGTTGACGAGGACGATCATCTTTAGCAATAGTTCATCTCGAAGCACAACGATGGTGAGGGCGACGGGTTGGCCGGTTCCGCCTTCAGGCCACTCGGTTGCCGCTAGATTGCCCAATGCCACACACGCAGACGAACCCTGTACACACTCAATGACCCGTGTGCGATCGTTGATTTCTGATGGTACGTTTGCTAGTTCTAAGTGCTTCCACGGATCGGGCGTGGGCACGCGCTTGTTTTAGAGGCGTTTTCGCGCAGCCTCTACCCTGCACGACCGCTCGTGGCCGCACTAGCTATATTTATCTTTATTTGTTTCACACACACACACACACACACACACACACACACACACACACACACACACACACACACACACACACACACACACACACACACACACACACACACACACACACACACACAGGCCCTTGCGTGCAAACCCCGGTCAGGTCTGCAGTGTACACATCAGAGACATGATGTGCTTTCACAGAACTGAGGTTGTTCATTACTAAATGACTTTTACAGGAATATTGTTATTATACTATTCAACAGGTTGATCATAATAATGGGTATTAAACCCACAACCTAGCACTGAGGACAGAGGGACTTTATTTAAATTAGTACTTAATGGAAACGATACATAATGATACATAAGAGCCATGTCATACATTCAGCCTAGGAATAGTAGCATTGTGCATTATTAAAAATATACAGATCAATTGCTCGAATCCCATTGTTGCAAAGTAAAACTCTAATAAAACTCTAGTCTGACATCAACAGAGAAGACTTAGTGTATGTACTACAAATACAGCATTAGGATTTCGAGTGGACCGTGCACCTTGTGAACCATCAGAGGCTTATGACGCAACATATCTTCCAGTTGCTATTAGACAAGTTATAATTCTCGACCATTTTTCGGAACTGGTTTCTTGGGTCCGTGAGTAAATGCCAAATGAGATGATAGTCCTTAAGTAAGTTCCTGGCGATCCCATGTCACGCTCTTGCCCATCAGCCGGTGAATGCTGAGACGGAACTTGATGAGAGCGATGTATTTTTTAAGTGCTCCGAATGTACTTCTAACAAGCGTGCGATTCACTTCGTGAGTAAATCGCAGCTGCAGCTGATTCAAACAGTCGAGCCAACTTTCTACATCACAATATGCGTTTTGTAGTTAGTCAAGTTACCTTTTGTGTGGCGCATGCACGGGTCGTTAGCGTCCAGCTCCCAGCTTAGAGAGTCCTGTATTGACACAGACGTCAATACATCTCGATGTCATGCAACACACAAAGTCTGTCACATACAGGTGGGTTAACACATGTACGATACCTTTTGTGTGGCGCATGCACGGGTCGTTAGCGTCCAGCTCCTGGCTTATAGAGAGTCCTGTATTGACACAGACGTCAATACATCTCGATGTCATGCAACACACAAAGTCTGTCGCATACAGGTGGGTTAACACACATGTACGATGTGTGCGATGGCGCGCCCGTTTACAATGGGACACGAGGATGATCATTGTTAACCAAACTCTTGTTTCTCACGACAGGTGGTAGCGTTGTCTCCTGCACCTGGTCTTCGTGCACAGAGGGTGTTGTAATGTGCTCGTCATAGTCGCGATCGTTGTCACTCGAATCCGTTTTTCTCACGACAGGTGGTAGCGTTGTCTCCTGCATGTTGTCTTCGCGTGCGGCAAGCGTTGTGCTGTGCTCGTTATAATGGTTGTCTTCGTACAAAGGGGGTGTTGAATACTCCTTCGCGAGTAGTCTAGGAGGTGGTGTGATGGAACGTATCTCAGAGGCGTTATGTGAGCGTACCACCATGGCCTGAGCAACTGCGACTAAGAGTACACCCAGTACAGACAGCGAGATCAATTTTTTTTCTTGGGTGTTGTACGTGTGGGTACAGCCGCTTTAATGGCAGTGAGAGCAAGTGGGCAAATGTATTTATAGGTCACTAGCAGAAACTAAGGCACGTGGTCAGAGTGTAATCGTAACCACCTAAAGTAGCTCTTGTCATAATTTAATATACATAGAAATCAGAAACGGGTATGTCAGGATAGACATCGCGAGTGATAATGCGGCCAGTATCTGTGTGCGCTTGAGAGCACCTTGTTGTTCTACTGTGGTGCCCACGCCGCCGGGTCTGTAAATGTCATCGACCTTCTTTATATACGCATACGCTAAAGACCGTATATTCTCTATGGATTTGAACACGTCCTTTGTTTCGCGTAACGCTTGAGCTGTCTCGAGCGTGATGTTGTGAGTGTACACCAGTGTTTCGCGTGCACCGAGGTCCGAAAAGGCGTGCGCTACAACTATTAACCTTGGTTTGGGAGTGTGGCGAAACGCTCGCTCCGCCGTAATGGGCAGATGCAATGTTATCACCTGGTACGTTTCGTTAGTCGGGTCGTAACACACCGGTCCGTCACACGGACCGTCACATTGTATGGGGCTTATACTATTCAACAGGTTGATCATAATAATGTGTATTAAAACCACAACCTAGCACTGAGGACAGAGGGACTTTATTTAAATTAGTACTTAATAGAAACGATGCATAATGATACATAAGAGCCATGTCATACATTCAGCCGAGGAATAGTAGCATTGTGCACTATTAAAAATATACACATCAATTGCTCGAATCCCATTGTTGCAAAGTAAAACTCTAATAAAACTCTAGTCTGACATCAACAGAGAAGACTTAGTGTATGTACTACAAATACAGCATTAGGATTTCGAGTGGACCGTGCACCTGGTGAACCATCAGAGGCTTATGACGCAACATATCTTCCAGTTCTGACTGAGCGCCTCCAGGAGAGAGGCCCAAGCAAGACCCGCCCCGAGGAGCGTCTTGCCACATGTCACTACTCGGTCTAACTGAGCGCCTCCAGGAGAGAGGTCCAAGCAAGACACGCCCCGAGGTGCGTCTTGCCACATGTCACTACTCGGTCTGACTGAGCGCCTCCAGGAGGGAGGTCCAAGCAAGACGCGCCCCGAGGAGCGTCTTGCCACATGTCACTACTCGGTCTGACTGAGCGCCTCCAGGAGAGAGGCCCAAGCAAGACGTGCCCCGAGGAGCGTCTTGCCACATGTCAACAATGGGTCTGACTGAGGGCCTCCAGGAGAGAAGCCCAAGCAAGATGCGCCCCGAGGAGCGTCTTGCCACATGTCAACACTGGGTCTGACTGAGGGCCCCCAGGAGAGAGGCCCAAATAAGACGCGCCCCGAGGAGTGTTTTGCCAAATGTCAACACTGGGTCTGACTGAGGGCCTCCAGGAGAGAAGCCCAAGCAAGATGCGCCCCGAGGAGCGTCTTGCCACATGTCAGCACTCGGTCTGACTGAGCGCCTCCAGGAAGGAGGCCCAAGCAAGACGCGCCCCGAGGAGCGTCTTGCCACATGTCAACACTGGGTCTGACTGAGCGCCTCCAGGAGAGAGGCCCAAGCAAGACGCGCCCCGAGGAGCGTCTTGCCACATGTGAACACTGGGTCTGACTGAGCGCCTCCAGGAGAGAGGCCCAAGCAAGACGCTCCCCGAGGAGCGTCTTGACACATGTCTCCTCTGGGTCTGACTGAGCGCCTCCAGGAGAGAGGCCCAAGCAAGACGTGCCCCGAGGAGCATCTTGCCACATGTCAACACTGGGTCTGACTGATTGCCTCCATGAGAAAAGCCCCAGCAAGACGCGCCCCGAGGAGCGTCTTGCCACATGTCAACACTGGGTCTGACTGAGCGCCTCCAGGAGAGAGGCCGAGGAGCGTCTTGCCACATGTCAACAATGGGTCTGACTGAGGGCCTCCAGGAGAGAAGCCCAAGCAAGACGCGCCCCGTGGAGCGTCTTGCCACATGTCAACACTGGGTCTTATTGAGGGCCTTCTGGAGAGAGGCCCAAGCAATAGGCGCCCCGAGGAGCGTCTTGCCACATGTCAACAATGGGTCTTACTGAGGGCCTCCAGGAGAGAGGCCCAAGCAAGATGCGCCCGGAGGAGCGTCTTGCCACATGTCAACACTGGGTCTGACAGAGGGCCTCCAGGAGAGAGGCCCAAGCAAGACGCGCCCCGGGGAGCGTCTTGCCACATGTCACCTCTGGTTCTGACTGAGCGCCTCCAGGAGAGAGGCACAAGCAAGACGCGCCCCGAGGAGAGTCTTGCCACATGTCAACAATGGGTCTGACTGAGGGCCTCCAGGAGAGAAGCCCAAGCAAGACGCGCCCCGTGGAGCGTCTTGACACATGTCAACACTGGGTCTGACAGAGGATCTCCAGGAGAGGGGCCCAAGCAAGACGCGCCCCGAGGAGTGTCTTGCCACATGTCACCAATGGGTCTGTCTGAGCGCCTCCAGGAGAGAGGCCCAAGCAAGACGCGCCCCGAGGAGCGTCAGGCCACATGTCACTACTCAGTCTGACTGAGCGCCTCCAGGAGAGAGGCCCAAGCAAGACGCGCCCCGAGGAGCGTCTTGCCACGTGTCAACACTGGGTCTGATTGAGGGCCTTCTGGAGAGAGGCCCAAGCAAGACGCACCACGAGGAGCGTCTTGCCACATGTCAACAATGGGTCTTACTGAGGGCCTCCAGGAGAGAAGCCCAAGCAAGACGCGCCCCGAGGAGCGTCTTGCCACATGTCAACACTGGGTCTAATTGAGCGCCTCCAGGAGAGACGCCCAAGCAAGACATACCCCGAGGAGCGTCTTGCCACATGTCACTACTCGGTCTGACTGAGCGCCTCCAGGAGAGAGGCCCAAGCAAGACGCGCCCCGAGGAGCGTCTTGCCACGTGTCAACACTGGGTCTGACTTAGCGCCTCCAGGAGAGAGGCCCAAGCAAGATGCGCCTCGAGGAGCGTCTTGCCACGTGTCACCACTGGGTCTGACTGAGCTCCTCCAGGAGAGAGGCCCAAGCAAGACGCGCCCAGAGGAGCGTCTTGCCACGTGTCACCACTGGGTCTGATTGAGCACCTCCAGGAGAGAGGCCACAGCAAGACGCGCCCCGAGGAGCGTCTTGCCTTATGTCAGCACTCGGTCTGACTGAGCGCCTCCAGGAGAGAGGCACAAGCAAGACGCGCCCAGAGGAGCGTCTTGCCAAATGTCACTACTCGGTCTGACTGAGCGCCTCCAGGAGGGAGGTCCAAGCAAGACGCGCCCCGAGGAGCGTCTTGCCACATGTCACTACTCGGTCTGACTGAGCGCCTCCAGGAGAGAGGCCCAAGCAAGACGTGCCCCGAGGAGCGTCTTGCCACATGTCAACACTGGGTCTGACTGAGCGCCTCCAGGAGAGAGGCCCAAGCAAGACACGCCCCGAGGAGCGTCTTGACACATGTCAACAATGGGTCGGACTAAGGGCCTCCATGAGAGAAGCCCAAGCAAGACGCGCCCCGAGGAGAGTCTTGCCACATGTCAACACTCGGTCTGACAGAGGGCATTCAGGAGAGAGGCCCAAGCAATGAGCGCCCCGAGGAGCGTCTTGCCTTATGTCAGCACTTGGTCTTACTGAGCGCCTCCAGGAGAGAGGCCCAAGCAAGACGCGCCCCGAGGAGCGTCTTGCCACATGTCAACAATGGTTCTGACAGAGGGCCTCCAGGAGAGAGGCCCAAGCAAGATGCGCCCGGAGGAGCGTCTTGCCACATGTCAACACTGGGTCTGACAGAGGGCCTCCAGGAGAGAGGCCCAAGCAAGACGCGCCCCGAGGAGCGTCTTGCCACATGTCACCTCTGGTTCTGACTGAGCGCCTCCAGGAGAGAGGCCCAAGCAAGACGCGCCCCGAGGAGCGTCTTGTCACATGTCAACACTGGGTCTGTCTGAGCGCCTACAGGAGAGAAGCCCAAGCAAGACGCGCCCCGAGGAGTGTCTTGCCACATGTCAACAATGGGTCTGACTGAGGGCCTCCAGGAGAGAAGCCCAAGCAAGACGCGCCCCGAGGAGCGTCTTGACACATGTCAACACTGGGTCTGACAGAGGGCCTCCAGGAGAGAGGCCCAAGCACGACGCGACCCGAGGAGTGTCTTGCCACATGTCACCACTGGGTCTGACTGAGCGCCTCCAGGAGAGAGGCCCAAGCAAGACGCGCCCCGAGGAGCGTCAGGCCACATGTCACTACTCAGTCTGACTGAGCGCCTCCAGGAGAGAGGCCCAAGCAAGACGCGCCCCGAGGAGCGTCTTGCCACATGTCAGCACTGGGTCTGACTGAGCGCCTCCAGGAGAGAGGCCCCAGCAAGACGCGCCCCGAGGAGCGTCTTGCCTTATGTCAGCACTCGGTCTGACTGAGCGCCTCGAGGAGAAAGGCCCAAGCAAGACGCGCCCCGAGGAGCGTCTTGCCACATGTCAACAATGGGTCTGACTCAGGGCCTCCAGGAGAGAGGCCCAAGCAAGATGCGCCCGGAGGAGAATCTTGCCACATGTCAACACTGGGTCTGACAGAGGCCCTCCAGGAGAGAGGCCCAAGCAAGACGTGCCCCGAGGAGCGTCTTGTCACATGTCAACACTGGGTCTTTCTGAGCGCCTCCAGGAGAGAAGCCCAAGCAAGACGCGCCCCGAGGAGCGTCTTGCCAAATGTCAGCACTCGGTCTGACTGAGCGCCTCCAGGAGAGAGGCCCAAGCAAGACGCGCCCCGAGGAGCGTCTTGCCACATGTCAACAATGGGTCTGACTGAGGGCCTCCAGGAGAGAAGCCCAAGCAACACGCGGCCCGAGGAGCGTCATGCCACATGTCAGCACTCAGTCTGACTGAGCGCCTCCAGGAGAGAGGCCAAAGCAAGACGCGCCCCGAGGAGCGTCTTGACACATGTCAACACTGGGTCTGACAGAGGGCCTCCATGAGAGAGGCCCAAGCAAGACGCGCCCCGAGGAGTGTCTTGCCACATGTCAACACTGGGTCTGACAGAGGGCCTCCAGGAGAGAGGCCCAAGCAAGACGCGCCCCGAGAAGTGTCTTGACACATGTCACCACTTGGTCTGACTGAGCGCCTCCAGGAGAGAGGCCCAAGCAACACGTGCCCCGAGGAGCGTCAGACCACATGTCACTACTCATTCTGACTGAGCGCCTCCAGGAGAGAGGCCCAAGCAAGACGCGCCCCGAGGAGCGTCTTGCCACGTGTCAACACTGGGTCTGATTGAGGGCCTTCTGGAGAGAGGCCCAAGCAAGACGCGCCCCGAGGAGCGTCTTGCCACATGTCACCACTTGGTCTGACTGAGCGCCTCCAGGAGAGAGGCCCAAGCAACACGCGCCCCGAGGAGCGTCAGGCCACCTGTCACTACTCAGTCTGACTGAGCGCCTCCTGGAGAGAGGCCCAAGCAAGACGCGCCCCGAGGAGCGTCTTGCCACATGTCAACAATGGGTCTTACTGAGGGCCTCCAGGAGAGAAGCCCAAGCAAGACGCGCCCCGAGGAGCTTCTTGCCACATGTCAGCACTCAGTCTGAATGAGCGCCTCCAGGAGAGAGGCCAAAGCAAGACGCGCCCCGAGGAGCGTCTTGACACATGTCAACACTGGGTCTGACAGAGGGCCTCCATGAGAGAGGCCCAAGCAAGACGCGCCCCGAGGAGTGTCTTGCCACATGTCAACACTGGGTCTGACAGAGGAACTCCATGAGAGAGGCCCAAGCAAGACGCGCCCCGAGGAGTGTCTTGCCACATGTCAACACTGGGTCTGACAGAGGGCCTCCAGGAGAGAGGCCCAAGCAAGACGCGCCCCGAGGAGTGTCTTGCCACATGTCACCACTTGGTCTGACTGAGCGCCTCCAGGAGAGAGGCCAAAGCAAGACGCCCCCCGAGGAGCTTCTTGACACATGTCAACACTGGGTCTGACAGAGGGCCTCCATGAGAGAGGCCCAAGCAAGACGCGCCCCGAGGAGTGTCTTGCCAAATGTCAACACTGGGTCTGACTGAGCGCCTCAGGGAGAGAGGTCCAAGCAAGACGCGCCCCGAGGAGCCTCTTGCCACATGTCACTACTCGGTCTGACTGAGCGCCTCAGGGAGAGAGGTCCAAGCAAGACGCGCCCCGAGGAGCGTCTTGCCACATGTCAACACTGGATCTGACTGAGTGCCTCCATGAGAGAAGCCCCAGCAAGACGCGCCCCGAGGAGCGTGTTGCCACATGTCACTACTCGGTCTGTTTGAGCGCCTCCAGGAGAGAGGCCCAAGCAAGACACGCCCCGAGGAGCGTCTTGACACATGTCAACACTGGGTCTGACTGAGGGCCTCCATGAGAGAAGCCCAAGCAAGACGCGCCCCGAGGAGCGTCTTGCCACATGTCAACACTGGGTCTGATTGAGGGCCTTCTGGAGAGAGGCCCAAGCAAGACGCGCCCCGAGGAGCGTCTTGCCACATGTCAACAATGGGTCTTACTGAGGGCCTCCAGGAGAGAGGCCCAAGCAAGATGTGCCCGGAGGAGCGTTTTGCCACATGTCAACACTGGGTCTGACAGAGGGCCTCCAGGAGAGAGGCCCAAGCAAGACGCACCCCGAGGAGCGTCTTGCCACATGTCACCTCTGGTTCTGACTGAGCGCCTCCAGGAGAGAGGCCCAAGCAAGACGCGCCCCGAGGAGCGTCTTGCCACATGTCAACACTGGGTCTGACAGAGGGCCTCCATGAGAGAGGCCCAAGCAAGACGCACCCCGAGGAGCGTCTTCCGACATGTCACTACTCGGTCTAACTTAGCGCCTCCATGAGAGAGGTCCAGTCAAGACGCGCCCCGAGGAGCGTCTTGCCACATGTCACTACTCGGTCTGACTGAGCGCCTCCAGGAGAGAGGCCCAAGCAAGACGTGCCCTGAGGAGCGTCTTGCCACATGTCAACAATGGGTCCGACTGAGGGCCTCCAGGAGAGAAGCCCAAGCAAGACGCGCCCCGTGGAGCGTCTTGCCACATGTCAACACTGGGTCTGACTGAGCGCCTCCAGGAGAGAGGCCCAAGCAAGACGCGCCCCGAGGAGCGTCTTGCCACATGTCAACAATGGGTCTGACTGAGGGCCTCCAGGAGAGAAGCCCAAGCAAGACGCGCCCCGTGGAGCGTCTTGCCACATGTCAACAATGGGTCTGACTGAGGGCCTCCAGGAGAGAAGCCCAAGCAAGACGCGCCCCGTGGAGCGTCTTGCCACATGTCACCTCTGGGTCTGACTGAGCGCCTCCAGGAGAGAGGCGCAAGCAAGAAACGCCCGAGGAGCGTCTTGCCACATGTCACCTCTGGGTCTGACTGAGCGCCTCCAGGAGAGAGGCGCAAGCAAGAAATGCCCGAGGAGCGTCTTGCAACATGTCAGCACTCGGTCTGACTGAGCGCCTCCAGGAGAGAGGCCCAAGCAAGACGCGCCCCGAGGAGCGTCTTGCCACATGTCACTACTCGGTCTGACTGAGCGCCTCCAGGAGAGAGGTCCAAGCAAGAAACGCCCGAGGAGCGTCTTGACACATGTCAACACTGGGTCTGACTGAGTGCCTCCAGGAGAGAGGCCCCAGCAAGACGGGCCCCGAGGAGCTTCTTGCCACATGTCACTACTCGGTCTGACTGAGCGCCTCCAGGAGAGAGGTCCAAGCAACACGTGCCCCGAGGAGCGTCTTGCCACATGTCAACAATGGGTCTGACTGAGTGCCTCCATGAGAGAAGCCCCAGCAAGAAGCGCCCCGAGGAGCGTCTTGCCACATGTCACTACTCGGTCTGACTGAGCGCCTCCAGGAGAGAGTCCCAAGCAAGACGCGCCCCGAGGAGCGTCTTGACACATGTCAACACTGGGTCTGACTGAGGGCCTCCAGGAGAGAGGCCCAAGCAAGACGCGCCCCGAGGAGCGTCTTGCCACATGTCACCTCTGGGTCTGACTGAGCGCCTCCAGGAGAGAGGCGCAAGCAAGAAACGCCCGAGGAGCGTCTTGCCACATGTCACCTCTGGGTCTGACTGAGCGCCTCCAGGAGAGAGGCGCAAGCAAGAAATGCCCGAGGAGCGTCTTGCAACATGTCAGCACTCGGTCTGACTGAGCGCCTCCAGGAGAGAGGCCCAAGCAAGACGCGCCCCGAGGAGCGTCTTGCCACATGTCACTACTCGGTCTGACTGAGCGCCTCCAGGAGAGAGGTCCAAGCAAGAAACGCCCGAGGAGCGTCTTGACACATGTCAACACTGGGTCTGACTGAGTGCCTCCAGGAGAGAGGCCCCAGCAAGACGGGCCCCGAGGAGCTTCTTGCCACATGTCACTACTCGGTCTGACTGAGCGCCTCCAGGAGAGAGGCCCAAGCAAGACGCGCCCCGAGGAGCGTCTTGCCACATGTCAACACTGGGTCTGACTGAGCGCCTCCAGGAGAGAGGCCCGAGGAGCGTCTTGCCACATGTCACCTCTGGGTCTGACTGAGCGCCTCCAGGAGAGAGGCGCAAGCAAGAAACGCCCGAGGAGCGTCTTGACACATGTCAACACTGGGTCTGACTGAGCGCCTCCAGGAGAGAGGCCCCAGCAAGACGCGCCCCGAGGAGCGTCTTGCCACATGTCACTACTCGGTCTGACTGAGCGCCTCCAGGAGAGAGGCCCAAGCAAGACGCGCCCCGAGGAGCGTCTTGCCACATGTGAACACTGGGTCTGACTGAGCGCCTCCAGGAGAGAGCCCCAAGCAAGACGCGCCCGGAGGAGCGTCTTGCAACATGTCAGCACTCGGTCTGACTGAGCGCCTCCAGGAGAGAGGCCCAAGCAAGACGCGCCCCGAGGAGCGTCTTGCCACATGTCAACACTGGGTCTGACTGAGCGCCTCCAGGAGAGAGGCCCGAGGAGCGTCTTGCCACATGTCACCTCTGGGTCTGACTGAGCGCCTCCAGGAGAGAGGCGCAAGCAAGAAACGCCCGAGGAGCGTCTTGACACATGTCAACACTGGGTCTGACTGAGCGCCTCCAGGAGAGAGGCTCCAGCAAGACGCGCCCCGAGGAGCGTCTTGCCACATGTCACTACTCGGTCTGACTGAGCGCCTCCAGGAGAGAGGTCCAAGCAACACGCGCCCCGAGGAGCGTCTTGCCACATGTCAACACTGGGTCTGACTGAGGGCCTCCAGGAGAGAAGCCCAAGCAAGATGTGCCCCGAGGAGCGTCTTGCCACATGTCAGCACTCGGTCTGACTGAGCGCCTCCAGGAGAGAGGCCCAAGCAAGACGCGCCCCGAGGAGCGTCTTGCCACATGTCAACACTGGGTCTGACTGAGCGCCTCCAGGAGAGAGGCCCGAGGAGCGTCTTGCCACATGTCACCTCTGGGTCTGACTGAGCGCCTCCAGGAGAGAGGCGCAAGCAAGAAACGCCCGAGGAGCGTCTTGACACATGTCAACACTGGGTCTGACTGAGCGCCTCCAGGAGAGAGGCCCCAGCAAGACGCGCCCCGAGGAGCGTCTTGCCACATGTCAGCACTCTGTCTGACTGAGCGCCTCCAGGAGAGAGGCCCAAGCAAGAAGCGCCCCGAGGAGCGTCTTGCCACATGTCAACAATGGGTCTGACTGAGGGCCTCCAGGAGAGAAGCTCAAGCAAGATGCGCCCCGAGGAGCGTCTTGCCACATGTCACTACTCGGTCTGACTGAGCGCCTCCAGGAGAGAGGTCCAAGCAAGACGCACCCCGAGGAGAGTCTTGCCACATGTCAACACTGGGTCTGACTGAGCGCCTCCATGAGAGAAGCCCAAGCAAGACGCGCCCAGAGGAGCGTCTTGCCACGTGTCACCACTGGGTCTGATTGAGCACCTCCAGGAGAGAGGCCCCAGCAAGACGCGCCCCGAGGAGCGTCTTGCCTTATTTCAGCACTCGGTCTTACTGAGCGCCTCCAGGAGAGGCGTATGTGTCAAGACGCTCCTCGGGCCGTGTCTTGCTTGGGCCTCTCTCCTGGAAGCGCTCTGTCAGACCCAGTGTTGACATGTGGCAAGACTCTCCTCGGGGCGCGTCTTGCTTGGGCTTCTCTCATGGAGGCCCTCTGTCAGACCCAGTGTTGACATGTGTCAAGAAGCTCCTCGGGGGGCGTCTTGCTTTGGCCTCTCTCCTGGAGGCGCTCAGTCAGACCGAGTGCTGACATGTGGCAAGAAGCTCCTCGGGGCGCGTCTTGCTTGGGCTTCTCACCTGGAGGCCGTCAGTAAGAACCATTGTTGACATGTGGCAAGACGCTCCTCGGGGCGCGTCTTGCTTGGGCCTCTCTCCAGAAGGCCCTCAATCAGACCCAGTGTTGACACGTGGCAAGACGCTCCTCGGGGCGCGTCTTGCTTGGGCCTCTCTCCTGGAGGCGCTCAGTCAGACCAAGTGGTGACATGTGGCAAGACACTCCTCGGGGCGCGTCTTGCTTGGGCCTCTCTCCTGGAGGCCCTCTGTCAGACCCAGTGTTGACATGTGGCAAGACACTCCTCGGGGCGCGTCTTGCTTGGGCCTCTCTCATGGAGGCCCTCTGTCAGACCCAGTGTTGACATGTGTCAAGACGCTCCTCGGGGCGCGTCTTGCTTTGGCCTCTCTCCTGGAGGCGCTCATTCAGACCGAGTGCTGACATGTGGCAAGAAGCTCCTCGGGGCGCGTCTTGCTTGGGCTTCTCTACTGGAGGCCCTCAGTAAGACCCATTGTTGACATGTGGCAAGACGCTCCTCGGGGCGCGTCTTGCTTGGGCCTCTCTCCAGGAGGCGCTCAGTCAGACTGAGTAGTGACATGTGGCCTGACGCTCCTCGGGGCGCGTGTTGCTTGGGCCTCTCTCCTGGAGGCGCTCAGTCAGACCAAGTGGTGACATGGGGCAAGACGCTCCTCGGGGCGCGTCTTGCTTGGGCCTCTCTCCAGAAGGCCCTCAATCAGACCCAGTGTTGACACGTGGCAAGACGCTCCTCGGGGCGCGTCTTGCTTGGGCCTCTCTCCTGGAGGCGCTCAGTCAGAATGAGTAGTGACATGTGGTCTGACGCTCCTCGGGCGCGTGTTGCTTGGGCCTCTCTCCTGGAGGCGCTCAGTCAGACCAAGTGGTGACATGTGTCAAGACACTTCTCGGGGCGCGTCTTGCTTGGGCCTCTCTCCTGGAGGCCCTCTGTCAGACCCAGTGTTGACATGTGGCAAGACACTCCTCGGGGCGCGTCTTGCTTGGGCCTCTCTCATGGAGGCCCTCTGTCAGACCCAGTGTTGACATGTGTCAAGACGCTCCTCGGGGCGCGTCTTGCTTTGGCCTCTCTCCTGGAGGCGCTCAGTCAGACCGAGTGCTGACATGTGGCATGACGCTCCTCGGGCCGTGTGTTGCTTGGGCTTCTCTCCTGGAGGCCCTCAGTCAGACCCATTGTTGACATGTGGCAAGACGCTCCTCGGGGCGCATCTTGCTTGGGCCTCTCTCCTGGAGGCGCTCAGTCAGACCGAGTGCTGACATTTGGCAAGACGCTCCTCGGGGCGCGTCTTGCTTGGGCTTCTCTCCTGGAGGCGCTCAGAAAGACCCAGTGTTGACATGTGACAAGACGCTCCTCGGGGCACGTCTTGCTTGGGCCTCTCTCCTGGAGGCCCTCTGTCAGACCCAGTGTTGACATGTGGCAAGACGCTCCTCCGGGCGCATCTTGCTTGGGCCTCTCTCCTGGAGGCGCTCAGTCAGACACAGTGTTGACATGTGGCAAGACACTCCTCGGGGCGCGTCTTGCTTGGGCTTCTCTCATGGAGGCCCTCAGTAAGACCCATTGTTGACATGTGGAAAGAAGCTCCTCGGGGCGCGTCTTCCTTGGACCTCTCTCTTGGAGGCGCTCAGTCAGACCCAGTGTTGACACGTGGCAAGAAGCTCCTCGGGGCGCGTCTTGCTTGGGCCTCTCTCCTGGAGGCGCTCAGTCAGACCCAGTGTTGGCATGTGGCAAGACACTCCTCGGGGCGCGTCTTGGTTGGGCCTCTCTCCTGGAGGCGCTCATTCAGACCCAGTGGTGACATGTGGCAAGACGCTCCTCGGGGCGCGTATTGCTTGGGCCTCTCTCCTGAATGCCCTCTGTCAGACCGAGTGTTGACATGTGGCAAGACTCTCCTCGGGGCGCGTCTTGCTTGGGCTTCTCTCATGGAGTTCCTCAGTCCGACCCAGTGTTGACATGTGGCAAGACGCTCCTCTGGGCGCGTCTTGCTTGGGCTTCTCTCCTGGAGGCCCTCAGTCAGACCCATTGTTGACATGTGGCAAGACGCTCCTCGGGGCACGTCTTGCTTGGGCCTCTCTCCTGGAGGCACTCAGTCAGACCGAGTAGTGACATGTGGCAAGATGCTCCTCGGGGCGCGTCTTGCTTGGACCTCCCTCCTGGAGGCGCACAGTCAGACCGAGTAGTGACATTTGGCAAGACGCTCCTCGGGGCGCTTCTTGCTTGGACCTCTCTCCTGGAGGCGCTCAGTTAGACCGAGTAATGACATGTGGCAAGACGCTCCTCGGGGCACGTCTTGCTTGGGCCTCTCTAATTGAGGCGCTCAGTCAGACCGAGTGCTGACATAAGGCAAGACGCTCCTCGGGGCGCTTCTTGCTGGGGCCTCTCTCCTGGAGGAGCTCAGTCAGACCCAGTGGTGTCACGTGGCAAGACGCCCCTCGGGGCGCACCTTTCTTGGGCCTCTCTCCTGGAGGCGCTAAGTCAGACCCAGTGTTGACACGTGGCAAGACGCTCCTCGGGGCGCGTCGTGCTTGGGCCTCTCTCCTGGAGGCGCTCAGTCAGACCCAGTGTTGACATGTGGCAAGAATCTCCTCGGGGCGCGTCTTGCTTGGACCTCTCTCCTGGAGGCGCTCAGTCAGACCGAGTAATGACATGTGGCAAGACGCTCCTCGGGGCGCGTCTTGCTTGGGCCTCTCTCCTGGAGGCGCTCAATTAGACCCAGTGTTGACATGTGGCAAGACGCTCCTCGGGGCGCGTTTTGCTTGGGCTTCTCTCCTGGAGGCGCTCATTCAGACCCAGTGGTGACATGTGGCAAGATGCTCCTCGGGGCGCGTATTGCTTGGGCCTCTCTCCTGAATACCCTCTGTCAGACCCAGTGTTGACATGTGTCAAGACGCTCCTCGGGGCGCGTCTTGCTTTGGCCTCTCTCCTGGAGGCGCTCAGTCCGACCGAGTGCTGACATGTGCCCCGGAGGCACTCAGTCAGACCGAGTAGTGACATGTGGCAAGACGCTCCTCGGGGCGCGTCTTGCTTGGGCCTCTCTCCAGAAGGCCCTCAATCAGACCCAGTGTTGACACGTGGCAAGACGCTCCTCGGGGCGCGTCTTGCCTTATGTCAGCACTCGGTCTGACTGAGCGTCTCCATTAGAGAGGCCCAAGCAAGACGCGCCCCGAGGAGTGTCTTGCCACATGTCAACAATGGGTCTGACTGAGGGCCTCCAGGAGAAAAGCCCAAGCAAGACGCGCCCAGAGGAGCGTCTTGTCACATGTCACCACTGGGTCTGAATGAGCGCCTCCAGGAGAGAAGCCCAACCAAGACGCGCCCCGAGGAGTGTCTTGCCACATGCCAACACTGGGTCTGACTGAGCGCCTCCAGGATAGAGGCCCAAGAAAGATGCGCCCCGAGGAGCGTCTTGCCACGTGTCAACACTGGGTCTGCCTGAGCGCCTCCAGGAGAGAGGCCCAAGCAAGACGAGCCCCGAGGAGCGTCTTGCCACATGTGAACACTGGGTCTGACTGAGCGTCTCCAGGAGAGAGGCCCAAGCAAGACGCGCCCGGAGGAGCGTCTTGCAACATGTCAGCACTCGGTCTGACTGAGCGCCTCCAGGAGAGAGGCCCAAGCAAGACGCGCCCCGAGGAGCGTCTTGACACATGTCTCCTCTGGGTCTGACTGAGCACCTCCAGGAGAGAGGCCCAAGCAAGAAGCGCCCCGAGGAGCGTCTTGCCACATGTCAACACTGGGTCTGACTGAGCGCCTCCAGGAGAGAGGCCCGAGGAGCGTCTTGCCACATGTCACCTCTGGGTCTGACTGAGCGCCTCCAGGAGAGAGGCGCAAGCAAGAAACGCCCGAGGAGCGTCTTGACACATGTCAACACTGGGTCTGACTGAGCGCCTCCAGGAGAGAGGCCCCAGCAAGACGCGCCCCGAGGAGCGTCTTGCCACATGTCAGCACTCTGTCTGACTGAGCGCCTCCAGGAGAGAGGCCCAAGCAAGAAGCGCCCCGAGGAGCGTCTTGCCACATGTCAACAATGGGTCTGACTGAGGGCCTCCAGGAGAGAAGCTCAAGCAAGATGCGCCCCGAGGAGCGTCTTGCCACATGTCACTACTCGGTCTGACTGAGCGCCTCCAGGAGAGAGGTCCAAGCAAGACGCACCCCGAGGAGAGTCTTGCCACATGTCAACACTGGGTCTGACTGAGCGCCTCCATGAGAGAAGCCCAAGCAAGACGCGCCCAGAGGAGCGTCTTGCCACGTGTCACCACTGGGTCTGATTGAGCACCTCCAGGAGAGAGGCCCCAGCAAGACGCGCCCCGAGGAGCGTCTTGCCTTATTTCAGCACTCGGTCTTACTGAGCGCCTCCAGGAGAGGCGTATGTGTCAAGACGCTCCTCGGGCCGTGTCTTGCTTGGGCCTCTCTCCTGGAAGCGCTCTGTCAGACCCAGTGTTGACATGTGGCAAGACTCTCCTCGGGGCGCGTCTTGCTTGGGCTTCTCTCATGGAGGCCCTCAGTCAGACCCAGTGTTTACATGTGTCAAGACGCTCCTCGGGGCGCGTCTTGCTGGGGCCTCTCTCCTGGAGGTGCTCAATCAGACCCAGTGGTGACACGTGGCAAGACGCTCCTCTGGGCGCGTCTTGCTTGGGCCTCTCTCCTGGAGGAGCTCAGTCAGACCCAGTGGTGACACGTGGCAAGACGCTCCTCGGGGCGCATCTTGCTTGGGCCTCTCTCCTGGAGGCGCTGTCAGACCCAGTGTTGACACGTGGCAAGACGCTCCTCGGGGCGAGTCTTGCTTGGGCCTCTCTCCTGGAGGCGCTCAGTCAGACACAGTGTTGACATGTGGCAAGACACTCCTCGGGGCGCGTCTTGCCTGGGCTTCTCTCATGGAGGCCCACAGTAAGACCCATTGTTGACATGTTGAAAGAAGCTCCTCGGGGCGCGTCTTGCTTTGGCTTCTCTCCTGGAGGCCCTCAGTCAGACCCATTGTTGACATGTGGCAAGACGCTCCTCGGGGCGCGTATTGCTTGGGCCTCTCTCCTGGATGCCCTCTGTCAGACCCAGTGTTGACATGTGGCAAGACTCTCCTCGGGGCGCGTCTTGCTTGGGCTTCTCTCATGGAGGCCCTCAGTCAGACCCAGTGTTGACATGTGTCAAGACGCTCCTCGGGCCGTGTCTTGCTTGGGCCTCTCTCCTGGAAGCACTCAGTCAGACCCAGTGTTGACATGTGGCAAGACGCTCCTCGGGGCGCTTCTTGCTTGGGCTTCTCTCCTGGAGGCCCTCAGTCAGACCCATTGTTGACATGTGGCAAGACGCTCCTCGGGGCACGTCTTGCTTGGGCCTCTCTCCTGGAGGCGCTCAGTCAGACCGAGTAGTGACATGTGGCAAGATGCTCCTCGGGGCGCGTCTTGCTGGGGCTTCTCTCATGGAGGCACTCAGTCAGACCCAGTGTTGACATGTGGCAAGACGCTCCTCGGGGCGCGTGTTGCTTGGACCTCTCTCCTGGAGGCGCTCAGTCAGACCCAGTGTTGACATGTGTCAAGACGCTCCTCGGGCGTTTCTTGCTTGCGCCTCTCTCCTGGAGGCGCTCAGTCAGACCCAGAGGTGACATGTGGCAAGAAGCTCCTCGGGCCTCTCTCCTGGAGGCGCTCAGTCAGACCCAGTGTTGACATGTGGCAAGACGCTCCTCGGGGCGCGTCTTGCTTGGGCCTCTCTCCTGGAGGCGCTCAGTCAGACCGAGTGCGGACATGTTGCAAGACGCTCCTCAGGGCGCGTCTTGCTTGGGCCTCTCTCCTGGAGGCGCTCAGTCAGACCCAGTGTTCACATGTGGCAAGACGCTCCTCGGGGCGCGTCTTGCTTGGGCCTCTCTCCTGGAGGCGCTCAGTCAGACCCAGTGTTGACATGTGGCAAGACGCTCCTCGGGGCGCGTCTTGCTTGGGCCTCTCTCCTGGAGGCGCTCAGTCAGACCGAGTGCTGACATGTGGCAAGACGCTCCTCGGGGCACATCTTGCTTGGGCTTCTCTCCTGGAGGCCCTCAGTCAGACCCAGTGTTGACATGTGGCAAGACGCTCCTCGGGGCGCGTCTTGCTTGGGCTTCTCTCCTGGAGGCCCTCAGTCAGACCCATTGTTGACATTTGGCAAGACGCTCCTCGGGGCACGTCTTGCTTGGGCCTCTCTCCTGGAGGTGCTCAGTCAGACCGAGTAGTGACATGTGGCAAGACGCTCCTCGGGGCGCGTCTTGCTTGGACCTCCCTCCTGGAGGCGCTCAGTCAGACCGAGTAGTGACATGTGGCAAGACGCTCCTCGGGGCGTGTCTTGCTTGGACCTCTCTCCTGGAGGCGCACAGTTAGACCGAGTAGTGACATGTGGCAAGACGCTCCTCGGGGCGGGTCTTGCTTGGGCCTCTCTCCTGGAGGCGCTCAGTCAGAACTGGAAGATATGTTGCGTCATAAGCCTCTGATGGTTCACCAGGTGCACGGTCCACTCGAAATCCTAATGCTGTATTTGTAGTACATACACTAAGTCTTCTCTGTTGATGTCAGACTAGAGTTTTATTAGAGTTTTACTTTGCAACAATGGGATTCGAGCAATTGATGTGTATATTTTTAATAGTGCACAATGCTACTATTCCTAGGCTGAATGTATGACATGGCTCTTATGTATCATTATGTATCGTTTCCATTAAGTACTAATTTAAATAAAGTCCCTCTGTCCTCAGTGCTAGGTTGTGGTTTTAATACACATTATTATGATCAACCTGTTGAATAGTAGAAGCCCCATACAATGTGACGGTCCGTGTGACGGACCGGTGTGTTACGACCCGACTAACGAAACGTACCAGGTGATAACATTGCATCTGCCCATTACAGCGGAGCGAGCGTTTCGCCACACTCCCAAACCAAGGTTAATAGTTGTAGCGCACGCCCTTTCGGACCTCGGTGCACGCGAAACACTGGTGTACACTCACAACATCACGCTCGAGACAGCTCAAGCGTTACGCGAAACAAAGGACGTGTTCAAATCCATAGAGAATATACGGTCTTTAGCGTATGCGTATATAAAGAAGGTCGATGACATTTACAGACCCGGCGGCGTGGGCACCACAGTAGAACAACAAGGTGCTCTCAAGCGCACACAGATACTGGCCGCATTATCACTCGCGATGTCTATCCTGACATACCCGTTTCTGATTTCTATGTATATTAAATTATGACAAGAGCTACTTTAGGTGGTTACGATTACACTCTGACCACGTGCCTTAGTTTCTGCTAGTGACCTATAAATACATTTGCCCACTTGCTCTCACTGCCATTAAAGCGGCTGTACCCACACGTACAACACCCAAGAAAAAAAATTTATCTCGCTGTCTGTACTGGGTGTACTCTCAGTAGTCGCAGTTGCTCAGGCCATGGTGGTACGCTCACATAACGCCTCTGAGATACGTTCCATCACACCACCTCCTAGACTACTCGCGAAGGAGTATTCAACACCCCCTTTGTACGAAGACAACCATTACAACGAGCACAGCACAACGCTTGCCGCACGCGAAGACAACATGCAGGAGACAACGCTACCACCTGTCGTGAGAAAAACGGATTCGAGTGACAACGACCGCGACTATGACGAGCACATTACAACACCCTCTGTGCACGAAGACCAGGTGCAGGAGACAACGCTACCACCTGTCGTGAGAAACAAGAGTTTGGTTAACAATGATCATCCTCGTGTCCCATTGTAAACGGGCGCGCCATCGCACACATCGTACATGTGTGTTAACCCACCTGTATGCGACAGACTTTGTGTGTTGCATGACATCGAGATGTATTGACGTCTGTGTCAATACAGGACTCTCTATAAGCCAGGAGCTGGACGCTAACGACCCGTGCATGCGCCACACAAAAGGTATCGTACATGTGTTAACCCACCTGTATGTGACAGAGTTTGTGTGTTGCATGACATCGAGATGTATTGACGTCTGTGTCAATACAGGACTCTCTAAGCTGGGAGCTGGACGCTAACGACCCGTGCATGCGCCACACAAAAGGTAACTTGACTAACTACAAAACGCATATTGTGATGTAGAAAGTTGGCTCGACTGTTTGAATCAGCTGCAGCTGCGGTTTACTCACGAAGTGAATCGCACGCTTGTTAGAAGTACATTCGGAGCACTTAAAAAATACATCGCTCTCATCAAGTTCCGTCTCAGCATTCACCGGCTGGTGGGCAAGAGCGTGACATGGGATCGCCAGGAACTTACTTAAGGACTATCATCTCATTTGGCATTTACTCACGGACCCAAGAAACCAGTTCCGAAAAATGGTCGAGAATTATAACTTGTCTAATAGCAACTGGAAGATATGTTGCGCCATAAGCCTCTGATGGTACACAAGGTGCACGGTCCACTCGAAATCCTAATGCTATATTTGTAGTACATACACTAAGTCTTCTCTGTTGATGTCAGACTAGAGTTTTATTAGAGTTTTACTTTGCAACAATGGGATTCGAGCAATTGATCTGTATATTTTTAATAATGCACAATGCTACTATTCCTAGGCTGAATGTATGACATGGCTCTTATGTATCATTATGTATCGTTTCCATTAAGTACTAATTTAAATAAAGTCCCTCTGTCCTCAGTGCTAGGTTGTGGGTTTAATACCCATTATTATGATCAACCTGTTGAATAGTATAATAACAATATTCCTGTAAAAGTCATTTAGTAATGAACAACCTCAGTTCTGTGAAAGCACATCATGTCTCTGATGTGTACACTGCAGACCTGACCGGGGTTTGCACGCAAGGGCCTGTGTGTGTGTGTGTGTGTGTGTGTGTGTGTGTGTGTGTGTGTGTGTGTGTGTGTGTGTGTGTGTGTGTGTGTGTGTGTGTGTGTGTGTGTGTGTGTGTGTGTGAAACAAATAAAGATAAATATAGCTAGTGCCGCCACGAGCGGTCGTGCAGGGTAGAGGCTGCGCGAAAACGCCTCTAAAACAAGCGCGTGCCCACGCCCGATCCGTGGAAGCACTTAGAACTAGCAAACGTACTAGCCGAAATCAACGATCGCACACGGGTCATTGAGTGTGTACAGGGTTCGTCTGCGTGTGTGGCATTGGGCAATCTAGCGGCAACCGAGTGGCCTGAAGGCGGAACCGGCCAACCCGTCGCCCTCACCATCGTTGTGCTTCGAGATGAACTATTGCTAAAGATGATCGTCCTCGTCAACCACGGCGCTACCAGAGTTACCACGACATGCGCCTTAAAAGCGTTCTCGTTTGGGTCAGCGCCACCAGAATTGAATCGGCAAGTCAGCGGATATTACACAACTCGTAACGAAGACCCTCTCCGCGACCTCGCGGCCAGTGTGCGCAGTGTACAGCAAATGACAAACGATGTTGCGAGCGATATATCGGAAAAACTTTGCACTGACGCGACGGTCGCCACTGCAGGTTGTGCGAGTCTCGCGCAAAGTGCCATATCAAACGTGCACAAGCTAGTGACAAGCAACTTCACCAGATCCGTAGATTCTGCATACGCTCGGATAGGAATGAAAGTATCGAGAGATAACACCGACACAAGTTGCGCGACGGCGCTGGCTGCAGTCGCTACAACACTGGATTTATTAATCAACGTAATTGTGATCGTAATGGCGTTTCGAGTGTGCACCAGAAACTACAACCAGTACTACAGAAAACTGGCATGAGGGTCGCGGTCTAACGTTATGTTGGTGTCTCGCATCGACCGTCGACGGCCGTTTGCCAGCGGCTGAAAATGGCAGTTGACGAAATGGAAACGCCGACCGTCGATAGTGCACTCTCGCAAGTTCCAACCGCACCATCTCAGGAGACAGACCACAGAGTCATATTAGCTGAGGGTAGATAGAAAATGCGCAAACCGCCGCAACCGCCCATATACATACTATACGAGTTCAACATAGAGTGGAGTAAGAAGTTACTACCGATTGTATTTCCAACGTGCAAGCAGCTGGTGTTTGACGCTTTACTTGAGTATCACAGAGGTTGCGATGTCCTGTGTTCCACGAGCGCATGGAAACAAGTGAACAAACTTCTACGGACCGTACTGTTGGGGTATGAGCGAGCTGTAAAATCAATACACGCTAGACATGCGGACTTTGCCGCCTTACTGGACACGCATATCGCCACAACAAAACCGGGTCAAGTGTTCGGGGCGTCACCGCGCTCGACTATACACGTCTTGGCCTACCACGAGTACATGAGCCCACAGATCCTAAGCGAGGTCGAAGCCGTTGTGTCTACCCAACGCAAATTCAGCACAGCCGTGTGCGCTAAGACAAGTCCCTCTAGACTGCTGGAAATTTTGGAAACGTGGAAGGCTGGCATGTACGCGATTTCTACACATCTCAACGGTATGATCGCGATACTCTCGGCCGCACAACAACTAATGGTCATGTGTTCAGAAGGTCTGATCAGGTCTGACATGACCGGTTGTCAATCGACGTCGAGCGTGCACTCACACACGGATATCCTGGCGTACAGTAAAGCGACGTCGACCTCTAAGCTCACGTTGATCGCCGATGTTTCGAAGGGCAATCGAGTGTGTTGGCTGACGAAAGCTATAGTGACCGACGGTCGCGTCGACTACAATGTGCCTCATTGCGACTGGAGAGGCGTATGTGATCCTTTGCAAATCGATAACACCACCGCGGTCGAGTGTGAAGTCACGGTCGGCGGCGTGTTGTCCTTACTGTGCCCCATACAATGTGACGGTCCGTGTGACGGACCGGTGTGTTACGACCCGACTAACGAAACGTACCAGGTGATAACATTGCATCCGCCCATTACAGCGGAGCGAGCGTTTCGCCACACTCCCAAACCAAGGTTAATAGTTGTAGCGCACGCCCTTTCGGACCTCGGTGCACGTGAAACACTGGCGTACACTCACAACATCACGCTCGACACAGCTCAAGCGTTACGCGAAACAAAGGACGTGTTCAAATCCATAGAGAATATACGGTCTTTAGCGTATGCGTATATAAAGGAGGTCGATGACATTTACAGACCTGGCGGCGTGGTCACCACAGTAGAACAACAAGGTGCTCTCAAGCGCACACAGATACTGGCCGCATTATCACTCGCAATGTCTATCCTGACATGCCCGTTTCTGATTTCTATGTATATTAAATTATGACAAGAGCTACGGTGGTTACGATTACACTCTGACCACGTGCCTTAGTTTCTGCTAGTGACCTATAAATACATTTGCCCACTTGCTCTCACTGCCATTATAGCGGCTGTACCCACACGTACAACACCCAAGAAAAAAAAAGATCTCGCTGTCTGTACTGGGTGTACTCTCAGTAGTCGCAGTTGCTCAGGCCATGGTGGTACGCTCACATAACGCCTCTGAGAACCGTCCCATCACACCACCTCCTACACTACTCGCGAAGGAGTATTCAACACTCCCTTTGTACGAAGACAACCATTATAACGAGCACAGCACAACGCTTGCCGCACGTGAAGACAACATGCAGGAAACAACGCTACCACCTGTCGTGAGAACAACGGATTCGAGTGACAACGATCGCGACTATGACGAGCACATTACAGCACCCTCTGTGCACGAAGACCAGGTGCAGGAGACAACGCTACCACCTGTCGTGAGAAACAAGAGTTTGGTTAACAATGATCATCGTCGTGTCCCATTGTAAACTGGGCGTGCCATCGCACACATCGTACATGTGTGTTAACCCACCTGTATGCGACAGACTTTGTGTGTTGCATGACATCGAGATGTATTGACGTCTGTGTCAATACAGGACTCTCTATAAGCCGGGAGCTGGACGCTAACGACCCGTGCATGCGCCACACAAAAGGTATCGTACATGTGCTAACCCACCTGTATGCGACAGACTTTGTGTGTTGCATGACATCGAGATGTATTGACGTCTGTGTCAATACAGGACTCTCTAAGCTGGGAGCTGGACGCTAACAACCCGTGCATGTGCCACACAAAAAGGTATCGTACATGTGTTAACCCACCTGTATGCGACAGACTTTGTGTGTTGCATGACATCGAGATGTATTGACGTCTGTGTCAATACAGGACTCTCTAAGCTGGGAGCTGGACGATAACGACCCGTGCATGCGCCACACAAAAGGTAACTCGACTAACTACAAAATGCATATTGTGATGTAGAAAGTTGGCTCGACTGTTTGAATCAGCTGCAGCTGCGGTTTACTCACAAAGTGAATCGCACGCTTGTTAGAAGTACATTCGGAGCACTTAAAAAATACATTGCTCTCATCGAGTTCCGTCTCAGCGTTCACCGGCTGATGGGCAAGAGCGTGACATGGGATCGCCAGAAACTTACTTAAGGACTATCATCTCATTTGGCATTTACTCACGGACCCAAGAAACCAGTTCCGAAAAATGGTCGAGAATTATAACTTGTCTAATAGCAACTGGAAGATATGTTGCGTCATAAGCCTCTGATGGTTCACAAGGTGCACGGTCCACTCGAAATCCTAATGCTGTATTTGTAGTACATACACTAAGTCTTCTCTGTTGATGTCGGACTAGAGTTTTATTAGAGTTTTACTTTGCAACAATGGGATTCGAGCAATTGATGAGTATATTTTTAATAGTGCACAATGCTACTATTCCTAGGCTGAATGTACGACATGGCTCTTATGTATCATTATGTATCGTTTCCATTAAGTACTAATGGCATTCACTCACGGACCCAAGAAACCAGTTCCGAAAAATGGTCGAGAATTATAACTTGTCTAATAGCAACTGGAAGATATGTTGCGTCATAAGCCTCTGATGGTTCACAAGGTGCACGGTCCACTCTAGATCCTAATGCTGTATTTGTAGTACATACACTAAGTCTTCTCTGTTGATGTCAGACTAGAGTTTTATTAGTTTTACTTTGCAACAATGGGATTCGAGCAATTGATGTGTATATTTTTAATAGTGCACAATGCTACTATTCCTAGGCTGAATGTGTGACATGGCTCTTATGTATCATTATGTATCGTTTCCATTAAGTACTAATTTAAATAAAGTCCCTCTGTCCTCAGTGCTAGGTTGTGGGTTTAAGTGGCAAGACGCTCCTCGGGGCGCATATTGCTTGGGCCTCTCTCCTGGATGCCCTCTGTCAGACCGAGTGTTGACATGTGGCAAGACTCTCCTCGGGGCGCGTCTTGCTTGGGCTTCTCTCATGGAGGCCGTCAGTCAGACCCAGTGTTGACATGTGTCAAGACGCTCCTCGGGGCGTTTCTTGCTTCGGCCTCTCTCCTGGAGGCGCTCAGTCAGACCCAGTGTTGACATGTGGCAAGACGCTCCTCGGGGCACGTCTTGCTTGGACCTCTCTCCCTGAGGCGCTCAGTATGACCGAGTAGTGACATGTGGCAAGACGCTCCTCGGGGCGCGTCTTGCTTGGGCCTCTCTCATGGAGGCCCTCTGTCAGACCCAGTGTTGACATGTGTCAAGACGCTCCTCGGGGGGCGTCTTGCTTTGGCCTCTCTCCTGGAAGCACTCAGTCAGACCGAGTGCTGACATGTGGCAAGAAGCTCCTCGGGGCGCGTCTTGCTTGGGCCTCTCTCCAGAAGGCCCTCAATCAGACCCAGTGTTGACACGTGGCAAGACGCTCCTCGGGGCGCGTCTTGCTTGGGCCTCTCTCTTGGAGGCGCTCAGTCAGACTGAGTAGTGACATGTGGCCTGACGCTCCTCGGGGCGCGTGTTGCTTGGGCCTCTCTCCTGGAGGCGCTCAGTCAGACCAAGTGGTGACATGTGGCAAGACAATCCTTGGGGCGCATCTTTCTTGGGCCTCTCTCCTGGAGGCCCTCTGTCAGACCCAGTGTTGACATGTGGCAAGACACTCCTCGGGGCACGTCTTGCTTGGGCCTCTCTCATGGAGAACCTCTGTCAGACCCAGTGTTGACATGTGTCAAGACGCTCCTCGGGGCGCGTCTTGCTTTGGCCTCTCTCCTGGAGGCGCTCAGTCAGACCGAGTTCTGACAGGTGGCAAGAAGCTCCTCGGGGCGCGTCTTGCTTGGGCTTCTCTCCTGGAGGCCCTCAGTAAGACCCATTGTCGACATGTGGCAAGACGCTCCTCGGGGCGCGTCTTGCTTGGGCCTCTCTCCTGGAGGCGCTCAGTCAGACTGAGTAGTGACATGTGGCCTGACGCTCCTCAGGGCGCGTGTTGCTTGGGCCTCTCTCCTGGAGGGGCTCAGTCAGACCAAGTGGTGACATGTGGCAAGACACTCCTCGGGGCGCGTCTTGCTTGGGCCTCTCTCCTGGAGGCCCTCTGTCATACCCAGTGTTGACATGTGTCAAGACGCTCCTCGGGGCGCGTCTTGCTTGGGCTTCTCTCCTGGAGGCCCTCAGTCCGACCCATTGTTGGCATGTGGCAAGACGCACCTCGGGGCGCGTCTTGCTTGGGCCTCTCTCCTGGAGGCCCTCAGTCAGACCCATTGTTGACATGTGGCAAGACGCTCCTCGGGGTGCGTCTTGCTTGGGCCTCTCTCCTGGAGGCGCTCAGTCAGACCGAGTGCTGACAAGTGGCAAGACGCTCCTCGGGGCGCGTCTTGCTTGGGCCTCTCTCCTGGAGGCGCTCAGTCAGACTGAGTAGTGACATGTGGCCTGACGATCCTCGGGGCACGTCTTGCTTGGGCCTCTCTCCTGGAGGCGCTCAGTCAGACCCAGTGGTGACTGTGGCAAGACACTCCTCGGGGCGCGTCTTGCTTGGGCCTCTCTCGTGGAGGCCCTCTGTCAGACCCAGTGTTGACATGTGTCAAGACGCTCCTCGGGGCGCGTCTTGCTTGGGCTTCTCTCCTGGAGGCCCTCAGTCAGACCCATTGTTGACATGTGGCAAGACGCTCCTCGGGGCGCGTCTTGCTTGGGCTTCTCTCCTGGAGGCGCTCAGACAGACCCAGTGTTGACATGTGACAAGATGCTCCTCGGGGCGCGTCTTGCTTGGGCCTCTCTCCTGGAGGCGCTCAGTCAGAACCAGAGGTGACATGTGGCAAGACGCTCCTCGGGGCGCGTCTTGCTTGGTCCTCTCTCCTGGAGGCCCTCTGTCAGACCCAGTGTTGACATGTGGCAAGACGCTCCTTCGGGCGCATCTTGCTTGGGCCTCTCTCCTGGAGGCCCTCAGTCAGACCCATTGTTGACATGTGGCAAGACGCTCCTCGGGGCGCATCTTGCTTGGGCCTCTCTCCTGGAGGCGCTCAGTCAGACCCAGTGTTGACATGTGGCAAGACGCTCCTCGGGGCGCGTCTTGCTTGGGCCTCTCTCCTGGAGGCGCTCAGTCAGACCCAGTGTTGACATGTGGCAAGACGCTCCTCGGGGCGCGTCTTGCTTGGGCCTCTCTCCTGGAGGCGCTCATTCAGACCCAGTGGTGACATGTGGCAAGACGCTCCTCGGGGCGCGTATTGCTTGGGCCTCTCTCCTGAATGCCCTCTGTCAGACCGAGTGTTGACATGTGGCAAGACTCTCCTCGGGGCGCGTCTTGCTTGGGCTTCTCTCATGGAGGCCCTCAGTCCGACCCAGTGTTGACATATGTCAAGACGCTCCTCGGGGCGTGTCTTGCTTGGGTCTCTCTCCTGGAGGCGCTCAGTCAGACCCAGTGTTGACATGTGGCAAGACGCTCCTCTGGGCGCATCTTGCTTGGGCTTCTCTCCTGGAGGCCCTCAGTCAGACCCATTGTTGACATGTGGCAAGACGCTCCTCGGGGCACGTCTTGCTTGGGCCTCTCTCCTGGAGGCGCTCAGTCAGACCGAGTAGTGACATTTGGCAAGACGCTCCTCGGGGCGCGTCTTGCTTGGACCTCTCTCCTGGAGGCGCTCAGTTAGACCGAGTAGTGACATGTGGCAAGACGCTCCTCGGGGCGTGTCTTGCTTGGGCCTCTCTCCTGGAGGAGCTCAGTCAGACCGAGTGCTGACATAAGGCAAGACGCTCCTCGGGGCGCGTCTTGCTGGGGCCTCTCTCCTGGAGGTGCTCAATCAGACCCAGTGGTGACACGTGGCAAGACGCTCCTCTGGGCGCGTCTTGCTTGGGCCTCTCTCCTGGAGGAGCTCAGTCAGACCCAGTGGTGACACGTGGCAAGACGCTCCTCGGGGCGCATCTTGCTTGGGCCTCTCTCCTGGAGGCGCTAAGTCAGACCCAGTGTTGACACGTGGCAAGACGCTCCTCGGGGCGCGTCTTGCTTGGGCCTCTCTCCTGGAGGCGCTCAGTCAGACACAGTGTTGACATGTGGCAAGACACTCCTCGGGGCGCGTCTTGCTTGGGCTTCTCTCATGGAGGCCCTCAGTAAGACCCATTGTTGACATGTGGAAAGAAGCTCCTCGGGGCGCGTATTGCTTGGGCCTCTCTCCTGGATGCCCTCTGTCAGACCCAGTGTTGACATGTGGCAAGACTCTCCTCGGGGCACGTCTTGCTTGGACCTCTCTCCTGGAGGCGCTCAGTCAGTCCGAGTAGTGACATGTGGCAAGACGCTCCTCGGGGCGCGACTTGCTTGGGCCTCTCTCCTGGAGGCGCTCAATTAGACCCAGTGTTGACATGTGGCAAGACGCTCCTCGGGGCGCGTCTTGCTTGGGCTTCTCTCCTGGAGGCCATCAGTCAGACCCATTGTTGACATGTGGCAAGACGCTCCTCGGGGCGCGTCTTTGTTGGGGCCTCTCTCCTGGAGGCGCTCAGTCAGACCCAGTGTTGACATGTGTCAAGACGCTCCTCGGGCGTTTCTTGCTTGCGCCTCTCACCTGGTGGCGCTCAGTAAGACCCAGAGGTGACATGTGGCAAGACGCTCCTCAGGCCTCTCTCCTGGAGGCGCTCAGTCAGACCCAGTGTTGACATGTGGCAAGACGCTCCTCGGGGAGCTTCTTGCTTGGGCCTCTCTCCTGGAGGTGCTCAGTCAGACCCAGTGTTGACATGTGGCAAGACGCTCCTCGGGGCGCGTCTTGCTGGGGCTTCTCTCATGGAGGCACTCAGTCAGACCCAGTGTTGACATGTGGCAAGATGCTCGTCGGGGCACGTCTTGCTTGGGACTCTCTCCTGGAGGCGCTCAGTCAGACCCAGAGGAGACATGTGTCAAGACGCTCCTCGGGGCGCGTCTTGCTTGGGCCTCTCTCCTGGAGGCGCTCAGTCAGACCGAGTGCTGACATGTGGCAAGAACCTCCTCGGGGCGCGTCTTGCTTGGGCTTCTCTCCTGGAGGCCCTCTGTCAGACCCAGTGTTCAGCTGTGGCAAGACGCTCCTCGGGGCGCGTCTTGCTTGGGCCTCTCATCTGGAGGCGCTCAGTCAGACCCAGTGTTGACACGTGGCAAGACGCTCCTCGGGGCGCGTCTTGCTTGGGCCTCTCTCCTGGAGGCGCTCAGTCAGACCCAGTGTTGGCATGTGGCAAGACACTCCTCGGGGCGCGTCTTGGTTGGGCCTCTCTCCTGGAGGCGCTCATTCAGACCCAGTGGTGACATGTGGCAAGACGCTCCTCGGGGCGCGTATTGCTTGGGCCTCTCTCCTGAATGCCCTCTGTCAGACCGAGTGTTGACATGTAGCAAGACTCTCCTCGGGGCGCGTCTTGCTTGGGCTTCTCTCATGGAGTTCCTCAGTCCGACCCAGTGTTGACATGTGGCAAGACGCTCCTCTGGGCGCGTCTTGCTTGGGCTTCTCTCCTGGAGGCCCTCAGTCAGACCCATTGTTGACATGTGGCAAGACGCTCCTCGGGGCACGTCTTGCTTGGGCCTCTCTCCTGGAGGCGCTCAGTCAGACCGAGTATTGACATGTGGCAAGATGCTCCTCGGGGCGCGTCTTGCTTGGATCTCCCTCCTGGAGGCGCTCAGTCAGACCGAGTAGTGACATTTGGCAAGGCGCTCCTCGGGGCGCGTCTTGCTTGGACCTCTCTCCTGGAGGCGCTCAGTTAGACCGAGTAGTGACATGTGGCAAGACGCTCCTCGGGGCACGTCTTGCTTGGGCCTCTCTAATGGAGGCGCTCAGTCAGACCGAGTGCTGACATAAGGCAAGACGCTCCTCAGGGCGCGTCTTGCTGGGGCCTCTCTCCTGGAGGAGCTCAGTCAGACCCAGTGGTGACACGTGGCAAGACGCCCCTCGGGGCGCACCTTGCTTGGGCCTCTCTCCTGGAGGCGCTAAGTCAGACCCAGTGTTGACACGTGGCAAGACGCTCCTCGGGGCGCGTCTTGCTTGGGCCTCTCTCCTGGAGGCGCTCAGTCAGACCCAGTGTTGACATGTGGCAAGACTCTCCTCGGGGCGCGTCTTGCTTGGACCTCTCTCCTGGAGGCGCTCAGTCAGACCGAGTAATGACATGTGGCAAGACGCTCCTCGGGGCGCGTCTTGCTTGGGCCTCTCTCCTGGAGGCGCTCAATTAGACCCAGTGTTGACATGTGGCAAGACGCTCCTCGGGGCGCTTCTTGCTTTGGCCTCTCTCCTGGAGGCGCTCAGTCCGACCGAGTGCTGACATGTGCCCCGGAGGCACTCAGTCAGACCGAGTAGTGACATGTTGCAAGACGCTCCTCGGGGCGCATCTTGCTTGGGCCTCTCTCCAGAAGGCCCTCAATCAGACCCAGTGTTGACACGTGGCAAGACGCTCCTCGGGGCACGTCTTGCCTTATGTCAGCACTCGGTCTGACTGAGCGCCTCCATTAGAGAGGCCCAAGCAAGACGCGCCCCGAGGAGTGTCTTACCACATGTCAACAATGGGTCTGACTGAGGGCCTCCAGGAGAGAAGCCCAAGCAAGACGCGCCCAGAGGAGCGTCTTGCCACATGTCAACACTGGGTCGGACTGAGGAACTCCATGAGAGAAGCCCAAGCAAGAAGCGCCCCGAGGAGAGTCTTGCCACATGTCAACACTCGGTCTGACAGAGGGCATTCAGGAGAGAGGCCCAAGCAATACGCGCCCCGAGGAGCGTCTTGCCACATGTCACCACTGGGTCTGAATGAGCGCCTCCAGGAGAGAGGCCCAACCAAGACGCGCCCCGAAGAGTGTCTTGCCACATGCCAACACTGGGTCTGACTGAGCGCCTCCAGGAGAGAGGCCCAAGCAAGATGCGCCCCGAGGAGCGTCTTGCCACGTGTCAACACTGGGTCTGACTGAGCGCCTCCAGGAGAGAGGCCCAAGCAAGACGAGCCCCGAGGAGCGTCTTGCCAAATGTGAACACTGGGTCTGACTGAGCGTCTCCAGGAGAGAGGCCCAAGCAAGACGCGCCCGGAGGAGCGTCTTGCAACATGTCAGCACTCGGTCTGACTGAGCGCCTCCAGGAGGGAGGCCCAAGCAAGACGCGCCCCGAGGAGCGTCTTGACACATGTCTCCTCTGGGTCTGACTGAGCACCTCCAGGAGAGAGGCCCAAGCAAGAAGCGCCCCGAGGAGCGTCTTGCCACATGTCAACACTGGGTCTGACTGAGCGCCTCCAGGAGAGAGGCACAAGGAGCGTCTTGCCACATGTCACCTCTGGGTCTGACTGAGCGCCTCCAGGAGAGAGGCGCAAGCAAGAAACGCCCGAGGAGCGTCTTGACACATGTCAACACTGGGTCTGACTGAGCGCCTCCAGGAGAGAGGCCCCAGCAAGACGCGCCCCGAGTTGCGTCTTGCCACATGTCAGCACTCTGTCTGACTGAGCGCCTCCAGGAGAGAGGCCCAAGCAAGAAGCGCCCCGAGGAGCGTCTTGCCACATGTCAACAATGGGTCTGACTGAGGGCCTCCAGGAGAGAAGCCCAAGCAAGACGCGCCCCGAGGAGCGTCTTGCCACATGTCACTACTCGGTTCGACTGAGCGCCTCCAGGAGAGAGGTCCAAGCAAGACGCACCCCGAGGAGAGTCTTGCCACATGTCAACACTGGGTCTGACAGAGGGCATCCAGGAGAGAGGCCCAAGCAATATGCGCCCCGAGGAGCCTCTTGCCACATGTCAACAATGGGTCTGACTGAGGGCCTCCAGGAGAGAAGCCAAAGCAAGACGCGCCCCGAGGAGCTTCTTTCCACATGTCAACAATGGGTCTTACTGAGGGCCTCCATGAGAGAAGCCCAAGCAAGACGCGCCCCGAGGAGTGTCTTGCCACATGTCAACACTGTGTCTGACTGAGCGCCTCCAGGAGAGAGGCCCAAGCAAGATGCGCCCCGAGGAGCGTCTTGCCACGTGTCACCACTGGGTCTGACTGAGCTCCTCCAGGAGAGAGGCCCAAGCAAGACGTGCCCAGAGGAGCGTCTTGCCACGTGTCACCACTGGGTCTGATTGAGCACCTCCAGGAGAGAGGCCCAAGCAAGACGCGCCCAGAGGAGCGTCTTGCCACATGTCAACACTGGGTCTGACTGAGCGCCTCCAGGAGAGAGGCCCAAGCAAGACACGCCCCGAGGAGCGTCTTGACACATGTCAACACTGGGTCGGACTGAGGGCCTCCATGAGAGAAGCCCAAGCAAGACGCGCCCCGAGGAGAGTCTTGCCATCAGACCCAGAGGTGACATGTGGCAAGACGCTCCTCGGGCCTCTCTCCTGGAGGCGCTCAGTCAGACCCAGTGTTGACATGTGGCAAGACGCTCCTCGGGGCGGTTCTTGCTTGGGCCTCTCTCCTGGAGGTGCTCAGTCAGACCCAGTGTTGACATGTGGCAAGACGCTCCTCGGGGCGCGTCTTGCTGGGGCTTCTCTCATGGAGGCACTCAGTCAGACCCTGTGTTGACATGTGGCAAGATGCTCGTCGGGGCACGTCTTGCTTGGGCCTCTCTCCTGGAGGCGCTCAGTCAGACCGAGTGCTGACATGTTGCAAGACGCTCCTCCGGGCGCGTCTTGCTTGGGCCTCTCTCCTGGAGGCGCTCAGTCAGACCCAGTGTTCACATGTGGCAAGACGCTCCTCGGGGCGCGTCTTGCTTGGGCCTCTCTCCTGGAGGCGCTCAGTCAGACCCAGTGTTGACACGTGGCAAGACGCTCCTCGGGGCGCGTCTTGCTTGGGCCTCTCTCCTGGAGGCGCTCAGTCAGACCCAGTGTTAGCATGTGGCAAGACACTCCTCGGGGCGCGTCTTGGTTGGGCCTCTCTCCTGGAGGCGCTCATTCAGACCCAGTGGTGACATGTGGCAAGACGCTCCTCGGGGCGCGTATTGCTTGGACCTCTCTCCTGAATGCCCTCTGTCAGACCGAGTGTTGACATGTGGCAAGACTCTCCTCGGGGCGCGTCTTGCTGGGGCGTCTCTCCTGGAGGCGCTCAGTCAGACCCAGTGCTGACATGTGGCAAGACGCTCCTCGGGGCGCGTCTTGCTTGGGCCTCTCTCCTGGAGGCGCTCAGTCAGACTGAGTAGTGACATGTGGCCTGACGCTCCTCGGGGCGCGTCTTGCTTGGGCCTCTCTCCTGGAGGCGCTCAGTCAGACCCAGTGGTGACATGTGGCAAGACACTCCTCGGGGCGCGTCTTGCTTGGGCCTCTCTCCTGGAGGCCCTCAGTCAGACCCATTGTTGACATGTGGCAAGACGCTCCTCGGGGCGCGTCTTGCTTGGGCTTCTCTCCTGGAGGCGCTCAGACAGACCCAGTGTTGACATATGACAAGACGCTCCTCGGGGCGCGTCTTGCTTGGGCCTCTCTCCTGGAGGCGCTCAGTCAGAACCAGAGGTGACATGTGGCAAGACGCTCCTCGGGGCGCGTCTTGCTTGGGCCTCTCTCCTGGAGGACCTCTGTCAGACCCAGTGTTGACATGTGGCAAGACGCTCCTCAGGCCTCTCTCCTGTAGACGCTCAGTCAGACCCAGTGTTGACATGTGGCAAGACGCTCCTCGGGGCGCGTCTTGCTGGGGCTTCTCTCATGGAGGCACTCAGTCAGACCCTGTGTTGACATGTGGCAAGATGCTCGTCGGGGCACGTCTTGCTTGGGCCTCTCTCCTGGAGGCGCTCAGTCAGACCCAGAGGAGACATGTGTCAAGACGCTCCTCGGGGCGCGTCTTGCTTGGGCCTCTCTCCTGGAGGCGCTCAGTCAGACCGAGTGCTGACATGTTGCAAGACGCTCCTCCGGGCGCGTCTTGCTTGGGCCTCTCTCCTGGAGGCGCTCAGTCAGACCCAGTGTTGACACGTGGCAAGACGCTCCTCGGGGCGCGTCTTGCTTGGGCCTCTCTCCTGGAGGCGCTCAGTCAGACCCAGTGTTAGCATGTGGCAAGACGCTCCTCGGGGCTCATCTTGCTTGGGCCTCTCTCCTGGAGGCGCTCAGGCAGACCCAGTGTTGACACGTGGCAAGACGCTCCTCGGGGCGCATCTTGCTTGGGCCTCTCTCCTGGAGGCGCTCAGTCAGACCCAGTGTTGGCATGTGGCAAGACACTCCTCGGGGCGCGTCTTGGTTGGGCCTTTCTCCTGGAGGCGCTCATTCAGACCCAGTGGTGACATGTGGCAAGACGCTCCTCGGGGCGCGTATTGCTTGGGCCTCTCTCCTGAATGCCCTCTGTCAGACCGAGTGTTGACATGTGGCAAGACTCTCCTCGGGTCGCGTCTTGCTTGGGCTTCTCTCATGGAGTTCCTCAGTCCGACCCAGTGTTGACATGTGGCAAGACGCTCCTCTGGGCGCGTCTTGCTTGGGCTTCTCTCCTGGAGGCCCTCAGTCAGAGCCATTGTTGACATGTGGCAAGACACTCCTCGGGGCGCGTCTTGCTTGGGCCTCTCTAATGGAGACGCTCAGTCAGACCGAGTGCTGACATAAGGCAAGACGCGCCCCGAGGAGCGTCTTGCCACGTGTCAACACTGGGTCTGATTGAGGGCCTTCTGGAGAGAGGCCCAAGCAAGACGCGCCCCGAGGAGCGTCTTGCCACATGTCACTACTCGGTCTGACTGAGAGCCTCCGGGGCACATGTCAGCACTCGGTCGGACTGAGCGCCTCCAGGAGAGAGGCCAAAGCAAGACGCGCCCCGAGGAGCGTCTTGACACATGTCAACACTGGGTCTGACAGAGGGTATTCAGGAGAGAGGCCCAAGCAATACGCGCCCCGAGGAGCATCTTGCCACATGTCACCACTGGGTCTGAATGAGCGCCTCCAGGAGAGAAGCCCAAGCAAAACGCGCCCCGAGGAGCGTCTTGCCACATGTCAACACTGGGTCTAATTGAGCGCCTCCAGGAGAGAGGCCCAAGCAAGACGCGCCCCGAGGAGCGTCTTGCCACATGTCATTACTCGGTCTGACTGAGCGCCTCCAGGAGAGAGGTCCAAGCAAGACGCGCCCCGAGGAGAGTCTTGCCACATGTCAACACTGGGTCTGACTGAGCGCCTCCAGGAGAGAGGCCCAAGCACGACGCGCCCCGAGGAGCGTCTTGCCACGTGTCAACACTGGGTCTGACTTAGCGCCTCCAGGAGAGAGGCCCAAGCAAGGTGCGCCCCGAGGGGCGTCTTGCCACGTGACACCACTGGGTCTGACTGAGCTCCTCCAGGAGAGAGGCCCAAGCAAGACGCGCCCCGAGGAGCGTCTTGCCTTATGTCAGTACTCGGTCTGACTGAGCGCCTCCATTAGAGAGGCCCAAGCAAGACGTGCCCCGAGGAGCGTCTTGCCACATGTCACTACTCGGTCTAACTGAGCGCCTCCAGGAGAGAGGTCCAAGCAAGAAGCGCCCCGAGGAGCGTCTTGCCAAATGTCACTACTCGGTCTGACTGTGCGCCTCCAGGAGGGAGGTCCAAGCAAGACGCGCCCCGAGGAGCATCTTGCCACATGTCACTACTCGGTCTGACTGAGTGCCTCCAGGAGAGAGGCCCAAGCAAGACGTGCCCCGAGGAGCGTCTTGCCAAATGTCAACAATGGGTCTGACTGAGGGCCTCCAGGAGAGAAGCCCAAGCAAGACGCGCCCAGAGGAGCGTCTTGCCACATGTCAACACTGGGTCGGACTGAGGAACTCCATGAGAGAAGCCCAAGCAAGACACGCCCCGAGGAGAGTCTTGCCACATGTCAACACTCGGTCTGACAGAGGGCATTCAGGAGAGAGGCCCAAGCAATACGCGCCCCGAGGAGCGTCTTGCCACATGTCACCACTGGGTCTGAATGAGCGCCTCCAGGAGAGAGGCCCAACCAAGACGCGCCCCGAGGAGTGTCTTGCCACATGCCAACACTGGGTCTGACTGAGCGCCTCCAGGAGAGAGGCCCAAGCAAGACGCGCCCCGAGGAGCTTCTTGCCACGTTTCAACACTGGGTCTGACTGAGCGCCTCCACGAGAGAGGCCCAAGCAAGACGCGCCCCGAGGAGCTTCTTTCCACATGTCAACAATGGGTCTTACTGAGGGCCTCCATGAGAGAAGCCCAAGCAAGACGCGCCCCGAGGAGTGTCTTGCCACATGTCAACACTGTGTCTGACTGAGCGCCTCCAGGAGAGAGGCCCAAGCAAGATGCGCCCGGAGGAGCGTCTTGCCACATGTCAACACTGGGTCTGACAGAGGGCCTCCAGGAGAGAGGCCCAAGCAAGACGTGCCCCGAGGAGCGTCTTGTCACATGTCAACACTGGGTCTTTCTGAGCGCCTCCAGGAGAGAAGCCCAAGCAAGACGCGCCCCGAGGAGCGTCTTGCCAAATGTCAGCACTCGGTCTGACTGAGCGCCTCCAGGAGAGAGGCCCAAGCAAGACGCGCCCCGAGGAGCGTCTTGCCACATGTCAACAATGGGTCTGACTGAGGGCCTCCAGGAGAGAAGCCCAAGCAACACACGGCCCGAGGAGCGTCATGCCACATGTCAGCACTCGGTCTGACTGAGCGCCTCCAGGAGAGAGGCCAAAGCAAGACGCGCCCCGAGGAGCGTCTTGACACATGTCAACACTGGGTCTGACAGAGGGCCTCCATGAGAGAGGCCCAAGCAAGACGCGCCCCGAGGAGTGTCTTGCCACATGTCAACACTGGGTCTGACAGAGGGCCTCCAGGAGAGAGGCCCAAGCAAGACGCGCCCCGAGAAGTGTCTTGACACATGTCACCACTTGGTCTGACTGAGCGCCTCCAGGAGAGAGGCCCAAGCAACACGCGCCCCGAGGAGCGTCAGACCACATGTCACTACTCATTCTGACTGAGCGCCTCCAGGAGATAGCCCCAAGCAAGACGCGCCCCGAGGAGCGTCTTGCCACGTGTCAACACTGGGTCTGATTGAGGGCCTTCTGGAGACAGGCCCAAGCAAGACGCGCCCCGAGGAGCGTCTTGCCACATGTCACCACTTGGTCTGACTGAGCGCCTCCAGGAGAGAGGCCCAAGCAACACGCGCCCCGAGGAGCGTCAGGCCACATGTCACTACTCAGTATGACTGAGCGCCTCCTGGAGAGAGGCCCAAGCAAGACGCGCCCCGAGGAGCGTCTTGCCACATGTCAACAATGGGTCTTACTGAGGGCCTCCAGGAGAGAAGCCCAAGCAAGACGCGCCCCGAGGAGGTTCTTGCCACATGTCAGCACTCGGTCTGAATGAGCGCCTCCAGGAGAGAGGCCAAAGCAAGACGCGCCCCGAGGAGCGTCTTGACACATGTCAACACTGGGTCTGACAGAGGGCCTCCATGAGAGAGGCCCAAGCAAGACGCGCCCCGAGGAGTGTCTTGCCACATGTCAACACTGGGTCTGACAGAGGGCCTCCAGGAGAGAGGCCCAAGCAAGACGCGCCCCGAGGAGTGTCTTGCCACATGTCACCACTTGGTCTGACTGAGCGCCTCCAGGAGAGAGGCCCAAGCAAGACGCGCCCCGAGGAGCGTCTTGCCACGTGTCAACACTGGGTCTGATTGAGGGCCTTCTGGAGAGAGGCCCAAGCAAGACGCGCCCCGAGGAGCGTCTTGCCACATGTCAACAATGGTTCTTACTGACGGCCTCCAGGTGAGAAGCCCAAGCAAGACGCGCCCCGAGGAGCTTCTTGCCACATGTCAGCACTCGGTCTGACTGAGCGCCTCCAGGAGAGAGGCCAAAGCAAGACGCCCCCCGAGGAGCTTCTTGACACATGTCAACACTGGGTCTGACAGAGGGCCTCCATGAGAGAGGCCCAAGCAAGACGCGCCCCGAGGAGTGTCTTGCCAAATGTCAACACTGGGTCTGACTGAGCGCCTCAGGGAGAGAGGTCCAAGCAAGACGCGCCCCGAGGAGCGTCTTGCCACATGTCACTACTCGGTCTGACTGAGCGCCTCAGGGAGAGAGGTCCAAGCAAGACGCGCCCCGAGGAGCGTCTTGCCACATGTCAACACTGGGTCTGATTGAGGGCCTTCTGGAGAGAGGCCCAAGCAAGACGCGCCCCGAGGAGCGTCTTGCCACATGTCAACAATGGGTCTTACTGAGGGCCTCCAGGAGAGAGGCCCAAGCAAGATGCGCCCGGAGGAGCGTTTTGCCACATGTCAACACTGGGTCTGACAGAGGGTCTCCAGGAGAGAGGCCCAAGCAAGACGCACCCCGAGGAGCGGCTTGCCACATGTCACCTCTGGTTCTGACTGAGCGCCTCCAGGAGAGAGGCCCAAGCAAGACGCGCCCCGAGGAGCGTCTTGCCACATGTCAACACTGGGTCTGACAGAGGGCCTCCATGAGAGAGGCCCAAGCAAGAAGCGCCCCGAGGAGCGTCTTGCGACATGTCACTACTCGGTCTAACTGAGCGCCTCCAGGAGAGAGGTCCAAGCAAGACGCGCCCCGAGGAGCGTCTTGCCACATGTCACTACTCGGTCTGACTGAGCGCCTCCAGGAGAGAGGTCCAAGCAAGACGTGCCCCGAGGAGCGTCTTGCCACATGTCAACAATGGGTCTGACTGAGGGCCTCCAGGAGAGAAGCCCAAGCAAGACGCGCCCCGTGGAGCGTCTTGCCACATGTCAACACTGGGTCTGACTGAGCGCCTCCAGGAGAGAGGCCCAAGCAAGACGCGCCCCGAGGAGCGTCTTGCCACATGTCAACAATGGGTCTGACTGAGGGCCTCCAGGAGAGAAGCCCAAGCAAGACGCGCCCCGTGGAGCGTCTTGCCACATGTCAACACTGGGTCTTATTGAGGGCCTTCTGGAGAGAGGCCCAAGCAATACGCGCCCCGAGGAGCGTCTTGCCACATGTCAACAATGGGTCTTACTGAGGGCCTCCAGGAGAGAGGCCCAAGCAAGATGCGCCCGGAGGAGCGTCTTGCAACATGTCAACACTGGGTCTGACAGAGGGCCGCCAGGAGAGAGGCCCAAGCAAGACGCGCCCCGAGGAGCGTCTTGCCACATGTCACCTCTGGTTCTGACTGAGCGCCTCCAGGAGAGAGGCACAAGCAAGACGCGCCCCGAGGAGCGTCTTGCCACATGTCAACAATGGGTCTGACTGAGGGCCTCCAGGAGAGAAGCCCAAGCAAGACGCGCCCCGTGGAGCGTCTTGACACATGTCAACACTGGGTCTGACAGAGGGCCTCCAGGAGAGGGGCCCAAGCAAGACGCGCCCCGAGGAGTGTCTTGCCACATGTCACCAATGGGTCTTACTGAGCGCCTCCAGGAGAGAGGCCCAAGCAAGACGCGCCCCGAGGAGCGTCAGGCCACATGTCACTACTCAGTCTGACTGAGCGCCTCCAGGAGAGAGGCCCAAGCAAGACGCGCCCCGAGGAGCGTCTTGCCACGTGTCAACACTGGGTCTGATTGAGGGCCTTCTGGAGAGAGGCCCAAGCAAGACGCACCACGAGGAGCGTCTTGCCACATGTCAACAATGGGTCTTACTGAGGGCCTCCAGGAGAGAAGCCCAAGCAAGACGCGCCCCGAGGAGCGTCTTGCCACATGTCAACACTGGGTCTAATTGAGCGCCTCCAGGAGAGACGCCCAAGCAAGACATACCCCGAGGAGCGTCTTGCCACATGTCACTACTCGGTCTGACTGAGCGCCTCCAGGAGAGAGGTCCAAGCAACACGTGCCCCGAGGAGCGTCTTGCCACAGGTCAACAATGGGTCTGACTGAGGGCCTCCAGGAGAGAAGCCGAAGCAAGAAGCGCCCCGAGGAGCGTCTTGCCACATGTCAACACTGGGTCTGACTGAGCGCCTCCAGGAGAGAGGCCCAAGCAAAACACGCCCCGAGGAGCGTCTTGACACATGTCAACACTGGGTCTGACTGAGGGCCTCCATGAGAGAAGCCCAAGCAAGACGCGCCCAGAGGAGAGTCTTGCCACATGTCAACACTGGGTCTGACAGAGGGCATCCAGGAGAGAGGCCCAAGCAATACGCGCCCCGAGGAGCGTCTTGCCACATGTCAACAATGGGTCTGACTGAGGGCCTCCAGGAGAGAAGCCAAAGCAAGAAGCGCCCCGAGGAGCTTCTTTCCACATGTCAACAATGGGTCTTACTGAGGGCCTCCATGAGAGAAGCCCAAGCAAGACGCGCCCCGAGGTGTGTCTTGCCACATGTCAACACTGTGTCTGACTGAGCGCCTCCAGGAGAGAGGCCCAAATAAGACGCGCCCCGAGGAGCGTCTTGCCACGTGTCAACACTGGGTCTGACTTAGCGCCTCCAGGAGAGAGGCCCAAGCAAGATGCGCCTCGAGGAGCGTCTTGCCACGTGTCACCACTGGGTCTGACTGAGCTCCTCCAGGAGAGAGGCCCAAGCAAGACGCGCCCCGAGGAGCGTCTTGCCAAATGTCACTACTCGGTCTGACTGAGCGCCTCCAGGAGGGAGGTCCAAGCAAGACGCGCCCCGAGGAGCGTCTTGCCACATGTCACTACTCGGTCTGACTGAGCACCTCCAGGAGAGAGGCCCAAGCAAGACGTGCCCCGAGGAGCGTCTTGCCACATGTCAACAATGGGTCTGACTGAGGGCCTCCAGGAGAGAAGCCCAAGCAAGACGCGCCCAGAGGAGCGTCTTGCCACATGTCAACACTGGGTCTGACTGAGCGCCTCCAGGAGAGAGGCCCAAGCAAGACACGCCCCGAGGAGCGTCTTGACACATGTCAACACTGGGTCGGACTGAGGGCCTCCATGAGAGAAGCCCAAGCAAGACGCGCCCCGAGGAGAGTCTTGCCACATGTCAACACTCGGTCTGACAGAGGGCATTCAGGAGAGAGGCCCAAGCAATGAGCGCCCCGAGGAGCGTCTTGCCTTATGTCAGCACTTGGTCTTACTTAGCGCCTCCAGGAGAGAGGCCCAAGCAAGACGCGCCCCGAGGAGCGTCTTGCGACATGTCACTACTCGGTCTAACTGAGCGCCTCCAGGAGAGAGGTCCAAGCAAGACGCGCCCCGAGGAGCGTCTTGCCACATGTCACTACTCGGTCTGACTGAGCGCCTCCAGGAGAGAGGCCCAAGCAAGACGTGCCCCGAGGAGCATCTTGCCACATGTCAACAATGGATCTGACTGAGGGCCTCCAGGAGAGAAGCCCAAGCAAGACGCGCCCCGTGGAGTGTCTTGCCACATGTCAACACTGGGTCTGACTGAGCGCCTCCAGGAGAGAGGCCCAAGCAAGACGCGCCCCGAGGAGCGTCTTGCCACATGTCAACAATGGGTCTGACTGAGGGCCTCCAGGAGAGAAGCCCAAGCAAGACGCGCCCCGTGGAGCGTCTTGCCACATGTCAACACTGGGTCTTATTGAGGGCCTTCTGGAGAGAGGCCCAAGCAATACGCGCCCCGAGGAGCGTCTTGCCACATGTCAACAATGGGTCTTACTGAGGGCCTCCAGGAGACAGGCCCAAGCAAGATGCGCCCGGAGGAGCGTCTCGCCACATGTCAACACTGGGTCTGACAGAGGGCCTCCAGGAGAGAGGCCCAAGCAAGACGCGCCCCGAGGAGCGTCTTGCCACATGTCACCTCTGGTTCTGACTGAGCGCCTCCAGGAGAGAGGCACAAGCAAGAGGCGCCCCGAGGAGCGTCTTGCCACATGTCAACAATGGGTCTGACTGAGGGCCTCCAGGAGAGAAGCCCAAGCAAGACGCGCCCCGTGGAGCGTCTTGACACATGTCAACACTGGGTCTGACAGAGGGCCTCCAGGAGAGGGGCCCAAGCAAGACGCGCCCCGAGGAGTGTCTTGCCACATGTCACCAATGGGTCTGACTGAGCGCCTCCAGGAGGGAGGCCCAAGCAAGACGCGCCCCGAGGAGCGTCAGGCCACATGTCACTACTCAGTCTGACTGAGCGCCTCCAGGAGAGAGGCCCAAGCAAGACGCGCCCCGAGGAGCGTCTTGCCACGTGTCAACACTGGGTCTGATTGAGGGCCTTCTGGAGAGAGGCCCAAGCAAGACGCACCACGAGGAGCGTCTTGCCACATGTCAACAATGGGTCTTACTGGGGGCCTCCAGGAGAGAAGCCCAAGCAAGACGCGCCCCGAGGTGTGTCTTGCCACATGTCAACACTGTGTCTGACTGAGCGCCTCCAGGAGAGAGGCCCAAGCAAGACGCGCCCCGAGGAGCGTCTTGCCACGTGTCAACACTGGGTCTGACTTAGCGCCTCCAGGAGAGAGGCCCAAGCAAGATGCGCCTCGAGGAGCGTCTTGCCACGTGTCACCACTGGGTCTGACTGAGCTCCTCCAGGAGAGAGGCCCAAGCAAGACGCGCCCCGAGGAGCGTCTTGCCAAATGTCACTACTCGGTCTGACTGAGCGCCTCCAGGAGGGAGGTCCAAGCAAGACGCGCCCCGAGGAGCGTCTTGCCACATGTCACTACTCGGTCTGACTGAGCACCTCCAGGAGAGAGGCCCAAGCAAGACGTGCCCCGAGGAGCGTCTTGCCACATGTCAACAATGGGTCTGACTGAGGGCCTCCAGGAGAGAAGCCCAAGCAAGACGCGCCCAGAGGAGCGTCTTGCCACATGTCAACACTGGGTCTGACTGAGCGCCTCCAGGAGAGAGGCCCAAGCAAGACACACCCCGAGGAGCGTCTTGACACATGTCAACACTGGGTCGGACTGAGGGCCTCCATGAGAGAAGCCCAAGCAAGACGCGCCCCGAGGAGAGTCTTGCCACATGTCAACACTCGGTCTGACAGAGGGCATTCAGGAGAGAGGCCCAAGCAATGAGCGCCCCGAGGAGCGTCTTGCCTTATGTCAGCACTTGGTCTTACTTAGCGCCTCCAGGAGAGAGGCCCAAGCAAGACGCGCCCCGAGGAGCGTCTTGCGACATGTCACTACTCGGTCTAACTGAGCGCCTCCAGGAGAGAGGTCCAAGCAAGACGCGCCCCGAGGAGCGTCTTGCCACATGTCACTACTCGGTCTGACTGAGCGCCTCCAGGAGAGAGGCCCAAGCAAGACGTGCCCCGAGGAGCGTCTTGCCACATGTCAACAATGGATCTGACTGAGGGCCTCCAGGAGAGAAGCCCAAGCAAGACGCGCCCCGTGGAGTGTCTTGCCACATGTCAACACTGGGTCTGACTGAGCGCCTCCAGGAGAGAGGCCCAAGCAAGACGCGCCCCGAGGAGCGTCTTGCCACATGTCAACAATGGGTCTGACTGAGGGCCTCCAGGAGAGAAGCCCAAGCAAGACGCGCCCCGTGGAGCGTCTTGCCACATGTCAACACTGGGTCTTATTGAGGGCCTTCTGGAGAGAGGCCCAAGCAATACGCGCCCCGAGGAGCGTCTTGCCACATGTCAACAATGGGTCTTACTGAGGGCCTCCAGGAGAGAGGCCCAAGCAAGATGCGCCCGGAGGAGCGTCTCGCCACATGTCAACACTGGGTCTGACAGAGGGCCTCCAGGAGAGAGGCCCAAGCAAGATGCGCCCCGAGGAGCGTCTTGCCACATGTCACCTCTGGTTCTGACTGAGCGCATCCAGGAGAGAGGCACAAGCAAGACGCGCCCCGAGGAGCGTCTTGCCACATGTCAACAATGGGTCTGACTGAGGGCCTCCAGGAGAGAAGCCCAAGCAAGACGCGCCCCGTGGAGCGTCTTGACACATGTCAACACTGGGTCTGACAGAGGGCCTCCAGGAGAGGGGCCCAAGCAAGACGCGCCCCGAGGAGTGTCTTGCCACATGTCACCAATGGGTCTGACTGAGCGCCTCCAGGAGGGAGGCCCAAGCAAGACGCGCCCCGAGGAGCGTCAGGCCACATGTCACTACTCAGTCTGACTGAGCGCCTCCAGGAGAGAGGCCCAAGCAAGACGCGCCCCGAGGAGCGTCTTGCCACGTGTCAACACTGGGTCTGATTGAGGGCCTTCTGGAGAGAGGCCCAAGCAAGACGCACCACGAGGAGCGTCTTGCCACATGTCAACAATGGGTCTTACTGAGGGCCTCCAGGAGAGAAGCCCAAGCAAGACGCGCCCCGAGGAGCGTCTTGCCACATGTCAACACTGGGTCTAATTGAGCGCCTCCAGGAGAGACGCCCAAGCAAGACATACCCCGAGGAGCGTCTTGCCACATGTCACTACTCGGTCTGACTGAGCGCCTCCAGGAGAGAGGTCAGAGCAACACGTGCCCCGAGGAGCGTCTTGCCACAGGTCAACAATGGGTTTGACTGAGGGCCTCCAGGAGAGAAGCCGAAGCAAGAAGCGCCCCGAGGAGCGTCTTGCCACATGTCAACACTGGGTCTGACTGAGCGCCTCCAGGAGAGAGGCCCAAGCAAAACACGCCCCGAGGAGCGTCTTGACACATGTCAACACTGGGTCTGACTGAGGGCCTCCATGAGAGAAGCCCAAGCAAGACGCGCCCAGAGGAGAGTCTTGCCACATGTCAACACTGGGTCTGACAGAGGGCATCCAGGAGAGAGGCCCAAGCAATACGCGCCCCGAGGAGCGTCTTGCCACATGTCAACAATGGGTCTGACTGAGGGCCTCCAGGAGAGAAGCCAAAGCAAGACGCGCCCCGAGGAGCTTCTTTCCACATGTCAACAATGGGTCTTACTGAGGGCCTCCATGAGAGAAGCCCAAGCAAGACGCGCCCCGAGGTGTGTCTTGCCACATGTCAACACTGTGTCTGACTGAGCGCCTCCAGGAGAGAGGCCCAAGCAAGACGCGCCCCGAGGAGCGTCTTGCCACGTGTCAACAATGGGTCTGACTTAGCGCCTCCAGGAGAGAGGCCCAAGCAAGATGCACCTCGAGGAGTGTCTTGCCACGTGTCACCACTGGGTCTGACTGAGCTCCTCCAGGAGAGAGGCCCAAGCAAGACGCGCCCAGAGGAGCGTCTTGCCACGTGTCACCAGTGGGTCTGATTGAGCACCTCCAGGAGAGAGGCCCCAGCAAGACGCGCCCCGAGGAGCGTCTTGCCTTATGTCAGCACTCGGTCTGACTGAGCGCCTCCAGGAGAGAGGCCCAAGCAAGACGCGCCCCGAGGAGCGTCTTGCCAAATGTCACTACTCGGTCTGACTGAGCGCCTCCAGGAGGGAGGTCCAAGCAAGACGCGCCCCGAGGAGCGTCTTGCCACATGTCACTACTCGGTCTGACTGAGCGCCTCCAGGAGAGAGGCCCAAGCAAGACGTGCCCCGAGGAGCGTCTTGCCACATGTCAACAATGGGTCTGACTGAGGGCCTCCAGGAGAGAAGCCCAAGCAAGACGCGCCCAGAGGAGCGTCTTGCCACATGTCAACACTGGGTCTGACTGAGCGCCTCCAGGAGAGAGGCCCAAGCAAGACACGCCCCGAGGAGCGTCTTGACACATGTCAACACTGGGTCGGACTGAGGGCCTCCATGAGAGAAGCCCATGCAAGACGCACCCCGAGGAGAGTCTTGCCACATGTCAACACTCGGTCTGACAGAGGGCATTCAGGAGAGAGGCCCAAGCAATGAGTGCCCCGAGGAGCGTCTTGCCTTATGTCAGCACTTGGTCTTACTGAGCGCCTCCAGGAGAGAGGCCCAAGCAAGACGCGCCCCGAGGAGCGTCTTGCCACATGTCAACAATGGGTCTGACAGAGGGCCTCCAGGAGAGAGGCCCAAGCAAGATGCGCCCGGAGGAGCGTCTTGCCACATGTCAACACTGGGTCTGACAGAGGGCCTCCAGGAGAGAGGCCCAAGCAAGACGCGCCCCGAGGAGCGTCTTGCCACATGTCACCTCTGGTTCTGACTGAGCGCCTTCAGGAGAGAGGCCCAAGCAAGACGTGCCCCGAGGAGCGTCTTGTCACATGTCAACACTGGGTCTGTCTGAGCGCCTCCAGGAGAGAAGCCCAAGCAAGACGCGCCCCGAGGAGTGTCTTGCCACATGTCAACAATGGGTCTGACTGAGGGCCTCCAGGAGAGAAGCCCAAGCAAGACGCGCCCCGAGGAGCGTCTTGACACATGTCAACACTGGGTCTGACAGAGGGCCTCCAGGAGAGAGGCCCAAGCAAGACGCGACCCGAGGAGTGTCTTGCCACATGTCACCACTGGGTCTGACTGAGCGCCTCCAGGAGAGAGGCCCAAGCAAGACGCGCCCCGAGGAGCGTCAGGCCACATGTCACTACTCAGTCTGACTGAGCGCCTCCAGGAGAGAGGCCCAAGCAAGACGCGCCCCGAGGAGCGTCTTGCCACATGTCAGCACTGGGTCTGACTGAGCGCCTACAGGAGAGAGGCCCCAGCAAGACGCGCCCCGAGGAGCATCTTGCCTTATGTCAGCACTCGGTCTGACTGAGGGCCTCCAGGAGAGAAGCCAAAGCAAGACGCGCCCCGAGGAGCTTCTTTCCACATGTCAACAATGGGTCTTACTGAGGGCCTCCATGAGAGAAGCCCAAGCAAGACGCGCCCCGAGGAGTGTCTTGCCACATGTCAACACTGTGTCTGACTGAGCGCCTCCAGGAGAGGGCCAAGCAAGACGCGCCCCGAGGAGCGTCTTGCCACGTGTCAACACTGGGTCTGACTTAGCGCCTCCAGGAGAGAGGCCCACGCAAGATGCGCCTCGAGGAGCGTCTTGCCACGTGTCACCACTGGGTCTGACTGAGCTCCTCCAGGAGAGAGGCCCAAGCAAGATGCGCCCAGAGGAGCGTCTTGCCACGTGTCACCACTGGGTCTGATTGAGCACCTCCAGGAGAGAGGCCCCAGCAAGACACGCCCCGAGGAGTGTCTTGCCACATGTCACCACTGGGTCTGACTGAGCGCCTCCAGGAGAGAGGCCCAAGCAAGACGCGCCCCGAGGAGCGTCAGGCCACATGTCACTACTCAGTCTGACTGAGCGCCTCCAGGAGAGAGGCCCAAGCAAGACGCGCCCCGAGGAGCGTCTTGCCACATGTCAGCACTGGGTCTGACTGAGCGCCTCCAGGAGAGAGGCCCCAGCAAGACGCACCCCGAGGAGCGTCTTGCCTTATGTCAGCACTCGGTCTGACTGAGCGCCTCCAGGAGAGAGGCCCAAGCAAGACGCGCCCCGAGGAGCGTCTTGCCACATGTCAACAATGGGTCTGACTGAGGGCCTCCAGGAGAGAGGCCCAAGCAAGATGCGCCCGGAGGAGCGTCTTGCCAAATGTCAACACTGGGTCTGACAGAGGCCCTCCAGGAGAGAGGCCCAAGCAAGACGTGCCCCGAGGAGCGTCTTGTCACATGTCAACACTGGGTCTTTCTGTGCGCCTCCAGGAGAGAAGCTCAAGCAAGACGCGCCCCGAGGAGCGTCTTGCCAAATGTCAGCACTCGGTCTGACTGAGCGCCTCCAGGAGAGAGGCCCAAGCAAGACGCGCCCCGAGGAGCGTCTTGCCACATGTCAACAATGGGTCTGACTGAGGGCCTCCAGGAGAGAAGCCCAAGCAACACGCGGCCCGAGGAGCGTCATGCCACATGTCAGCACTCGGTCTGACTGAGCGCCTCCAGGAGAGAGGCCAAAGCAAGACGCGCCCCGAGGAGCGTCTTGCCACGTGTCAACACTGGGTCTGATTGAGGGCCTTCTGGAGAGAGGCCCAAGCAAGACGCGCCCCGAGGAGCGTCTTGCCACATGTCACCACTTGGTCTGACTGAGCGCCTCCAGGAGAGAGGCCCAAGCAACACGCGCCCCGAGGAGCGTCAGGCCACATGTCACTACTCAGTCTGACTGAGCGCCTCCTGGAGAGAGGCCCAAGCAAGACGCGCCCCGAGGAGCGTCTTGCCACATGTCAACAATGGGTCTTACTGAGGGCCTCCAGGAGAGAAGCCCAAGCAAGACGCGCCCCGAGGAGCTTCTTGCCACATGTCAGCACTCGGTCTGAATGAGCGCCTCCAGGAGAGAGGCCAAAGCAAGACGCGCCCCGAGGAGCGTCTTGACACATGTCAACACTGGGTCTGACAGAGGGCCTCCATGAGAGAGGCCCAAGCAAGACGCGCCCCGAGGAGTGTCTTGCCACATGTCAACACTGGGTCTGACAGAGGGCCTCCATGAGAGAGGCCCAAGCAAGACGCGCCCCGAGGAGTGTCTTGCCACATGTCAACACTGGGTCTGACAGAGGGCCTCCAGGAGAGAGGCCCAAGCAAGACGCGCCCCGAGGAGTGTCTTGCCACATGTCACCACTTGGTCTGACTGAGCGCCTCCAGGAGAGAGGCCCAAGCAAGACGCGCCCCGAGGAGCTTCTTGCCACATGTCAGCACTCGGTCTGACTGAGCGCCTCCAGGAGAGAGGCCAAAGCAAGACGCCCCCCGAGGAGCTTCTTGACACATGTCAACACTGGGTCTGACAGAGGGCCTCCATGAGAGAGGCCCAAGCAAGACGCGCCCCGAGGAGTGTCTTGCCAAATGTCAACACTGGGTCTGACTGAGCGCCTCAGGGAGAGAGGTCCAAGCAAGACGCGCCCCGAGGAGCGTCTTGCCACATGTCACTACTCGGTCTGACTGAGCGCCTCAGCGAGACAGGTCCAAGCAAGACGCGCCCCGAGGAGCGTCTTGCCACATGTCAACACTGGATCTGACTGAGTGCCTCCATGAGAGAAGCCCCAGCAAGACGCGCCCCGAGGAGCGTGTTGCCACATGTCACTACTCGGTCTGTTTGAGCGCCTCCAGGAGAGAGGCCCAAGCAAGACACGCCCCGAGGAGCGTCTTGACACATGTCAACACTGGGTCTGACTGAGGGCCTCCATGAGAGAAGCCCAAGCAAGACGCGCCCCAAGGAGCGTCTTGCCACATGTCAACACTGGGTCTGATTGAGGGCCTTCTGGAGAGAGGCCCAAGCAAGACGCGCCCCGAGGAGCGTCTTGCCACATGTCAACAATGGGTCTTACTGAGGGCCTCCAGGAGAGAGGCCCAAGCAAGATGTGCCCGGAGGAGCGTTTTGCCACATGTCAACACTGGGTCTGACAGAGGGCCTCCAGGAGAGAGGCCCAAGCAAGACGCACCCCGAGGAGCGGCTTGCCAAATGTCACCTCTGGTTCTGACTGAGCGCCTCCAGGAGAGAGGCCCAAGCAAGACGCGCCCCGAGGAGCGTCTTGCCACATGTCAACACTGGGTCTGACAGAGGGCCTCCATGAGAGAGGCCCAAGCAAGACGCGCCCCGAGGAGCGTCTTGCGACATGTCACTACACGGTCTAACTGAGCGCCTCCAGGAGAGAGGTCCAAGCAAGACGCGCCCCGAGGAGCGTCTTGCCACATGTCACTACTCGGTCTGACTGAGCGCCTCCAGGAGAGAGGCCCAAGCAAGACGTGCCCCGAGGAGCGTCTTGCCACATGTCAACAATGGGTCTGACTGAGGGCCTCCAGGAGAGAAGCCCAAGCAAGACGCGCCCCGTGGAGCGTCTTGCCACATGTCAACACTGGGTCTGACTGAGCGCCTCCAGGAGAGAGGCCCAAGCAAAACGCGCCCCGAGGAGCGTCTTGCCACATGTCAACAATGGGTCTGACTGAGGGCCTCCAGGAGAGAAGCCCAAGCAAGACGCGCTTCGTGGAGCGTCTTGCCACATGTCAACACTGGGTCTTATTGAGGGCCTTCTGGAGAGAGGCCCAAGCAATACGCGCCCCGAGGAGCGTCTTGCCACATGTCAACAATGGGTCTTACTGAGGGCCTCCAGGAGAGAGGCCCAAGCAAGATGCGCCCGGAGGAGCGTCTTGCCACATGTCAACACTGGGTCTGACAGAGGGCCTCCAGGAGAGAGGCCCAAGCAAGACGCGCCCCGAGGAGCGTCTTGCCACATGTCACCTCTGGTTCTGACTGAGCGCCTCCAGGAGAGAGGCCCAAGAAGGACGCGCCCCGAGGAGCGTCTTGCCACATGTCAACAATGGGTCTGACTGAGGGCCTCCAGGAGAGAAGCCCAAGCAAGACGCACCCCGTGGAGCGTCTTGACACATGTCAACACTGGGTCTGACAGAGGGCCTCCAGGAGAGGGGCCCAAGCAAGACGCGCCCCGAGGAGTGTCTTGCCACATGTCACCAATGGGTTTGACTGAGCGCCTCCAGGAGAGAGGCCCAAGCAAGACGCGCCCCGAGGAGCGTCAGGCCACATGACACTACTCAGTCTGACTGAGCGCCTCCAGGAGAGAGGCCCAAGCAAGACGCGCCCCGAGGAGCGTCTTGCCACGTGTCAACACTGGGTCTGATTGAGGGCCTTCTGGAGAGAGGCCCAAGCAAGACGCACCACGAGGAGCGTCTTGCCACATGTCAACAATGGGTCTTACTGAGGGCCTCCAGGAGAGAAGCCCAAGCAAGACGCGCCCCGAGGAGCTTCTTGCCACATGTCAGCACTCGGTCTGACTGAGCGCCTCCAGGAGAGAAGCCAAAGCAAGACGCGCCCCGAGGAGCTTCTTGCCACGTGTCACCACTGAGTCTGACTGAGCGCCTCCAGGAGAGAGGCCCAAGCAAGACGCGCCCCGAGGAGTGTCTTGCCACGTGTCACCACTGGGTCTGATTGAGCGCCTCCAGGAGAGAGGCCCCAGCAAGACCGGTCAGGCCTGCAGTGTACACATCAGAGACATGATGTTCTTTCACAGAACTGAGGTTGTTCATTACTAAATGACTTTTACAGGAATATTGTTATTATACTATTCAACAGGTTGATCATAATAATGTGTATTAAACCCACAACCTAGCACTGAGGACAGAGGGACTTTATTTAAATTAGTACTTAATGGAAACGATTCATAATGATACACAAGAGCCATGTCATACATTCAGCCTAGGAATAGTAGCATTGTGCACTATTAAAAATATACACATCAATTGCTCGAATCCCATTGTTGCAAAGTAAAACTCTAATAAAACTCTAGTCTGACATCAACAGAGAAGACTTAGTGTATGCACTACAAATACAGCATTAGGATTTCGAGTGGACCGTGCACCTTGTGAACCATCAGAGGCTTATGACGCAACATATCTTCCAGTTGCTATTAGACAAGTTATAATTCTCGACCATTTTTCGGAACTGGTTTCTTGGGTCCGTGAGTAAATGCCAAATGAGATGATAGTCCTTAAGTAAGTTCCTTGCGATCCCATGTCACGCTCTTGCCCATCAGCCGGTGAACGCTGAGACGGAACTCGATGAGAGCGATGTATTTTTTAAGTGCTCCGAATGTACTTCTAACAAGCGTGCGATTCACTTCGTGAGTAAACTGCAGCTGCAGCTGATTCAAACAGTCGAGCCAACTTTCTACATCACAATGTTCGTTTTGTAGTTAGTCGAGTTACCTTTTGTGTGGCGCATGCACGGGTCGTTAGCGTCCAGCTCCCAGCTTAGAGAGTCCTGTATTGACACAGACGTCAATACATCTCGATGTCATGCAACACACAAAGTCTGTCGCATACAGGTGGGTTAACACATGTACGATACCTTTTGTGTGGCGCATGCACGGGTCGTTAGCGTCCAGCTCCCGGCTTATAGAGAGTCCTGTATTGACACAGACGTCAATACATCTCGATGTCATGCAACACACAAAGTCTGTCGCATACAGGTGGGTTAACACACATGTACGATGTGTGCGATGGCACGCCCAGTTTACAATGGGACACGACGATGATCATTGTTAACCAAACTCTTGTTTCTCACGACAGGTGGTAGCGTTGTCTCCTGCACCTGGTCTTCGTGCACAGAGGGTGCTGTAATGTGCTCGTCATAGTCGCGATCGTTGTCACTCGAATCCGTTGTTCTCACGACAGGTGGTAGCGTTGTCTCCTGCATGTTGTCTTCGCGTGCGGCAAGCGTTGTGCTGTGCTCGTTATAATGGTTGTCTTCGTACAAAGGGGGTGTTGAATACTCCTTCGCGAGTAGTGTAGGAGGTGGTGTGATGGGACGTATCTCAGAGGCGTTATGTGAGCGTACCACCATGGCCTGAGCAACTGCGACTACTGAGAGTACACCCAGTACAGACAGCGAGATCATTTTTTTTACTTGGGTGTTGTACGTGTGGGTACAGCCGCTTTAATGGCAGTGAGAGCAAGTGGTCAAATGTATTTATAGGTCACTAGCAGAAACTAAGGCACGTGGTCAGAGTGTAATCGTAACCACCGTAGCTCTTGTCATAATTTAATTAACATAGAAATCAGAAACGGGCATGTCAGGATAGACATCGCGAGTGATAATGCGGCCAGTATCTGTGTGCGCTTGAGAGCACCTTGTTGTTCTACTGTGGTGCCCACGCCGCCGGGTCTGTAAATGTCATCGACCTTCTTTATATACGCATACGCTAAAGACCGTATATTCTCTATGGATTTGAACACGTCCTTTGTTTTGCGTAACACTTGAGCTGTCTCGAGCGTGATTTTGTGAGTGTACGCCAGTGTTTCGCGTGCACCGAGGTCCGAAAGGGCGTGCGCTACAACTATTAACCTTGGTTTGGGAGTGTGGCGAAACGCTCGCTCCGCTGTAATGGGCAGATGCAATGTTATCACCTGGTACGTTTCGTTAGTCGGGTCGTAACACACCGGTCCGTGACACGGACCGTCACATTGTATGGGGCACAGTAAGGACAACACGCCGCCGACCGTGACTTCGCACTCGACCGCGGTGGTGTTGTCGATTTGCAAAGGATCACATACGCCTCTACAGTCGCAATGAGGCACATTGTAGTCGACGCGACCGTCGGTCACCATAGCTTTCGTCAGCCAACACACTCGATTGCCCTTCGAAACATCGGCGATCAACGTGAGCGTAGAGGTCGCTGTCGCTTTACTGTACGCCAGGATATCCGTGTGTGAGTGCACGCTCAACGTCGATTGACAACCGGTCATGTCAGACCTGATCAGACCTTCCGAACACATGACCATTAGTTGTTGTGCGGCCGAGAGTATCGCGATCATACTGTTGAGATGTGTAGAAAGCGCGTACACGCCAGCCTTCCACGTTTCCAAAATTTCCAGCAGTCTAGAGGGACTTGTCTTAGCGCGCACGGCTGTGCTGAATTTGCGTTGGGTAGACACAACGGCTTCTACCTCGTTTAGGATCTTGTGGGCTCATGTACTCGTGGTAGGCCAAGACGTGTATAGTCGAGCGCGGTGACGCCCCGAACACTTGACCCGGTTTTGTTGTGGCGATATGCGTGTCCAGTAATGCGGCAAAGTCCGCGTGTCTAGCGTGTATTGATTTTACAGCTCGCTCATACCCCAACAGTACGGTCCGTAGAAGTTCGTTCACTTGTTTCCATGCGCTCGTGGAACACAGGACATCGCAACCTCTGTGATAATCAAGTAAAGCGTCACACACCAGCTGCTTGCACGTTGTAAATACAATCGGTAGTAACTTCTTACTCCACTCTATGTTGAACTTGTATAGTATGTATATGGGCGGTTGCGGCGGTTTGCGCATTTTCTATCTACCCCCCGCTAATATGACTCTGTGGTCTGTCTCCTGAGATGGTGCGGTTGGAACTTGCGAGAGTGCACTATGGACGGTCGGCGTTTCCATTTCGTCAACTGTGCCATTTTCAGCCGCTGGCAAACGGCCGTCGACGGTCGATGCGAGACACCAACATAACGTTAGACCGCGACCCTCATGCCAGTTTTCTGTAGTACTGGTTGTAGTTTCTGGTGCACACTCGATACACCATTACGATCACAATTACGTTGATTAATAAATCCAGTGTTGTAGCGACTGCAGCCAGCGCCGTCGCGCAACTCGTGTTGGTGTTATCTCTCGATACTTTCGTTGGTATTCAAGCGTATGCAGAATCTACGGATCTGGTGAAGTTGCTTGTCACTAGCTTGCGCACGTTTGATATGGCACTTTGCGCGAGACTCACACAACCTGCAGTGGCGACCGTCGCGTCAGTGCAAAGTTTTTCCGATATATCGCTCGCAACATCGTTTGTCATTTGCTGTACACTGCGCACACTGGCCGCGAGGTCGCGGAGAGGGTCTTCGTTACGAGCTACTCTGGTAGCGCCGTGGTTGATGAGGACGATCATCTTTAGCAATAGTTCATCTCGAAGCGCAACGATGGTTAGGGCGACGGGTTGGCCGGTTCCGCCTTCAGGCCACTCGGTTGCCGCTATATTGCCCAATGCCACACACGCAGACGAACCCTGTACACACTCAATGACCCGTGTGCGATCGTTGATTTCTGCTAGTACGTTTGCTAGGTCTACGTGCTTCCACGGATCGGGCGTGGGCACGCGCTTGTTTTTAGAGGCGTTTTCGCGCAGCCTCTACCCTGCACGACCGCTCGTGGCCGCACTAGCTATATTTATCTTTATTTGTTTCACACACACACACACACACACACACACACACACACACACACACACACACACACACACACACACACACACACACACACACACACACAGACACACACACACACACACACGCACGCACCCACACACACACACACACACACACACAGGCCCTTGCGTGCAAACCCCGGTCAGGCCTGCAGTGTACACATCAGAGACATGATGTGCTTTCACAGAACTGAGGTTGTTCATTACTAAATGACTTTTACAGGAATATTGTTATTATACTATTCAACAGGTTGATCATAATAATGTGTATTAAACCCACAACCTAGCACTGAGGACAGAGGGACTTTATTTAAATTAGTACTTAATGGAAACGATACATAATGATACATAAGAGCCATGTCATACATTCAGCCTAGGAATAGTAGCATTGTGCATTATTAAAAATATACAGATCAATTGCTCGAATCCCATTGTTGCAAAGTAAAACTCTAATAAAACTCTAGTCTGACATCAACAGAGAAGACTTAGTGTATGTACTACAAATACAGCATTAGGATTTCGAGTGGACCGTGCACCTTGTGAACCATCAGAGGCTTATGACGCAACATATCTTCCAGTTGCTATTAGACAAGTTATAATTCTCGACCATTTTTCGGAACTGGTTTCTTGGGTCCGTGAGTAAATGCCAAATGAGATGATAGTCCTTAAGTAAGTTCCTGGCGATCCCATGTCACGCTCTTGCCCATCAGCCGGTGAATGCTGAGACGGAACTCGATGAGAGCGATGTATTTTTTAAGTGCTCCGAATGTACTTCTAACAAGCGTGCGATTCACTTCGTGAGTAAACCGCAGCTGCAGCTGATTCAAACAGTCGAGCCAACATTCTACATCACAATATGCGTTTTGTAGTTAGTCGAGTTACCTTTTGTGTGGCGCATGCACGGGTCGTTAGCGTCCAGCTCCCAGCTTAGAGAGTCCTGTATTGACACAGACGTCAATACATCTCGATGTCATGCAACACACAAAGTCTGTCGCATACAGGTGGGTTAACACATGTACGATACCTTTTGTGTGGCGCATGCACGGGTCGTTAGCGTCCAGCTCCTGGCTTATAGAGAGTCCTGTATTGACACAGACGTCAATACATCTCGATGTCATGCAACACACAAGGTCTGTCGCATACAGGTAAGTTAACACACATGTACGATGTGTGCGATGGCGCGCCCGTTTACAATGGGACACGACGATGATCATTGTTAACCAAACTCTTGTTTGTCACGACAGGTGGTAGCGTTGTCTCCTGCACTTGGTCTTCGTGCACAGAGGGTGTTGTAATGTGCTCGTCATAGTCGCGATCGTTGTCACTCGAATCCGTTGTTCTCACGACAGGTGGTAGCGTTGTCTCCTGCATGTTGTCTTCGCGTGCGGCAAGCATTGTGCTGTGCTCGTTATAATGGTTGTCTTCGTACAAAGGGGGTGTTGAATACTCCTTCGCGAGTAGTCTAGGAGGTGGTGTGATGGAACGTATCTCAGAGGCGTTATGTGAGCGTACCACCATGGCCTGAGCAACTGCGACTACTGAGAGTACACCCAGTACAGACAGCGAGATCAATTTTTTTTCTTGGGTGTTGTACGTGTGGGTACAGCCGCTTTAATGGCAGTGAGAGCAAGTGGGCAAATGTATTTATAGGTCACTAGCAGAAACTAAGGCACGTGGTCAGAGTGTAATCGTAACCACCTAAAGTAGCTCTTGTCATAATTTAATATACATAGAAATCAGAAACGGGTATGTCAGGATAGACATCGCGAGTGATAATGCGGCCAGTATCTGTGTGCGCTTGAGAGCACCTTGTTGTTCTACTGTGGTGCCCACGCCGCCGGGTCTGTAAATGTCATCGACCTTCTTTATATACGCATACGCTAAAGACCGTATATTCTCTATGGATTTGAACACGTCCTTTGTTTCGCGTAACGCTTGAGCTGTCTCGAGCGTGATGTTGTGAGTGTACACCAGTGTTTCGCGTGCACCGAGGTCCGAAAAGGCGTGCGGTACAACTATTAACCTTGGTTTGGGAGTGTGGCGAAACGCTCGCTCCGCTGTAATGGGCAGATGCAATGTTATCACCTGGTACGTTTCGTTAGTCGGGTCGTAACACACCGGTCCGTCACACGGACCGTCACATTGTATGGGGCTTATACTATTCAACAGGTTGATCATAATAATGTGTATTAAACCCACAACCTAGCACTGAGGACAGAGGGACTTTATTTAAATTAGTACTTAATGGAAACAATGCATAATGATACATAAGAGCCATGTCATACATTCAGCCTAGGAATAGTAGCATTGTGCACTATTAAAAATATACACATCAATTGCTCGAATCCCATTGTTGCAAAGTAAAACTCTAATAAAACTCTAGTCTGACATCAACAGAGAAGACTTAGTGTATGTACTACAAATACAGCATTAGGATTTCGAGTGGACCGTGCACCTGGTGAACCATCAGAGGCTTATGACGCAACATATCTTCCAGTTCTGACTGAGCGCCTCCAGGAGAGAGGCCCAAGCAAGACCCGCCCCGAGGAGCGTCTTGCCACATGTCACTACTCGGTCTAACTGAGCGCCTCCAGGAGAGAGGTCCAAGCAAGACACGCCCCGAGGAGCGTCTTGCCACATGTCACTACTCGGTCTGACTGAGCGCCTCCAGGAGGGAGGTCCAAGCAAGACGCGCCCCGAGGAGCGTCTTGCCACATGTCACTACTCGGTCTGACTGAGCGCCTCCAGGAGAGAGGCCCAAGCAAGACGTGCCCCGAGGAGCGTCTTGCCACATGTCAACAATGGGTCTGACTGAGGGCCTCCAGGAGAGAAGCCCAAGCAAGACGCGCCCCGAGGAGCGTCTTGCCACATGTCAACACTGGGTCTGACTGAGGGCCCCCAGGAGAGAGGCCCAAATAAGACGCGCCCCGAGGAGCGTTTTGCCACATGTCAACACTGGGTCTGACTGAGGGCCTCCAGGAGAGAAGCCCAAGCAAGACGCGCCCCGAGGAGCGTCTTGCCACATGTCAACACTGGGTCTGACTGAGCGCCTCCAGGAGAGAGGCCCAAGCAAGACGCGCCCCGAGGAGCGTCTTGCCACATGTGAACACTGGGTCTGACTGAGCGCCTCCAGGAGAGAGGCCAAAGCAAGACGCTCCCCGAGGAGCGTCTTGACACATGTCTCCTCTGGGTCTGACTGAGCGCCTCCAGGAGAGAGGCCCAAGCAAGACGTGCCCCGAGGAGTCTCTTGCCACATGTCAACACTGGGTCTGACTGAGTGCCTCCATGAGAGAAGCCCCAGCAAGACGCACCCCGAGGAGCGTCTTGCCACATGTCAACACTGGGTCTGACTGAGCAGCTCCAGGAGAGAGGCCCAAGCAAGACGTGCCCCGAGGAGCGTCTTGCCACATGTCAACACTGGGTCTGACTGAGCGCCTCCAGGAGAGAGGCCCGAGGAGCGTCTTGCCACATGTCACCTCTGGGTCTGACTGAGCGCCTCCAGGAAAGAGGCGCAAGCAAGAAACGCCCGAGGAGCGTCTTGACACATGTCAACACTGGGTCTGACTGAGCGCCTCCAGGAGAGAGGCCCCAGCAAGACGCGCCCCGAGGAGCGCGTCTTGCCACATGTCACTACTCGGTCTGACTGAGCGCCTCCAGGAGAGAGGTCCAAGCAACACGCGCCCCGAGGAGCGTCTTGCCACATGTCAACACTGGGTCTGACTGAGTGCCTCCATGAGAGAAGGCCCAGCAAGACGCGCCTCGAGGAGCGTCTTGCCACATGTCACTACTCGGTCTGACTGAGCGCCTCCAGGAGAGAGGCCCAAGCAAGACGTGCCCCGAGGAGCGTCTTGCCACATGTCAACAATGGGTCTGACTGAGGGCCTCCAGGAGAGAAGCCCAAGCAAGAAGCGCCCCAAGGAGCGTCTTGCCACATGTCAACACTGGGTCTGACTGAGCGCCTCCAGGAGAGAGTCCCAAGCAAGACACGCCCCGAGGAGCGTCTTGACACATGTCAACACTGGGTCTGACTGAGGGCCTCCATGAGAGAGGCCCAAGCAATACGCGCCCCGAGGAGCGTCTTGCCACATGTCAACAATGGGTCTGACTGAGGGCCTCCAGGAGAGAAGCCAAAGCAAGACGCGCCCCGAGGAGCTTCTTTCCAGATGTCAACAATGGGTCTTACTGTGGGCCTCCATGAGAGAAGCCCAAGCAAGACGCGCCCCTAGGAGTGTCTTGCCACATGTCAACACTGTGTCTGACTGAGCGCCTCCAGGAGAGAGGCCCAAGCAAGACGCGCCCCGAGGAGCGTCTTGCCACGTGTCAACACTGGGTCTCACTTAGCGCCTCCAGGAGAGAGGCCCAAGCAAGATGCGCCCCGAGGAGCGTCTTGCCAAGTGTCACCACTGGGTCTGACTGAGCTCCTCCAGGAGAGAGGCCCAAGCAAGACGCGCCCAGAGGAGCGTCTTGCCACGTGTCACCACTGGGTCTGATTGAGCACCTCCAGGAGAGAGGCCCCAGCAAGACGCGCCCCGAGGAGCGTCTTGCCTTATGTCGGCACTCGGTCTGACTGAGCGCTTCCAGGAGAGAGGCCCAAGCAAGACGCGCCCCGAGGAGCATCTTGCCACATGTCACTACTCGGTCTAACTGAGCGCCTCCAGGAGAGAGGTCCAAGCAAGACGCGCCCCGAGGAGCGTCTTGCCAAATGTCACTACTCGGTCTGACTGAGCGCCTCCAGGAGGGAGGTCCAAGCAAGACGCGCCCCGAGGAGCGTCTTGCCACATGTCACTACTCGGTCTGACTGAGCGCCTCCAGGAGAGAGGCCCAAGCAAGACGTGCCCCGAGGAGCGTCTTGCCACATGTCAACAATGGGTCTGACTGAGGGCCTCCAGGAGAAAAGCCCAAGCAAGATGCGCCCAGAGGAGCATCTTGCCACATGTCAACACTGGGTCTGACTGAGCGCCTCCAGGAGAGAGACCCAAGCAAGACATGCCCCGAGGAGCGTCTTGACATATGTCAACACTGGGTCGGACTGAGGGCCTCCATGAGAGAAGCCCAAGCAAGACGCGCCCCGAGGAGAGTCTTGCCACATGTCAACACTCGGTCTGACAGAGGGCATTCAGGAGAGAGGCCCAAGCAATACGCGCCCCGAGGAGCGTCTTGCCACATGTCACCACTGGGTCTGAATGAGCGCCTCCAGGAGAGAGGCCCAACCAAGACGCGCCCCGAGGAGTGTCTTGCCACATGCCAACACTGGGTCTGACTGAGCGCCTCCAGGAGAGAGGCCCAAGCAAGACGTGCCCCGAGGAGCGTCTTTCCACGTGTCACCACTGGGTCTGACTGAGCGCCTCCAGGAGAAGGGCCCAAGCAAGACGCGCCCCGAGGAGCGTCTTGCCACATGTCAACACTGGGTCTGACTGAGCGCCTCCAGGAGAGAGGCCCAAGCAAGACGCGCCCCGAGGAGCGTCTTGCCACATGTCAACACTGGGTCTGACTGAGCGCCTCCAGGAGAGATGCCCAAGCAAGATGCGCCCCGAGGAGCGTCTTGCCAAATGTCAACAATGGGTCTGACTGAGGGCCTCCAGGAGAGAGGCCCAAGCAAGATGCGCCCGAAGGAGCGTCTTGCCACATGTCAACACTGGGTCTGACAGAGGGCCTCCAGGAGAGAGGACCAAGCAAGACGCGCCCCGAGGAGCGTCTTGCCACATGTCACCTCTGGTTCTGACTGAGCGCCTCCAGGAGAGAGGCCCAAGCAAGACGCGCCCCGAGGAGCATCTTGTCACATGTCAACACTGGGTCTGTCTGAGCGCCTCCAGGAGAGAAGCCCAAGTAAGACGCGCCCCGAGGAGCGTCTTGCCACATGTCAACAATGGGTCTGACTGAGGGCCTCCAGGAGAGAAGCCCAAGCAAGACGCGCCCCAAGGAGCGTCTTGACACATGTCAACACTGGGTCTGACAGAGGGCCTCCACGAGAGAGGCCCAAGCAAGACGCGCCCCGAGGAGTGTCTTGCCACAGTCACCACTGGGTCTGACTGAGCGCCTCCAGGAGAGAGGCCCAAGCAAGACGTGCCCCGAGGATCGTCAGGCCACATGTCACTACTCAGTCTGACTGAGCGCCTCCAGGAGAGAGGCCCAAGCAAGACGCATCTTGCTTGGGCTTCTCTCCTGGAGGCCCTCAGTCAGACCCATTGTTGACATGTGGCAAGACGCTCCTCGGGGTGCGTCTTGCTTGGGCCTCTCTCCTGAAGGCGCTCAGTCAGACCGAGTGCTGACATGTGGCAAGACGCTCCTCGGGGCGCGTCTTGCTTGGGCTTCTCTCCTGGAGGCGCTCAGTCAGACTGAGTAGTGATATGTGGCCTGACGCTCCTCGGGGCGCGTCATGCTTAGGCCTCTCTCCTGGAGGCGCTCAGTCAGACCCTGTGGTGACATGTGGCAAGACACTCCTCGGGGCGCGTCTTGCTTGGGCCTCTCTCCTGGAGGCCCTCTGTCAGACCCAGTGTTGACATGTGGCAAGACGCTCCTCGGGGCGCGTCTTGCTTGGGCCTCTCTCCTGGAGGCGCTCAGTCAGAACCAGAGGTGACATGTGGCAAGACGCTCCTCGGGGCTTGTTTTGCTTGGGCCTCTCTCCTGGAGGCCCTCTGTCAGACCCAGTGTTGACATGTGGCAAGACGCTCCTCCGGGCGCATCTTGCTTGGGACTCTCTCCTGGAGGCCCTCAGTAAGACCATTGTTGACATGTGGCAAGACGCTCCTCGGGAAGCGTCTTGCTTGGACCTCTCTCCTGGAGGCGCTCAGTTAGACCGAGTAGTGACATGTCGCAAGACGCTCCTCGGGGCGCGTCTTGCTTGGGCCTCTCTCCTGGAGGCGCTCAGTCAGACCGAGTAGTGACATAGGGCAAGACGCTCCTCGGGGCGCGTCTTGCTTGGACCTCTCTCCTGGAGGCGCTCAGTTAGACCGAGTAGTGACATGTCGCAAGACGCTCCTCGGGGCGCGTCTTGCTTGGGCCTCTCTCATGGAGGCCCTCTGTCAGACCCAGTGTTGACATGTGGCAAGACGCTCCTCGGGGCGCGTCTTGCTTGGGCCTCTCTCCTGGAGGCGCTCAGTCAGACCCAGTGTTGACATGTGGCAAGACGCTCCTCGGGGTGCGTCTTGCTTGGGCCTCTCTCCTGGACGCCCTCTGTCAGACCCAGTGTTGACATGTGGCAAAATGCTCCTCCGGGCGCATCTTGCTTGGGCCTCTCTCCTGGAGGCCCTCAGTAAGGCCCATTGTTGACATGTGGCAAGACGCTCCTCGGGGCGCGTCTTGCTTGGGCCTCTCTCCTGGAGGCGCTCAGTCAGACTGAGTAGTGACATGTGGCCTGACGCTCCTCGGGGCGCGTCTGGCTTGGGCCTCTCTCCTGGAGGCGCTCAGTCAGACCCAGTGTTGACATGTGGCAAGACGCTCCACGGGGCGCGTCTTGCTTGGGCTTCTCTCCTGGAGGCCCTCAGTCAGACCCATTGTTGACATGTGGCAAGACGCTCCTCGGGGCACGTCTTGCTTGGGCCTCTCTCCTGGAGGCGCTCAGTCAGACCGAGTAGTGACATGTGGCAAGACGCTCCTCGGGGTGCGTCTTGCTTGGACCTCTCTCCTGGAGGCGCTCAGTTAGACCGAGTAGTGACATGTCGCAAGATGCTCCTCGGGGCGCGTCTTCCTTGGGCCTCTCTCCTGGAGGCGCTCAGTCAGACCGAGTGCTGACATAAGGCAAGATGCTCCTCGGGGCGCGTCTTGCTTGGGCCTCTCTCCTGGAGGCGCTCAGTCAGACCCAGTGGTGACATGTGGCAAGACGCTCCTCAGGGCGCATCTTGCTTGGGCCTCTCTCCTGGAGGCGCTCAGTCAGACCAAGTGTTGACACGTGGCAAGACGCTCCTCGGGGCGCGTCTTGCTTGGGCCTCTCTCCTGGAGGCGCTCAGTCAGACCGAGTGCTGACATGTGGAAAGACGCTCCTCGGGGCGTGTGTTGCTTGGGCTTCTCTCCTGGAGGCGCTCAGAAAGACCCAGTGTTGACATGTGACAAGACGCTCCTCGGGGCACGTCTTGCTTGGGCCTCTCTCCTGGAGGCGCTCAGTCAGACACAGTGGTGACATGTGGCAAGACACTCCTCGGGGCGCGTCTTGCTTGGGCCTCTCTCCTGGAGGCCCTCTGTCAGACCCAGTGTTGGCATGTGGCAAGACGCTCCTCAGGGCGCGTCTTGGTTGGGCCTCTCTCCTGGAGGCGCTCAGTCAGACCCAGTGGTGATATGTGGCAAGACGCTCCTCGGGGCGCGTATTGCTTGGGCCTCTCTCCTGGATGCCCTCTGTCAGACCGAGTGTTGACATGTGGCAAGACTCTCCTCGGGGCGCGTCTTGCTTGGGCTTCTCTCATGGAGGCCCTCAGTCAGACCCAGTGTTGACATGTGTCAAGACGCTCCTCGGGGCGTGTCTTGCTTGGGCCTCTCTCCTGGAGGCGCTCAGTCAGACCCAGTGTTGACATGTGGCAAGACGCTCCTCGGGGCACGTCTTGCTTGGGCCTCTCTCCTGGAGGCGCTCAAACAGACCCAGTGTTGACATGTGTCAAGACGCTCCTCGGGGCGTGTCTTGCTTGGGCATCTCTCCTGGAGGCGCTCAGTCATACCCAGTGTTGACATGTGGCAAGACGCTCCTTGGGGCGCGTCTTGCTGGGGCTTCTCTCATGGAGGCACTCAGTCAGATCCAGTGTTGACATGTGGCAAGACGCTCCTCGGGGCGCGTCTTGCTTGGACCTCTCTCCCTGAGGCGCTCAATTAGACCGAGTAGTGACATGTGGCAAGACGCTCCTCGGGGCGCATCTTGCTTGGACCTCTCTCCCTGAGGCGCTCAGTCAGACCCAGTGTTGACATTTGGCAAGACACTCCTCGGGGCGCGTCTTGCTTGGGCCTCTCTCATGGAGGCCCTCTGTCAGACCCAGTGTTGACATGTGTCAAGACGCTCCTCGGGGGGCGTCTTGCTTTGGCCTCTCTCCTGGAGGCGCTCAGTCAGACCGAGTGCTGACATGTGGCAAGAAGCTCCTCGGGGCGCGTCTTGCTTGGGCTTCTCTCCTGGAGGCCCTCAGTCAGACCCATTGTTGACATGTGGCAAGACGCTCCTCGGGGCACGACTTGCTTGGACCTCTCTCCTGGAGGCGCTCAGTTAGACCGAGTAGTGACATGTCGCAAGACGCTCCTCGGGGCGCGTCTTGCTTGGACCTCTCTCCCTGAGGCGCTCAGTCAGACCGAGTAGTGACATGTTGCAAGACGCTCCTCGGGGCGCGTCTTGCTTGGACCTCTCTCCCTGAGGCGCTCAGTCAGACCCAGTGTTGACATTTGGCAAGACACTCCTCGGGGCGCGTCTTGCTTGGGCCTTTCTCATGGAGGCCCTCTGTCAGACCCAGTGTTGACATGTGTCAAGACGCTCCTCGGGGGGCGTCTTGCTTTGGCGTCTCTCCTGGAGGCGCTCAGTCAGACCGAGTAGTGACATGTGGCAAGACGCTCCTCGGGGCGCGTCTTGCTTGGACCTCTCTCCTGGAGGCGCTCAGTTAGACCGAGTAGTGACATGTCGCAAGACGCTCCTCGGGGCGCGTCTTGCTTGGGCCTCTCTCATGGAGGCCCTCTGTCAGACCCAGTGTTGACATGTGGCAAGACGCTCCTCGGGGCGCATGTTGCTTGGGCCTCTCTCCTGGAGGCGCTCAGTCAGAACCAGAGGTCACATGTGGCAAGACGCTCCTCGTGGTGCGTCTTGCTTGGGCCTCTCTCCTGGAGGCCCTCTGTCAGACCCAGTGTTGACATGTGGCAAAACGCTCCTCCGGGCGCATCTTGCTTGGGCCTCTCTCCTGGAGGCCCTCAGTAAGACCCATTGTTGACATGTGGCAAGACGCTCCTCGGGGCGCATCTTGCTTGGGCCTCTCTCCAGAAGGCCCTCAATCAGACCCAGTGTTGACATGTGGCAAGACGCTCCTTGGGGCGCGTCTTGCTTGGGCCTCTCTCCTGGAGGCACTCAGTCAGACTGAGAAGTGACATGTGGCCTGACGCTCCTCGGGGCGCGTCTTGCTTGGGCCTCTCTCCTGGAGGCGCTCAGTGAGACCCAGTGTTGACATGTGGCAAGACGCTCCACGGGGCTCGTCTTGCTTGGGCTTCTCTCCTGGAGGCCCTCAGTCAGACCCATTGTTGACATGTGGCAAGACGCTCCTCGGGGCGCGTCTTGCTTGGGCCTCTCTCCTGGAGGCGCTCAGTCAGACTGAGTAGTGACATGTGGCCTGACGCTCCTCGGGGCGCGTCTTGCTTGGGCCTCTCTCCTGGAGGCGCTCAGTCAGACCCAGTGTTGACATGTGGCAAGACGCTCCACGGTGCGCGTCTTGCTTGGGCTTCTCTCCTGGAGGCCCTCAGTCAGACCCATTGTTGACATGTGGCAAGACGCTCCTCGGGGCACGTCTTGCTTGGGCCTCTCTCCTGGAGGCGCTCAGGCAGACCGAGTAGTGACATGTGGCAAGACGCTCCTCGGGATGCGTCTTGCTTGGACCTCTCTCCTGGAGGCGCTCAGTTAGACCGAGTAGTGACATGTCGCAAGACGCTCCTCGGGGCGCGTCTTGCTTGGGCCTCTCTCCTGGAGAAGCTCAGTCAGACCGAGTGCTGACATAAGGCAAGATGCTCCTCGGGGCGCGTCTTGCTTGGGCCTCTCTCCTGGAGGCGCTCAGTCAGACCCAGTGGTGACATGTGGCAAGACGCTCCTCGGGGCGCATCTTGCTTGGGCCTCTCTCCTGGAGGCACTCAGTCAGACCCAGTGTTGACACGAGCAAGACGCTCCTCGGGGCGCGTCTTGCTTGGGCCTCTCTCCTGGAGCCGCTCAGTCAGACCCAGTGTTGACATGTGGCAAGACACTCCTCGGGGCGCGTCTTGCTTGGGCCTCTCTCATGGAGGCCCTCTGTCAGACCCAGTGTTGACATGTGTCAAGACGCTCCTCGGGGCGCGTCTTGCTTTGGCCTCTCTCCTGGAGGCGCTCAGTCAGACCGAGTGCTGACATGTGGCAAGAAGCTCCTCGGGGCGCGTGTTGCTTGGGCTTCTCTCCTGGAGGCCCTCAGTAAGACCCATTGTTGACATGTGGCTAGACGCTCCTCGGGGCGCGTCTTGCTTGGGGCTCTCTCCTGGAGGCGCTCAGTCAGACTGAGTAGTGACATGTGGCCTGACGCTCCTCGGGGCGCGTGTTGCTTGGGCCTCTCTCCTGGAGGAGCTCAGTCAGACCCATTGTTGACATGTTGCAAGACGCTCCTTTGGGCGCGTCTTGCTTGGGCCTCTCTCCTGGAGGCGCTCAGTCAGACCGAGTGCTGACATGTGGAAAGACGCTCCTCGGGGCGCGTCTTGCTTGGGCTTCTCTCCTGGAGGCGCTAAGAAAGACCCAGTGTTGACATGTGACAAGACGCTACTCCGGGCGCGTCTTGCTTGGGCCTCTCTCCTGGAGGTGCTCAGTCAGACCCAGTGGTGACTTGTGGCAAGACACTCCTCGGGGCGCGTCTTGCTTGGGCCTCTCTCCTGGAGGCCCTCTGTCAGACCCAGTGTTGACATGTGGCAAGACGCTCCTCGGGGCGCGTCTTGCTTGGGCCTCTCTCCTGGAGGCGCTCAAACGGACCGAGTAGTGACATGTGGCAAGACGCTCCTCGGGGCGCGTCTTGCTGGGGCTTCTCTCATGGAGGAACTCAGTCAGATCCAGTGTTGACATGTGGCAAGACGCTCCTCGGGGCGCGTCTTGCTTGGACCTCTCTCCCTGAGGCGCTCAGTCGGACCCAGTGTTGACATTTGGCAAGACACTCCTCGGGGCGCGTCTTGCTTGGGCCTCTTTCATGGAGGCCCTCTGTCAGACCCAGTGTTGACATGTGGCAAGACGCTCCTCGGGGCGCGTATTGCTTGGGCCTCTCTCCTGGATGCCCTCTGTCAGACCGAGTGTTGACATGTGGCAAGACTCTCCTCGGGGCGCGTCTTGCTTGGGCTTCTCTCATGGAGGCCCTCAGTCAGACCCAGTGTTGACATGTGTCAAGACGCTCCTCGGGGCGTGTCTTGCTTGGGCCTCTCTCCTGGAGGCGCTCAGTCAGACCCAGTGTTGACATGTGGCAAGACGCTCCTCGGGGCACGTCTTGCTTGGGCCTCTCTCCTGGAGGCGCTCAAACAGACCCAGTGTTGACATGTGTCAAGACGCTCCTCGGGGCGTGTCTTGCTTGGGCATCTCTCCTGGAGGCGCTCAGTCATACCCAGTGTTGACATGTGGCAAGACGCTCCTTGGGGCGCGTCTTGCTGGGGCTTCTCTCATGGAGGCACTCAGTCAGATCCAGTGTTGACATGTGGCAAGACGCTCCTCGGGGCGCGTCTTGCTTGGACCTCTCTCCCTGAGGCGCTCAATTAGACCGAGTAGTGACATGTGGCAAGACGCTCCTCGGGGCGCATCTTGCTTGGACCTCTCTCCCTGAGGCGCTCAGTCAGACCCAGTGTTGACATTTGGCAAGACACTCCTCGGGGCGCGTCTTGCTTGGGCCTCTCTCATGGAGGCCCTCTGTCAGACCCAGTGTTGACATGTGTCAAGACGCTCCTCGGGGGGCGTCTTGCTTTGGCCTCTCTCCTGGAGGCGCTCAGTCAGACCGAGTGCTGACATGTGGCAAGAAGCTCCTCGGGGCGCGTCTTGCTTGGGCTTCTCTCCTGGAGGCCCTCAGTCAGACCCATTGTTGACATGTGGCAAGACGCTCCTCGGGGCACGACTTGCTTGGACCTCTCTCCTGGAGGCGCTCAGTTAGACCGAGTAGTGACATGTCGCAAGACGCTCCTCGGGGCGCGTCTTGCTTGGACCTCTCTCCCTGAGGCGCTCAGTCAGACCGAGTAGTGACATGTTGCAAGACGCTCCTCGGGGCGCGTCTTGCTTGGACCTCTCTCCCTGAGGCGCTCAGTCAGACCCAGTGTTGACATTTGGCAAGACACTCCTCGGGGCGCGTCTTGCTTGGGCCTTTCTCATGGAGGCCCTCTGTCAGACCCAGTGTTGACATGTGTCAAGACGCTCCTCGGGGGGCGTCTTGCTTTGGCGTCTCTCCTGGAGGCGCTCAGTCAGACCGAGTAGTGACATGTGGCAAGACGCTCCTCGGGGCGCGTCTTGCTTGGACCTCTCTCCTGGAGGCGCTCAGTTAGACCGAGTAGTGACATGTCGCAAGACGCTCCTCGGGGCGCGTCTTGCTTGGGCCTCTCTCATGGAGGCCCTCTGTCAGACCCAGTGTTGACATGTGGCAAGACGCTCCTCGGGGCGCATGTTGCTTGGGCCTCTCTCCTGGAGGCGCTCAGTCAGAACCAGAGGTCACATGTGGCAAGACGCTCCTCGTGGTGCGTCTTGCTTGGGCCTCTCTCCTGGAGGCCCTCTGTCAGACCCAGTGTTGACATGTGGCAAAACGCTCCTCCGGGCGCATCTTGCTTGGGCCTCTCTCCTGGAGGCCCTCAGTAAGACCCATTGTTGACATGTGGCAAGACGCTCCTCGGGGCGCATCTTGCTTGGGCCTCTCTCCAGAAGGCCCTCAATCAGACCCAGTGTTGACATGTGGCAAGACGCTCCTTGGGGCGCGTCTTGCTTGGGCCTCTCTCCTGGAGGCACTCAGTCAGACTGAGAAGTGACATGTGGCCTGACGCTCCTCGGGGCGCGTCTTGCTTGGGCCTCTCTCCTGGAGGCGCTCAGTGAGACCCAGTGTTGACATGTGGCAAGACGCTCCACGGGGCTCGTCTTGCTTGGGCTTCTCTCCTGGAGGCCCTCAGTCAGACCCATTGTTGACATGTGGCAAGACGCTCCTCGGGGCGCGTCTTGCTTGGGCCTCTCTCCTGGAGGCGCTCAGTCAGACTGAGTAGTGACATGTGGCCTGACGCTCCTCGGGGCGCGTCTTGCTTGGGCCTCTCTCCTGGAGGCGCTCAGTCAGACCCAGTGTTGACATGTGGCAAGACGCTCCACGGTGCGCGTCTTGCTTGGGCTTCTCTCCTGGAGGCCCTCAGTCAGACCCATTGTTGACATGTGGCAAGACGCTCCTCGGGGCACGTCTTGCTTGGGCCTCTCTCCTGGAGGCGCTCAGGCAGACCGAGTAGTGACATGTGGCAAGACGCTCCTCGGGATGCGTCTTGCTTGGACCTCTCTCCTGGAGGCGCTCAGTTAGACCGAGTAGTGACATGTCGCAAGACGCTCCTCGGGGCGCGTCTTGCTTGGGCCTCTCTCCTGGAGAAGCTCAGTCAGACCGAGTGCTGACATAAGGCAAGATGCTCCTCGGGGCGCGTCTTGCTTGGGCCTCTCTCCTGGAGGCGCTCAGTCAGACCCAGTGGTGACATGTGGCAAGACGCTCCTCGGGGCGCATCTTGCTTGGGCCTCTCTCCTGGAGGCACTCAGTCAGACCCAGTGTTGACACGAGCAAGACGCTCCTCGGGGCGCGTCTTGCTTGGGCCTCTCTCCTGGAGCCGCTCAGTCAGACCCAGTGTTGACATGTGGCAAGACACTCCTCGGGGCGCGTCTTGCTTGGGCCTCTCTCATGGAGGCCCTCTGTCAGACCCAGTGTTGACATGTGTCAAGACGCTCCTCGGGGCGCGTCTTGCTTTGGCCTCTCTCCTGGAGGCGCTCAGTCAGACCGAGTGCTGACATGTGGCAAGAAGCTCCTCGGGGCGCGTGTTGCTTGGGCTTCTCTCCTGGAGGCCCTCAGTAAGACCCATTGTTGACATGTGGCTAGACGCTCCTCGGGGCGCGTCTTGCTTGGGGCTCTCTCCTGGAGGCGCTCAGTCAGACTGAGTAGTGACATGTGGCCTGACGCTCCTCGGGGCGCGTGTTGCTTGGGCCTCTCTCCTGGAGGAGCTCAGTCAGACCCATTGTTGACATGTTGCAAGACGCTCCTTTGGGCGCGTCTTGCTTGGGCCTCTCTCCTGGAGGCGCTCAGTCAGACCGAGTGCTGACATGTGGAAAGACGCTCCTCGGGGCGCGTCTTGCTTGGGCTTCTCTCCTGGAGGCGCTAAGAAAGACCCAGTGTTGACATGTGACAAGACGCTACTCCGGGCGCGTCTTGCTTGGGCCTCTCTCCTGGAGGTGCTCAGTCAGACCCAGTGGTGACTTGTGGCAAGACACTCCTCGGGGCGCGTCTTGCTTGGGCCTCTCTCCTGGAGGCCCTCTGTCAGACCCAGTGTTGACATGTGGCAAGACGCTCCTCGGGGCGCGTCTTGCTTGGGCCTCTCTCCTGGAGGCGCTCAAACGGACCGAGTAGTGACATGTGGCAAGACGCTCCTCGGGGCGCGTCTTGCTGGGGCTTCTCTCATGGAGGAACTCAGTCAGATCCAGTGTTGACATGTGGCAAGACGCTCCTCGGGGCGCGTCTTGCTTGGACCTCTCTCCCTGAGGCGCTCAGTCGGACCCAGTGTTGACATTTGGCAAGACACTCCTCGGGGCGCGTCTTGCTTGGGCCTCTTTCATGGAGGCCCTCTGTCAGACCCAGTGTTGACATGTGTCAAGACGCTCCTCGGGGGGCGTCTTGCTTTGGCCTCTCTCCTGGAGGCGCTCAGTCAGACCGAGTGCTGACATGTGGCAAGAAGCTCCTCGGGGCGCGTCTTGCTTGGGCTTCTCTCCTGGAGGCCCTCAGTAAGAACCATTGTTGACATGTGGCAAGACGCTCCTCGGGGCGCGTCTTGCTTGGGCCTCTCTCCAGAAGGCCCTCAATCAGACCCAGTGTTGACACGTGGCAAGACTCTCCTCGGGGCGCGTCTTGCTTGGGCCTCTCTCCTGGAGGCGCTCAGTTAGACTGAGTAGTGACATGTGGCCTGATGCTCCTCGGGGCGCGTGTTGCTTGGGCCTCTCTCCTGGAGGCGCTCAGTCAGACCAAGTGGTGACATGTGGCAAGACACTCCTCGGGGCGCGTCTTGCTTGGGCCTCTCTCCTGGAGGCCCTCTGTCAGACCCAGTGTTGACATGTGGCAAGACACTCCTCGGGGCGCGTCTTGCTTGGGCCTCTCTCATGGAGGCCCTCTGTCAGACCCAGTGTTGACATGTGTCAAGACGCTCCTCGGGGCGCGTCTTGCTTTGGCCTCTCTCCTGGAGGCGCTCAGTCAGACCGAGTGCTGACATGTGGCAAGAAGCTCCTCGGGGCGCGTCTTGCTTGGGCCTCTCTCCAGAAGGCCCTCAATCAGACCCAGTGTTGACACGTGGCAAGACGCTCCTCGGGGCGCGTCTTGCTTGGGCCTCTCTCCTGGAGGCGTTCAGTCAGAATTAGTAGTGACATGTGGTCTGACGCTCCTCGGGGCGCGTGTTGCTTGGGCCTCTCTCCTGGAGGCGCTCAGTCAGACCAAGTGGTGACATGTGGCAAGACACTTCTTGGGGCGCGTCTTGCTTGGGCCTCTCTCCTGGAGGCCCTCTGTCAGACCCAGTGTTGACATGTGGCAAGACACTCCTCGGGGCGCATCTTGCTTGGGCCTCTCTCATGGAGGCCCTCTGTCAGACCCAGTGTTGACATGTGTCAAGACGCTCCTCGGGGCGCGTCTTGCTTTGGCCTCTCTCCTGGAGGCGCTCAGTCAGACCGAGTGCTGGCATGTGGCAAGACGCTCCTCGAGCCGCGTGTTGCTTGGGCTTCTCTCCTGGAGGCCCTCAGTCAGACCCATTGTTGACATGTGGCAAGACGCTCCTCGGGGCGCGTCTTGCTTGGGCTTCTCTCCTGGAGGCGCTCAGTCAGACTGAGTAGTGATATGTGGCCTGACGCTCCTCGGGGCGCGTCTTTCTTAGGCCTCTCTCCTGGAGGCGCTCAGTCAGACCCTGTGGTGACATGTGGCATGACACTCCTCGGGGCGCGTCTTGCTTGGGCCTCTCTCCTGGAGGCCCTCTGTCAGACCCAGTGTTGACATGTGTCAAGACGCTCCACGGGGCGCGTCTTGCTTGGGCTTCTCTCCTGGAGGCCCTCAGTCAGACCCATTGTTGACATGTGGCAAGACGCTCCTCGGGGCGCGTCTTGCTTGGGCCTCTCTCCTGGAGGCGCTCAGTCAGAACCAGAGGTGACATGTGGCAAGACGCTCCTCGGGGCGTGTCTTGCTTGGGCCTCTCTCCTGGAGGCCTTCTGTCAGACCCAGTGTTGACATGTGGCAAGACGCTCCTCCGGGCGCATCTTGCTTGGGCCTCTCTCCTGGAGGCCCTCAGTAAGACCCATTGTTGACATGTGGCAAGACGCTCCTCGGGGCGCGTCTTGCTTGGGCCTCTCTCCAGAAGGCCCTCGATAAGACCCAGTGTTGACATGTGGCAAGACGCTCCACGGGGCGCGTCTTGCTTGGGCTTCTCTCCTGGAGGCCCTCAGTCAGACCCATTGTTGACATGTGGCAAGACGCTCCTCGGGGCACGTCTTGCTTGGGCCTCTCTCCTGGAGGCGCTCAGTCAGACCGAGTAGTGACAAAGGGCAAGACGCTCCTCGGGGCGCGTCTTGCTTGGACCTCTCTCCTGGAGGCGCTCAGTTAGACCGAGTAGTGACATGTCGCAAGACGCTCCTCGGGGCGCGTCTTGCTTGGGCCTCTCTCCTGGAGGCGCTCAGTCAGACCGAGTAGTGACATAGGGCAAGAAGCTCCTCGGGGCGCGTCTTGCTTGGACCTCTCTCCTGGAGGCGCTCGGTTAGACCGAGTAGTGACATGTCGCAAGACGCTCCTCGGGGCGCGTCTTGCTTGGGCCTCTCTCATGGAGGCCCTCTGTCAGACCCAGTGTTGACATGTGGCAAGACGCTCCTCGGGGCGCATCTTGCTTGGGCCTCTCTCCTGGAGGCGCTCAGTCAGAACCAGAGGTGACACGTGGCAAGACGCTCCTCGGGGCGCGTCTTGCTTGGGCCTCTCTCCTGGAGGCGCTCAGTCAGACCCAGTGTTGACATGTGGCAAGACGCTCCCCGGGGTGCGTCTTGCTTGGGCCTCTCTCCTGGACGCCCTCTGTCAGACCCAGTGTTGACATGTGGCAAAATGCTCCTCCGGGCGCATCTTGCTTGGGCCTCTCTCCTGGAGGCCCTCAGTAAGAGCCATTGTTGACATGTGGCAAGACGCTCCTCGGGGCGCGTCTTGCTTGGGCCTCTCAGTCAGACTGAGTAGTGACATGTGGCCTGACGCTCCTCGGGGCGCGTCTGGCTTGGGCCTCTCTCCTGGAGGCGCTCAGTCAGACCCAGTGTTGACATGTGGCAAGACGCTCCACGGGGCGCGTCTTGCTTGGGCTTCTCTCCTGGAGGCCCTCAGTCAGACCCATTGTTGACATGTGGCAAGACGCTCCTCGGGGCACGTCTTGCTTGGGCCTCTCTCCTGGAGGCGCTCAGTCAGACCGAGTAGTGACATGTGGCAAGACGCTCCTCGGGGTGCGTCTTGCTTGGGCCTCTCTCCTGGATGCCCTCTGTCAGACCGAGTGTTGACATGTGGCAAGACTCTCCTCGGGGAGCGTCTTGCTTGGGCTTCTCTCATGGAGGCCCTCAGTCAGACCCAGTGTTGACATGTGTCAAGACGCTCCTCGGGGCGTGTCTTGCTTGGGCCTCTCTCCTGGAGGCGCTCAGTCAGACCCAGTGTTGACATGTGGCAAGACGCTCCTCGGGGCGCGTCTTGCTTGGGCCTCTCTCCTGGAGGCGCTCAAACGGACCGAGTAGTGACATGTGGCAAGACGCTCCTCGGGGCGCGTCTTGCTGGGGCTTCTCTCATGGAGGAACTCAGTCAGATCCAGTGTTGACATGTGGCAAGACGCTCCTCGGGGCGCGTCTTGCTTGGACCTCTCTCCCTGAGGCGCTCAGTCGGACCCAGTGTTGACATTTGGCAAGACACTCCTCGGGGCGCGTCTTGCTTGGGCCTCTTTCATGGAGGCCCTCTGTCAGACCCAGTGTTGACATGTGTCAAGACGCTCCTCGGGGGGCGTCTTGCTTTGGCCTCTCTCCTGGAGGCGCTCAGTCAGACCGAGTGCTGACATGTGGCAAGAAGCTCCTCGGGGCGCGTCTTGCTTGGGCTTCTCTCCTGGAGGCCCTCAGTAAGAACCATTGTTGACATGTGGCAAGACGCTCCTCGGGGCGCGTCTTGCTTGGGCCTCTCTCCAGAAGGCCCTCAATCAGACCCAGTGTTGACACGTGGCAAGACTCTCCTCGGGGCGCGTCTTGCTTGGGCCTCTCTCCTGGAGGCGCTCAGTCAGACTGAGTAGTGACATGTGGCCTGATGCTCCTCGGGGCGCGTGTTGCTTGGGCCTCTCTCCTGGAGGCGCTCAGTCAGACCAAGTGGTGACATGTGGCAAGACACTCCTCGGGGCGCGTCTTGCTTGGGCCTCTCTCCTGGAGGCCCTCTGTCAGACCCAGTGTTGACATGTGGCAAGACACTCCTCGGGGCACGTCTTGCTTGGGCCTCTCTCATGGAGGCCCTCTGTCAGACCCAGTGTTGACATGTGTCAAGACGCTCCTCGGTGCGCGTCTTGCTTTGGCCTCTCTCCTGGAGGCGCTCAGTCAGACCGAGTGCTGACATGTGGCAAGACGCTCCTCGGGGCGCGTCTTGCTTGGGCCTCTCTCCAGAAGGCCCTCAATCAGACCCAGTGTTGACACGTGGCAAGACGCTCCTCGGGGCGCGTCTTGCTTGGGCCTCTCTCCTGGAGGCGCTCAGTCAGAATTAGTAGTGACATGTGGTCTGACGCTCCTCGGGGCGCGTGTTGCTTGGGCCTCTCTCCTGGAGGCGCTCAGTCAGACCAAGTGGTGACATGTGGCAAGACACTTCTTGGGGCGCGTCTTGCTTGGGCCTCTCTCCTGGAGGCCCTCTGTCAGACCCAGTGTTGACATGTGGCAAGACACTCCTCGGGGCGCATCTTGCTTGGGCCTCTCTCATGGAGGCCCTCTGTCAGACCCAGTGTTGACATGTGTCAAGACGCTCCTCGGGGCGCGTCTTGCTTTGGCCTCTCTCCTGGAGGCGCTCAGTCAGACCGAGTGCTGGCATGTGGCAAGACGCTCCTCGGGCCGCGTGTTGCTTGGGCTTCTCTCCTGGAGGCCCTCAGTCAGACCCATTGTTGACATGTGGCAAGACGCTCCTCGGGGCGCGTCTTGCTTGGGCTTCTCTCCTGGAGGCGCTCAGTCAGACTGAGTAGTGATATGTGGCCTGACGCTCCTCGGGGCGCGTCTTGCTTAGGCCTCTCTCCTGGAGGCGCTCAGTCAGACCCTGTGGTGACATGTGGCATGACACTCCTCGGGGCGCGTCTTGCTTGGGCCTCTCTCCTGGAGGCCCTCTGTCAGACCCAGTGTTGACATGTGTCAAGACGCTCCACGGGGCGCGTCTTGCTTGGGCTTCTCTCCTGGAGGCCCTCAGTCAGACCCATTGTTGACATGTGGCAAGACGCTCCTCGGGGCGCGTCTTGCTTGGGCCTCTCTCCTGGAGGCGCTCAGTCAGAACCAGAGGTGACATGTGGCAAGACGCTCCTCGGGGCGTGTCTTGCTTGGGCCTCTCTCCTGGAGGCCTTCTGTCAGACCCAGTGTTGACATGTGGCAAGACGCTCCTCCGGGCGCATCTTGCTTGGGCCTCTCTCCTGGAGGCCCTCAGTAAGACCCATTGTTGACATGTGGCAAGACACTCCTCGGGGCGCGTCTTGCTTGGGCCTCTCTCCAGAAGGCCCTCGATAAGACCCAGTGTTGACATGTGGCAAGACGCTCCACGGGGCGCGTCTTGCTTGGGCTTCTCTCCTGGAGGCCCTCAGTCAGACCCATTGTTGACATGTGGCAAGACGCTCCTCGGGGCACGTCTTGCTTGGGCCTCTCTCCTGGAGGCGCTCAGTCAGACCGAGTAGTGACAAAGGGCAAGACGCTCCTCGGGGCGCGTCTTGCTTGGACCTCTCTCCTGGAGGCGCTCAGTTAGACCGAGTAGTGACATGTCGCAAGACGCTCCTCGGGGCGCGTCTTGCTTGGGCCTCTCTCCTGGAGGCGCTCAGTCAGACCGAGTAGTGACATAGGGCAAGAAGCTCCTCGGGGCGCGTCTTGCTTGGACCTCTCTCCTGGAGGCGCTCGGTTAGACCGAGTAGTGACATGTCGCAAGACGCTCCTCGGGGCGCGTCTTGCTTGGGCCTCTCTCATGGAGGCCCTCTGTCAGACCCAGTGTTGACATGTGGCAAGATTCTCCTCGGGGCGCATCTTGCTTGGGCCTCTCTCCTGGAGGCGCTCAGTCAGAACCAGAGGTGACACGTGGCAAGACGCTCCTCGGGGCGCGTCTTGCTTGGGCCTCTCTCCTGGAGGCGCTCAGTCAGACCCAGTGTTGACATGTGGCAAGACGCTCCTCGGGGTGCGTCTTGCTTGGGCCTCTCTCCTGGACGCCCTCTGTCAGACCCAGTGTTGACATGTGGCAAAATGCTCCTCCGGGCGCATCTTGCTTGGGCCTCTCTCCTGGAGGCCCTCAGTAAGACCCATTGTTGACATGTGGCAAGACGCTCCTCGGGACGCGTCTTGCTTGGGCCTTTCTCCTGGAGGCGCTCAGTCAGACTGAGTAGTGACATGTGGCCTGACGCTCCTCGGGGCGCGTCTGGCTTGGGCCTCTCTCCTGGAGGCGCTCAGTCAGACCCAGTGTTGACATGTGGCAAGACGCTCCACGGGGCGCGTCTTGCTTGGGCTTCTCTCCTGGAGGCCCTCAGTCAGACCAAGTGTTGACATGTGGCAAGACGCTCCTCGGGGCACGTCTTGCTTGGGCCTCTCTCCTGGAGGCGCTCAGTCAGACCGAGTAGTGACATGTGGCAAGACGCTCCTCGGGGTGCGTCTTGCTTGGACCTCTCTCCTGGAGGCGCTCAGTTAGACCGAGTAGTGACATGTCGCAAGATGCTCCTCGGGGCGCGTCTTGCTTGGGCCTCTCTCCTGGAGGCGCTCAGTCAGACCGAGTGCTGACATAAGGCAAGATGCTCCTCGGGGCGCGTCTTGCTTGGGCCTCTCTCCTGGAGGCGCTCAGTCAGACCCAGTGGTGACATGTGGCAAGACGCTCCTCGGGGCGCATCTTGCTTGGGCCTCTCTCCTGGAGGCGCTCAGTCAGACCAAGTGTTGACACGTGGCAAGACGCTCCTCGGGGCGCGTCTTGCTTGGGCCTCTCTCCTGGAGGCGCTCAGTCAGACCGAGTGCTGACATGTGGAAAGACGCTCCTCGCGGCGCGTGTTGCTTGGGCTTCTCTCCTGGAGGCGCTCAGAAAGACCCAGTGTTGACATGTGACAAGACGCTCCTCGGGGCACGTCTTGCTTGGGCCTCTCTCCTGGAGGCGCTCAGTCAGACACAGTGGTGACAAGTGGCAAGACACTCCTCGGGGCGCGTCTTGCTTGGGCCTCTCTCCTGGAGGCCCTCTGTCAGACCCAGTGTTGGCATGTGGCAAGACGCTCCTCAGGGCGCGTCTTGGTTGGGCCTCTCTCCTGGAGGCGCTCAGTCAGACCCAGTGGTGATATGTGGCAAGACGCTCCTCGGGGCGTGTCTTGCTTGGGCATCTCTCCTGGAGGCGCTCAGTCATACCCAGTGTTGACATGTGGCAAGACGCTCCTCGGGGCGCGTCTTGCTTGGACCTCTCTCCCTGAGGCGCTCAATCAGACCGAGTAGTGACATGTGGCAAGACGCTCCTCGGGGCGCGTCTTGCTTGGACCTCTCTCCCTGAGGCGCTCAGTCAGACCCAGTGTTGACATTTGGCAAGACACTCCTCGGGGCGCGTCTTGCTTGGGCCTCTCTCATGGAGGCCCTCTGTCAGACCCAGTGTTGACATGTGTCAAGACGCTCCTCGGGGGGCGTCTTGCTTTGGCCTCTCTCCTGGAGGCGCTCAGTCAGACCGAGTGCTGACATGTGGCAAGAAGCTCCTCGGGGCGCGTCTTGCTTGGGCTTCTCTCCTGGAGGCCCTCAGTCAGACCCATTGTTGACATGTGGCAAGACGCTCCTCGGGGCGCGTCTTGCTTGGGCCTCTCACCTGGAGGCGCTCAGTCAGACCCAGTGTTCACATGTGGCAAGACGCTCCACGGGGCGCGTCTTGCTTGGGCTTCTCTCCTGGAGGCCCTCAGTCAGACCCATTGTTGACATGTGGCAAGACGCTCCTCGGGGCACGACTTGCTTGGGCCTCTCTCCTGGAGGCGCTCAGTCAGACCGAGTAGTGACATGTGGCAAGACGCTCCTCGGGGCGCGTCTTGCTTGGACCTCTCTCCTGGAGGCGCTCAGTTAGACCGAGTAGTGACATGTCGCAAGACGCTCCTCGGGGCGCGTCTTGCTTGGACCTCTCTCCCTGAGGCGCTCAGTCAGACCGAGTAGTGACATGTGGCAAGACGCTCCTCGGGGCGCGTCTTGCTTGGACCTCTCTCCCTGAGGCGCTCAGTCAGACCCAGTGTTGACATTTGGCAAGACACTCCTCGGGGCGCGTCTTGCTTGGGCCTTTCTCATGGAGGCCCTCTGTCAGACCCAGTGTTGACATGTGTCAAGACGCTCCTCGGGGGGCGTCTTGCTTTGGCCTCTCTCCTGGAGGCGCTCAGTCAGACCGAGTAGTGACATGTGGCAAGACGCTCCTCGGGGCGCGTCTTGCTTGGACCTCTCTCCTGGAGGCGCTCAGTTAGACCGAGTAGTGACATGTCGCAAGACGCTCCTCGGGGCGCGTCTTGCTTGGGCCTCTCTCATGGAGGCCCTCTGTCAGACCCAGTGTTGACATGTGGCGAGACGCTCCTCGGGGCGCATGTTGCTTGGGCCTCTCTCCTGGAGGCGCTCAGTCAGAACCAGAGGTCACATGTGGCAAGACGCTCCTCGGGGTGCGTCTTGCTTGGGCCTCTCTCCTGGAGGCCATCTGTCAGACCCAGTGTTGACATGTGGCAAAACGCTCCTCCGGGCGCATCTTGCTTGGGCCTCTCTCCTGGAGGCCCTCAGTAAGACCCATTGTTGACATGTGGCAAGACGCTCCTCGGGGCGCATCTTGCTTGGGCCTCTCTCCAGAAGGCCCTCAATCAGACCCAGTGTTGACATGTGGCAAGACGCTCCTTGGGGCGCATCTTGCTTGGGCCTCTCTCCTGGAGGCGCTCAGTAAGACTGAGAAGTGACATGTGGCCTGACGCTCCTCGGGGCGCGTCTTGCTTGGGCCTCTCTCCTGGAGGCGCTCAGTGAGACCCAGTGTTGACATGTGGCAAGACGCTCCACGGGGCTCGTCTTGCTTGGGCTTCTCTCCTGGAGGCCCTCAGTCAGACCCATTGTTGACATGTGGCAATACGCTCCTCGGGGCGCGTCTTGCTTGGGCCTCTCTCCTGGAGGCGCTCAGTCAGACCCAGTGTTCACGTGTGGCAAGACGCTCCACGGGGCGCGTCTTGCTTGGGCTTCTCTCCTGGAGGCCCTCAGTCAGACCCATTGTTGACATGTGGCAAGACGCTCCTCGGGGCGCGTCTTGCTTGGGCCTCTCTCATGGAGGCCCTCTGTCAGACCCAGTGTTGACATGTGGCAAGACGCTCCTCGGGGCGCATGTTGCTTGGGCCTCTCTCCTGGAGGCGCTCAGTCAGAACCAGAGGTCACATGTGGCAAGACGCTCCTCGGGGTGCGTCTTGCTTGGGCCTCTCTCCTGGAGGCCCTCTGTCAGACCCAGTGTTGACAATTGGCAAAACGCTCCTCCGGGCGCATCTTGCTTGGGCCTCTCTCCTGGAGGCCCTCAGTAAGACCCATTGTTGACATGTGGCAAGACGCTCCTCGGGGCGCATCTTGCTTGGGCCTCTCTCCAGAAGGCCCTCAATCAGACCCAGTGTTGACATGTGGCAAGACGCTCCTCGGGCGCGTCTTGCTTGGGCCTCTCTCCTGGAGGCGCTCAGTCAGACTGAGTAGTGACATGTGGCCTGACGCTCCTCGGGGCGCGTCTTGCTTGGGCCTCTCTCCTGGAGGCGCTCAGTGAGACCCAGTATTGACATGTGGCAAGACGCTCCACGGGGCGCGTCTTGCTTGGGCTTCTCTCCTGGAGGCCCTCAGTCAGACCCATTGTTTACATGTGGCAAGACGCTCCTCGGGGCACGTCTTGCTTGGGCCTCTCTCCTGGAGGCGCTCAGTCAGACCGAGTAGTGACATGTGGCAAGACGCTACACGGGGCGCGTCTTGCTTGGGCTTCTCTCCTGGAGGCCCTCAGTCAGACCCATTGTTGACATGTGGCAAGACGCTCCTCGGGGCACGTCTTGCTTGGGCCTCTCTCCTGGAGGCGCTCAGTCAGACCGAGTAGTGACATGTGGCAAGACGCTCCTCGGGGTGCGTCTTGCTTGGACCTCTCTCCTGGAGGCGCTCAGTTAGACCGAGTAGTGACATGTCGCAAGATGCTCCTCGGGGCGCGTCTTGCTTGGGCCTCTCTCCTGGAGGCGCTCAGTCAGACCGAGTGCTGACATAAGGCAAGATGCTCCTCGGGGCGCGTCTTGCTTGGGCCTCTCTCCTGGAGGCGCTCAGTCAGACCCAGTGGTGACATGTGGCAAGACGCTCCTCGGGGCGCATCTTGCTTGGGCCTCTCTCCTGGAGGCGCTCAGTCAGACCAAGTGTTGACACGTGGCAAGACGCTCCTCGGGGCGCGTCTTGCTTGGGCCTCTCTCCTGGAGGCGCTCAGTCAGACCGAGTGCTGACATGTGGAAAGACGCTCCTCGGGGCGCGTGTTGCTTGGGCTTCTCTCCTGGAGGCGCTCAGAAAGACCCAGTGTTGACATGTGACAAGACGCTCCTCGGGGCACGTCTTGCTTGGGCCTCTCTCCTGGAGGCGCTCAGTCAGACACAGTGGTGACATGTGGCAAGACACTCCTCGGGGCGCGTCTTGCTTGGGCCTCTCTCCTGGAGGCCCTCTGTCAGACCCAGTGTTGGCATGTGGCAAGACGCTCCTCAGGGCGCGTCTTGGTTGGGCCTCTCTCCTGGAGGCGCTCAGTCAGACCCAGTGGTGATATGTAGCAAGACGCTCCTCGGGGCGCGTATTGCTTGGGCCTCTCTCCTGGATGCCCTCTGTCAGACCGAGTGTTGACATGTGGCAAGACTCTCCTCGGGGCGCGTCTTGCTTGGGCTTCTCTCATGGAGGCCCTCAGTCAGACCCAGTGTTGACATGTGTCAAGACGCTCCTCGGGGCGTGTCTTGCTTGGGCCTCTCTCCTGGAGGCGCTCAGTCAGACCCAGTGTTGACATGTGGCAAGACGCTCCTCGGGGCACGTCTTGCTTGGGCCTCTCTCCTGGAGGCGCTCAAACAGACCCAGTGTTGACTTGTGTCAAGACGCTCCTCGGGGCGTGTCTTGCTTGGGCATCTCTCCTGGAGGCGCTCAGTCAGACCCAGTGTTGACATGTGGCAAGACGCTCCTCGGGGCGCGTCTTGCTGGGGCTTCTCTCATGGAGGCACTAAATCAGATCCAGTGTTGACATGTGGCAAGACGCTCCTCGGGGCGCGTCTTGCTTGGACCTCTCTCCCTGAGGCGCTCAATCAGACCGAGTAGTGACATGTGGCAAGACGCTCCTCGGGGCGCGTCTTGCTTGGACCTCTCTCCCTGAGGCGCTCAGTCAGACCCAGTGTTGACATTTGGCAAGACACTCCTCGGGGCGCGTCTTGCTTGGGCATCTCTAATGGAGGCCCTCTGTCAGACCCAGTGTTGACATGTGTCAAGACGCTCCTCGGGGGGCGTCTTGCTTTGGCCTCTCTCCTGGAGGCGCTCAGTCAGACCGAGTGCTGACATGTGGCAAGAAGCTCCTCGGGGCGCATCTTGCTTGGGCTTCTCTCCTGGAGGCCCTCAGTCAGACCCATTGTTGACATGTGGCAAGACGCTCCTCGGGGCGCGTCTTGCTTGGGCCTCTCACCTGGAGGCGCTCAGTCAGACCCAGTGTTCACATGTGGCAAGACGCTCCACGGGGCGCGTCTTGCTTGGGCTTCTCTCCTGGAGGCCCTCAGTCAGACCCATTGTTGACATGTGGCAAGACGCTCCTCGGGGCACGACTTGCTTGGGCCTCTCTCCTGGAGGCGCTCAGTCAGACCGAGTAGTGACATGTGGCAAGACGCTCCTCGGGGCGCGTCTTGCTTGGACCTCTCTCCCTGAGGCGCTCAGTCAGACCGAGTAGTGACATGTGGCAAGACGCTCCTCGGGGCGCGTCTTGCTTGGACCTCTCTCCCTGAGGCGCTCAGTCAGACCAAGTAGTGACATGTGGCAAGACGCTCCTCGGGGCGCGTCTTGCTTGGACCTCTCTCCTGGAGGCGCTCAGTTAGACCGAGTAGTGACATGTCGCAAGACGCTCCTCGGGGCGCGTCTTGCTTGGACCTCTCTCCCTGAGGCGCTCAGTCAGACCGAGTAGTGACATGTGGCAAGACGCTCCTCGGGGCGCGTCTTGCTTGGACCTCTCTCCCTGAGGCGCTCAGTCAGACCCAGTGTTGACATTTGGCAAGACACTCCTCGGGGCGCGTCTTGCTTGGGCCTTTCTCATGGAGGCCCTCTGTCAGACCCAGTGTTGACATGTGTCAAGACGCTCCTCGGGGGGCGTCTTGCTTTGGCCTCTCTCCTGGAGGCGCTCAGTCAGACCGAGTAGTGACATGTGGCAAGACGCTCCTCGGGGCGCGTCTTGCTTGGACCTCTCTCCTGGAGGCGCTCAGTTAGACCGAGTAGTGACATGTCGCAAGACGCTCCTCGGGGCGCGTCTTGCTTGGGCCTCTCTCATGGAGGCCCTCTGTCAGACCCAGTGTTGACATGTGGCAAGACGCTCCTCGGGGCGCATGTTGCTTGGGCCTCTCTCCTGGAGGCGCTCAGTCAGAACCAGAGGTCACATGTGGCAAAACGCTCCTCCGGGCGCATCTTGCTTGGGCCTCTCTCCTGGAGGCCCTCAGTAAGACCCATTGTTGACATGTGGCAAGACGCTCCTCGGGGCGCATCTTGCTTGGGCCTCTCTCCAGAAGGCCCTCAATCAGACCCAGTGTTGACATGTGGCAAGACGCTCCTTGGGGCGCGTCTTGCTTGGGCCTCTCTCCTGGAGGCGCTCAGTCAGACTGAGAAGTGACATGTGGCCTGACGCTCCTCGGGGCGCGTCTTGCTTGGGCCTCTCTCCTGGAGGCGCTCAGTGAGACCCAGTGTTGACATGTGGCAAGACGCTCCACGGGGCTCGTCTTGCTTGGGCTTCTCTCCTGGAGGCCCTCAGTCAGACCCATTGTTGACATGTGGCAAGACGCTCCTCGGGGCGCGTCTTGCTTGGGCCTCTCTCCTGGAGGCACTCAGTCAGACCCAGTGTTCACATGTGGCAAGACGCTCCACGGGGCGCGTCTTGCTTGGGCTTCTCTCCTGGAGGCCCTCAGTCAGACCCATTGTTGACATGTGGCAAGACGCTCCTCGGGGCACGTCTTGCTTGGGCCTCTCTCCTGGAGGCGCTCAGTCAGACCGAGTAGTGACATGTGGCAAGATGCTCCTCGGGGCGCGTCTTGCTTGGACCTCTCTCCTGGAGGCGCTCAGTTAGACCGAGTAGTGACATGTCGCAAGACGCTCCTCGGGGCGCGTCTTGCTTGGGCCTCTCTCATGGAAGCCCTCTGTCAGACCCAGTGTTGACATGTGGCAAGACGCTCCTCGGGGCGCATGTTGCTTGGGCCTCTCTCCTGGAGGCGCTTAGTCAGAACCAGAGGTCACATGTGGCAAGACGCTCCTCGGGGTGCGTCTTGCTTGGGCCTCTCTCCTGGAGGCCCTCTGTCAGACCCAGTGTTGACAATTGGCAAAACGGTCCTCCGGGCGCATCTTGCTTGGGCCTCTCTCCTGGAGGCCCTCACTAAGACCCATTGTTGACATGTGGCAAGACGCTCCTCGGGGCGCATCTTGCTTGGGCCTCTCTCCAGAAGGCCCTCAATCAGACCCAGTGTTGACATGTGGCAAGACGCTCCTCGGGCGCGTCTTGCTTGGGCCTCTCTCCTGGAGGCGCTCAGTCAGACTGAGTAGTGACATGTGGCCTGACGCTCCTCGGGGCGCGTCTTGCTTGGGCCTCTCTCCTGGAGGCGCTCAGTGAGACCCAGTATTGACATGTGGCAAGACGCTCCACGGGGCGTGTCTTGCTTGGGCTTCTCTCCTGGAGGCCCTCAGTCAGACCCATTGTTTACATGTGGCAAGACGCTCCTCGGGGCACGTCTTGCTTGGGCCTCTCTCCTGGAGGCGCTCAGTCAGACCGAGTAGTGACATGTGGCAAGACGCTCCTCGGGGTGCGTCTTGCTTGGACCTCTCTCCTGGAGGCGCTCAGTTAGACCGAGTAGTGACATGTCGCAAGACGCTCCTCGGGGCGCGTCTTGCTTGGGCCTCTCTCCTGGAGGCGCTCAGTCAGACCGAGTAGTGACATGTGGCAAGACGCTCCTCGGGGTGCGTCTTGCTTGGACCTCTCTCCTGGAGGCGCTCAGTTAGACCGAGTAGTGACATGTCGCAAGACGCTCCTCGGGGCGCGTCTTGCTTGGACCTCTCTCCTGGAGGCGCTCAGTTAGACCGAGTAGTGACATGTCGCAAGACGCTCCTCGGGGCGCGTCTTGCTTGGGCCTCTCTCCTGGAGGCGCTCAGTCAGACCGAGTGCTGACATAAGGCAAGATGCTCCTCGGGGCGCGTTTTGCTTGGGCCTCTCTCCTGGAGGCGCTCAGTCAGACCCAGTGGTGACATGTGGCAAGACGCTCCTCGGGGCGCATCTTGCTTGGGCCTCTCTCCTGGAGGCGCTCAGTCAGACCAAGTGTTGACACGTGGCAAGACGCTCCTCGGGGCGCGTCTTACTTGGGCCTCTCTCCTGGAGGCACTCAGTCAGACCGAGTGCTGACATGTGGAAAGACGCTCCTCGGGGCGCGTCTTGCTTGGGCTTCTCTCCTGGAGGCGCTCAGAAAGACCCAGTGTTGACATGTGACAAGACGCTCCTCGGGGCGCGTCTTGCTTGGGCCTCTCTCCTGGAGGAGCTCAGTCAGACACAGTGGTGACATGTGGCAAGACACTCCTCGGGGCGCGTCTTGCTTGGGCCTCTCTCCTGGAGGCCCTCTGTCAGACCCAGTGTTGGCATGTGGCAAGACGCTCCTCAGGGCGCGTCTTGGTTGGGCCTCTCTCCTGGAGGCGCTCAGTCAGACCCAGTGGTGATATGTGGCAAGACGCTCCTCGGGGCGCGTATTGCTTGGGCCTCTCTCCTGGATGCCCTCTGTCAGACCGAGTGTTGACCTGTGGCAAGACTCTCCTCGGGGCGCGTCTTGCTTGGGCTTCTCTCATGGAGGCCCTCAGTCAGACCCAGTGTTGACATGTGTCAAGACGTTCCTCGGGGCGTGTCTTGCTTGGGCCTCTCTCCTGGAGGCGCTCAGTCAGACCCAGTGTTGACATGTGGCAAGACGCTCCTCGGGGCACGTCTTGCTTGGGCCTCTCTCCTGGAGGCGCTCAAACAGACCCAGTGTTGACATGTGTCAAGACGCTCCTCGGGGCGTGTCTTGCTTGGGCCTCTCTCCTGGAGGCGCTCAGTCAGACCCAGTGTTGACATGTGGCAAGACGCTCCTCGGGGCGCGTCTTGCTGGGGCTTCTCTCATGGAGGCACTCAGTCAGACCCAGTGTTGACATGTGTCAAGACGCTCCTCGGGGGGCGTCTTGCTTTGGCCTCTCTCCTGGAGGCGCTCAGTCAGACCGAGTGCTGACATGTGGCAAGAAGCTCCTCGGGGCGCGTCTTGCTTGGGCTTCTCTCCTGGAGGCCCTCAGTCAGACCCATTGTTGACATGTGGCAAGACGCTCCTCGGGGCGCGTCTTGCTTGGGCCTCTCTCCTGGAGGCGCTCAGTCAGACCCAGTGTTCACATGTGGCAAGACGCTCCACGGGGCGCGTCTTGCTTGGGCTTCTCTCCTGGAGGCCCTCAGTCAGACCCATTGTTGACATGTGGCAAGACGCTCCTCGGGGCACGTCTTGCTTGGGCCTCTCTCCTGGAGGCGCTCAGTCAGACTGAGTAGTGACATGTGGCAAGACGCTCCTCGGGGCGCGTCTTGCTTGGACCTCTCTCCTGGAGGCGCTCAGTTAGACCGAGTAGTGACATGTCGCAAGACGCTCCTCGGGGCGCGTCTTGCTTGGACCTCTCTCCCTGAGGCGCTCAGTCAGACCGAGTAGTGACATGTGGCAAGACGCTCCTCGGGGCGCGTCTTGCTTGGACCTCTCTCCCTGAGGCGCTCAGTCAGACCCAGTGTTGACATTTGGCAAGACACTCCTCGGGGCGCGTCTTGCTTGGGCCTCTCTCATGGAGGCCCTCTGTCAGACCCAGTGTTGACATGTGTCAAGACGCTCCTCGGGGGGCGTCTTGCTTTGGCCTCTCTCCTGGAGGCGCTCAGTCAGACCGAGTGCTGACATGTGGCAAGAAGCTCCTCGGGGCGCGTCTTGCTTGGGCTTCTCTCCTGGAGGCCCTCAGTCAGACCCATTGTTGACATGTGGCAAGACGCTCCTCGGGGCGCGTCTTGCTTGGGCCTCTCTCCTGGAGGCGCTCAGTCAGACCCAGTGTTCACATGTGGCAAGACGCTCCACGGGGCGCGTCTTGCTTGGGCTTCTCTCCTGGAGGCCCTCAGTCAGACCCATTGTTGACATGTGGCAAGACGCTCCTCGGGGCACGTCTTGCTTGGGCCTCTCTCCTGGAGGCGCTCAGTCAGACCGAGTAGTGACATGTGGCAAGACGCTCCTCGGGGCGCATCTTGCTTGGGCCTCTCTCCTGGAGGCGCTCAGTCAGACCAAGTGTTGACACGTGGCAATACGCTCCTCGGGGCGCGTCTTGCTTGGGCCTCTCTCCTGGAGGCGCTCAGTCAGACCGAGTGCTGACATGTGGAAAGACGCTCCTCGGGGCGCGTCTTGCTTGGGCTTCTCTCCTGGAGGCGCTCAGTAAGACCCAGTGTTGACATGTGACAAGACGCTCCTCGGGGCGCGTCTTGCTTGGGCCTCTCTCCTGGAGGCGCTCAGTCAGACACAGTGGTGACATGTGGCAAGACACTCCTCGGGGCGCGTCTTGCTTGGGCCTCTCTCCTGGAGGCCCTCTGTCAGACCCAGTGTTGGCATGTGGCAAGACGCTCCTCAGGGCGCGTCTTGGTTGGGCCTCTCTCCTGGAGGCGCTCAGTCAGACCCAGTGGTGATATGTGGCAAGACGCTCCTCGGGGCGCGTATTGCTTGGGCCTCTCTCCTGGATGCCCTCTGTCAGACCGAGTGTTGACATGTGGCAAGACTCTACTCGGGGCGCGTCTTGCTTGGGCTTCTCTCATGGAGGCCCTCCGTCAGACCCAGTGTTGACATGTGTCAAGACGCTCCTCGGGGCGTGTCTTGCTTGGGCCTCTCTCCTGGAGGCGCTCAGTCAGACCCAGTGTTGACATGTGGCAAGACGCTCCTCGGGGCATGTCTTGCTTGGGCCTCTCTCCTGGAGGCGCTCAAACAGACCCAGTGTTGACATGTGTCAAGACGCTCCTCGGGGCGTGTCTTGCTTGGGCCTCTCTCCTGGAGGCGCTCAGTCAGACCCAGTGTTGACATGTGGCAAGACGCTCCTCGGGGCGCGTCTTGCTGGGGCTTCTCTCATGGAGGCACTCAGTCAGATCCAGTCTTGACATGTGGCAAGACGCTCCTCGGGGCGCGTCTTGCTTGGACCTCTCTCCCTGAGGGGCTCAGTCAGACCGAGTAGTGACATGTGGCAAGACGCTCCTCGGGGCGCGTCTTGCTTGGACCTCTCTCCCTGAGGCGCTCAGTCAGACCCAGTGTTTACATTTGGCAAGACACTCCTCGGGGCGCGTCTTGCTTGGGCCTCTCTCATGGAGGCCCTCTGTCAGACCCAGTGTTGACATGTGTCAAGACGCTCCTCGGGGGGCGTCTTGCTTTGGCCTCTCTCCTGGAGGCGCTCAGTCAGACCGAGTGCTGACATGTGGCAAGAAGCTCCTCGGGGCGCGTCTTGCTTGGGCTTCTCTCCTGGAGGCCCTCAGTCAGACCCATTGTTGACATGTGGCAAGACGCTCCTCGGGGCGCGTCTTGCTTGGGCCTCTCTCCTGGAGGCGCTCAGTCAGACCCAGTGTTCACATGTGGCAAGACGCTCCACGGGGTGCGTCTTGCTTGGGCTTCTCTCCTGGAGGCCCTCAGTCAGACCCATTGTTGACATGTGGCAAGACGCTCCTCGGGGCACGTCTTGCTTGGGCCTCTCTCCTGGAGGCGCTCAGTCAGACCGAGTAGTGACATGTGGCAAGACGCTCCTCGGGGCGCGTCTTGCTTGGACCTCTCTCCTGGAGGCGCTCAGTTAGACCGAGTAGTGACATGTCGCAAGACGCTCCTCGGGGCGCGTCTTGCTTGGACCTCTCTCCCTGAGGCGCTCAGTCAGACCGAGTAGTGACATGTGGCAAGACGCTCCTCGGGGCGCGTCTTGCTTGGACCTCTCTCCCTGAGGCGCTCAGTCAGACCCAGTGTTGACATTTGGCAAGACACTCCTCGGGGCGCGTCTTGCTTGGGCCTCTCTCATGGAGGCCCTCTGTCAGACCCAGTGTTGACATGTGTCAAGACGCTCCTCGGGGGGCGTCTTGCTTTGGCCTCTCTCCTGGAGGCGCTCAGTCAGACCTAGTGCTGACATGTGGCAAGAAGCTCCTCGGGGCGCGTCTTGCTTGGGCTTCTCTCCTGGAGGCCCTCAGTCAGACCCATTGTTGACATGTGGCAAGACGCTCCTCGGGGTGCGTCTTGCTTGGGCCTCTCTCCTGGAGGCGCTCAGTCAGACCCAGTGTTCACATTTGGCAAGACGCTCCTCGGGGCGCGTCTTGCTTGGGCTTCTCTCATGGAGGCCCTCAGTCAGACCCAGTGTTGACATGTGTCAAGACGCTCCTCGGGGCGCGTCTTGCTTGGGCCTCTCTCCTGGAGGCGCTCAAACAGACCGAGTAGTGACATGTGGCAAGACGCTCCTCGGGGCGCGTCATGCTGGGGCTTCTCTCATGGAGGCACTCAGTCAGATCCAGTGTTGACATGTGGCAAGACGCTCCTCGGGGCACGTCTTGCTTGGGCCTCTCTCCTGGAGGCGCTCAGTCAGACCGAGTAGTGACATGTGGCAAGACACTCCTCGGGGCGCGTCTTGCTTGGGCCTCTCTCATGGAGGCCCTCTGTCAGACCCAGTGTTGACATGTGTCAAGATGCTCCTCGGGGGGCGTCTTGCTTTGGCCTCTCTCCTGGAGGCGCTCAGTCAGACCGAGTGCTGACATGTGGCAAGAAGCTCCTCGGGGCGCGTCTTGCTTGGGCTTCTCTCCTGGAGGCCCTCAGTCAGACCCATTGTTGACATGTGGCAAGACGCTCCTCGGGGCGCGTCTTGCTTGGGCCTCTCTCCTGGAGGCGCTCAGTCAGACCCAGTGTTCACATGTGGCAAGACGCTCCACGGGGCGCGTATTGCTTGGGCTTCTCTCCTGGAGGCCCTCAGTCAGACCCATTGTTGACATGTGGCAAGACGCTCCTCGGGGCACGTCTTGCTTGGGCCTCTCTCCTGGAGGCGCTCAGTCAGACCGAGTAGTGACATGTGGCAAGATGCTCCTCGGGGCGCATGTTGCTTGGGCCTCTCTCCTGGAGGCGCTCAGTCAGAACCAGAGGTCACATGTGGCAAGACGCTCCTTGGGGTGCGTCTTGCTTGGGCCTCTCTCCTGGAGGCCCTCTGTCAGACCCAGTGTTGACATGTGGCAAAACGCTCCTCCGGGCGCATCTTGCTTGGGCCTCTCTCCTGGAGGCCCTCAGTCAGACCCATTGTTGACATGTGGCAAGACGCTCCTCGGGGCACGTCTTGCTTGGGCCTCTCTCCTGGAGGCGCTCAGTCAGACCGAGTAGTGACATGTGGCAAGACGCTCCTCGGGGCGCGTCTTGCTTGGACCTCTCTCCTGGAGGCGCTCAGTTAGACCGAGTAGTGACATGTCGCAAGACGCTCCTCGGGGCGCGTCTTGCTTGGACCTCTCTCCCTGAGGCGCTCAGTCAGACCGAGTAGTGACATGTGGCAAGACGCTCCTCGGGGCGCGTCTTGCTTGGACCTCTCTCCCTGAGGCGCTCAGTCAGACCCAGTGTTGACATTTGGCAAGACACTCCTCGGGGCGCGTCTTGCTTGGGCCTCTCTCATGGAGGCCCTCTGTCAGACCCAGTGTTGACATGTGTCAAGACGCTCCTCGGGGGGCGTCTTGCTTTGGCCTCTCTCCTGGAGGCGCTCAGTCAGACCTAGTGCTGACATGTGGCAAGAAGCTCCTCGGGGCGCGTCTTGCTTGGGCTTCTCTCCTGGAGGCCCTCAGTCAGACCCATTGTTGACATGTGGCAAGACGCTCCTCGGGGTGCGTCTTGCTTGGGCCTCTCTCCTGGAGGCGCTCAGTCAGACCCAGTGTTCACATTTGGCAAGACGCTCCTCGGGGCGCGTCTTGCTTGGGCTTCTCTCATGGAGGCCCTCAGTCAGACCCAGTGTTGACATGTGTCAAGACGCTCCTCGGGGCGCGTCTTGCTTGGGCCTCTCTCCTGGAGGCGCTCAAACAGACCGAGTAGTGACATGTGGCAAGACGCTCCTCGGGGCGCGTCATGCTGGGGCTTCTCTCATGGAGGCACTCAGTCAGATCCAGTGTTGACATGTGGCAAGACGCTCCTCGGGGCACGTCTTGCTTGGGCCTCTCTCCTGGAGGCGCTCAGTCAGACCGAGTAGTGACATGTAGCAAGACACTCCTCGGGGCGCGTCTTGCTTGGGCCTCTCTCATGGAGGCCCTCTGTCAGACCCAGTGTTGACATGTGTCAAGACGCTCCTCGGGGGGCGTCTTGCTTTGGCCTCTCTCCTGGAGGCGCTCAGTCAGACCGAGTGCTGACATGTGGCAAGAAGCTCCTCGGGGCGTGTCTTGCTTGGGCTTCTCTCCTGGAGGCCCTCAGTCAGACCCATTGTTGACATGTGGCAAGACGCTCCTCGGGGCGCGTCTTGCTTGGGCCTCTCTCCTGGAGGCGCTCAGTCAGACCCAGTGTTCACATGTGGCAAGACGCTCCACGGGGCGCGTATTGCTTGGGCTTCTCTCCTGGAGGCCCTCAGTCAGACCCATTGTTGACATGTGGCAAGACGCTCCTCGGGGAACGTCTTGCTTGGGCCTCTCTCCTGGAGGCGCTCAGTCAGACCGAGTAGTGACATGTGGCAAGATGCTCCTCGGGGCGCGTCTTGCTTGGACCTCTCTCCTGGAGGCGCTCAGTTAGACCGAGTAGTGACATGTCGCAAGACGCTCCTCGGGGAGCGTCTTGCTTGGGCCTCTCTCATGGAGGCCCTCTGTCAGACCCAGTGTTGACATGTGGCAAGACGCTCCTCGGTGCATGTTGCTTGGGCCTCTCTCCTGGAGGCGCTCAGTCAGAACCAGAGGTCACATGTGGCAAGACGCTCCTCGGGGTGCGTCTTGCTTGGGCCTCTCTCCTGGAGGCCCTCTGTCAGACCCAGTGTTGACATGTGGCAAAACGCTCCTCCGGGCGCATCTTGCTTGGGCCTCTCTCCTGGAGGCCCTCAGTAAGACCCATTGTTGACATGTGGCAAGACGCTCCTCGGGGCGCATCTTGCTTGGGCCTCTCTCCAGAAGGCCCTCAATCAGACCCAGTGTTGACATGTGGCAAGACGCTCCTCGGGGCGCGTCTTGCTTGGGCCTCTCTCCTGGAGGCGCTCAGTCAGACTGAGTAGTGACATGTGGCCTGACGCTCCTCGGGGTGCGTCTTGCTTGGGCCTCTCTCCTGGAGGCGCTCAGTGAGACCCAGTGTTGACATGTGGCAAGACGCTCCACGGGGCTCGTCTTGCTTGGGCTTCTCTCCTGGAGGCCCTCAGTCAGACCCATTGTTGACATGTGGCAAGACGCTCCTCGGGGCGCGTCTTGCTTGGACCTCTCTCCTGGAGGCGCTCAGTTAGACCGAGTAGTGACATGTCGCAAGACGCTCCTCGGGGCGCGTCTTGCTTGGGCCTCTCTCATGGAGGCCCTCTGTCAGACCCAGTGTTGACATGTGGCAAGACGCTCCTCGGGGCGCATGTTGCTTGGGCCTCTCTCCTGGAGACGCTCAGTCAGAACCAGAGGTCACATGTGGCAAGACGCTCCTCGGGGTGCGTCTTGCTTGGGCCTCTCTCCTGGAGGCCCTCTGTCAGACCCAGTGTTGACATGTGGCAAAACGCTCCTCCGGGCGCATCTTGCTTGGGCCTCTCTCCTGGAGGCCCTCAGTAAGACCCATTGTTGACATGTGGCAAGACGCTCCTCGGGGCGCATCTTGCTTGGGCCTCTCTCCAGAAGGCCCTCAATCAGACCCAGTGTTGACATGTGGCAAGACGCTCCTCGGGGCGCGTCTTGCTTGGGCCTCTCTCCTGGAGGCGCTCAGTCAGACTGAGTAGTGACATGTGGCCTGACGCTCCTCGGGGCGCGTCTTGCTTGGGCCTCTCTCCTGGAGGCGCTCAGTCAGACCCAGTGTTGACATGTGGCAAGACGCTCCACGGGGCGCGTCTTGCTTGGGCTTCTCTCCTGGAGGCCCTCAGTCAGACCCATTGTTGACATGTGGCAAGACGCTCCTCGGGGCACGTCTTGCTTGGGCCTCTCTCCTGGAGGCGCTCAGTCAGACCCAGTGGTGACATTTGGCAAGACGCTCCTCGGGGCGCATCTTGCTTGGGCCTCTCTCCTGGAGGCGCTCAGTCAGACCCAGTGTTGACATGTGGCAAGACACTCCTCGCGGCGCGTCTTGCTTGGGCCTCTCTCATGGAGGCCCTCTGTCAGACCCAGTGTTGACATGTGTCAAGACGCTCCTCGGGGCGCGTCTTGCTTGGGCCTCTCTCATGGAGGCCCTCTGTCAGACCGAGTGTTGACATGTGGCAAGACTCTCCTCGGGGCGCGTCTTGCTTGGGCTTCTCTCATGGAGGCCCTCAGTCAGACCCAGTGTTGACATGTGTCAAGACGCTCCTCGGGGCGTGTCTTGCTTGGGCCTCTCTCCTGGAGGAGCTCAGTCAGACCCAGTGTTGACATGTGGCAAGACGCTCCTCGGGGCGCGTCTTGCTTGGGCCTCTCTCCTGGAGGCGCTCAAAAAGACCGAGTAGTGACATGTGGCAAGACGCTCCTCGGGGCGCGTCTTGCTGGGGCTTCTCTCATGGAGGCACTCAGTCAGATCCAGTGTTGACATGTGGCAAGACGCTCCTCGGGGCGCGTCTTGCTTGGACCTCTCTCCCTGAGGTGCTCAGTCAGACCGAGTAGTGACATGTGGCATGACGCTCCTCGGGGCGCGTCTTGCTTGGACCTCTCTCCCTGAGGCGCTCAGTCAGACCCAGTGTTGACATTTGGCAAGACACTCCTCGGGGCGCGTCTTGCTTGGGCCTCTCTCCAGAAGGCCCTCAATCAGACCCAGTGTTGACACGTGGCAAGACGCTCCTCGGGGCGCGTCTTGCTTGGGCCTCTCTCCTGGAGGCACTCAGTCAGACTGAGTAGTGACATGTGGCCTGACGCTCCTCGGGGCGCGTGTTGCTTGGGCCTCTCTCCTGGAGGCGCTCAGTCAGACCAAGTGGTGACATGTGGCAAGACACTCCTCGGGGCGCGTCTTGCTTGGGCCTCTCTCCTGGAGGCCCTCTGTCAGACCCAGTGTTGACATTTGGCAAGACACTCCTCGGGGCGCGTCTTGCTTGTGCCTCTCTCCAGAAGGCCCTCAATCAGACCCAGTGTTGACACGTGGCAAGACGCTCCTCGGGGCGCGTCTTGCTTGGGCCTCTCTCCTGGAGGCACTCAGTCAGACTGAGTAGTGACATGTGGCCTGACGCTCCTCGGGGCGCGTGTTGCTTGGGCCTCTCTCCTGGAGGCGCTCAGTCAGACCAAGTGGTGACATGTGGCAAGACACTCCTCGCGGCGCGTCTTGCTTGGGCCTCTCTCCTGGAGGCCCTCTGTCAGACCCAGTGTTGACATGTGGCAAGACACTCCTCAGGGCGCGTCTTGCTTGGGCCTCTCTCATGGAGGCCCTCTGTCAGACCGAGTGTTGACATGTGGCAAGACTCTCCTCGGGGCGCGTCTTGCTTGGGCTTCTCTCATGGAGGCCCTCAGTCAGACCCAGTGTTGACATGTGTCAAGACGCTCCTCGGGGCGTGTCTTGCTTGGGCCTCTCTCCTGGAGGCGCTCAGTCAGACCCAGTGTTGACATGTGGCAAGACGCTCCTCGGGGCGCGTCTTGCTTGGGCCTCTCTCCTGGAGGCGCTCAGTCAGACTGAGTAGTGACATGTGGCCTGATGCTCCTCGGGGCGCATCTTGCTTGGGCCTCTCTCCTGGAGGCGCTCAGTCAGACCGAGTGCTGACATGTGGAAAGACGCTCCTCGGGGCACGTCTTGCTTGGGCTTCTCTCCTGGAGGCGCTCAGAAAGACCCAGTGTTGACATGTGACAAGACGCTCCTCGGGGCGCATCTTGCTTGGGCCTCTCTCCTGGAGGCGCTCAGTCAGACCCAGTGGTGACATGTGGCAAGACACTCCTCGGAGCGCATCTTGCTTGGGCCTCTCTCCTGGAGGCCCTCTGTCAGACCCAGTGTTGGCATGTGGCAAGACGCTCCTCGGGGCGCGTATTGCTTGGGCCTCTCTCCTGGATGCCCTCTGTCAGACCGAGTGTTGACATGTGGCAAGACTCTCCTCGGGGCGCGTCTTGCTTGGGCTTCTCTCATGGAGGCCCTCAGTCAGACCCAGTGTTGACATGTGTCAAGACGCTCCTCGGGGCGTGTCTAGCTTGGGCCTCTCTCCTGGAGACGCTCAGTCAGACCCAGTGTTGACATGTGGCAAGACGCTCCTCGGGGCGCGTCTTGCTTGGGCCTCTCTCCTGGAGGCGCTCAAACAGACCGAGTAGTGACATGTGGCAAGACGCTCCTCGGGGCGCGTCATGCTGGGGCTTCTCTCATGGAGGCACTCAGTCAGATCCAGTGTTGACATGTGGCAAGACGCTCCTCGGGGCGCGTCTTGCTTGGACCTCTCTCCCTGAGGCGCTCAGTCAGACCGAGTAGTGACATGTGGCAAGACGCTCCTCGGGGCGCGTCTTGCTTGGACCTCTCTCCCTGAGGCGCTCAGTCAGACCCAGTGTTGACATTTGGCAAGACACTCCTCGGGGCGCGTCTTGCTTGGGCCTCTCTCCAGAAGGCCCTCAATCAGACCCAGTGTTGACACGTGGCAAGACGCTCCTCGGGGCGCGTCTTGCTTGGGCCTCTCTCCTGGAGGCACTCAGTCAGACTGAGTAGTGACATGTGGCCTGACGCTCCTCGGGGCGCGTGTTGCTTGGGCCTCTCTCCTGGAGGCGCTCAGTCAGACCAAGTGGTGACATGTGGCAAGACACTCCTCGGGGTGCGTCTTGCTTGGGCCTCTCTCCTGGAGGCCCTCTGTCAGACCCAGTGTTGACATGTGGCAAGACACTCCTCGGGGCGCGTCTTGCTTGGGCCTCTCTCATGGAGGCCCTCTGTCAGACCGAGTGTTGACATGTGGCAAGACTCTCCTCGGGGCGCGTCTTGCTTGGGCTTCTCTCATGGAGGCCCTCAGTCAGACCCAGTGTTGACATGTGTCAAGACGCTCCTCGGGGCGTGTCTTGCTTGGGCCTCTCTCCTGGAGGAGCTCAGTCAGACCCAGTGTTGACATGTGGCAAGACGCTCCTCGGGGCGCGTCTTGCTTGGGCCTCTCTCCTGGAGGCGCTCAAAAAGACCGAGTAGTGACATGTGGCAAGACGCTCCTCGGGGCGCGTCTTGCTGGGGCTTCTCTCATGGAGGCACTCAGTCAGATCCAGTGTTGACATGTGGCAAGACGCTCCTCGGGGCGCGTCTTGCTTGGACCTCTCTCCCTGAGGTGCTCAGTCAGACCGAGTAGTGACATGTGGCATGACGCTCCTCGGGGCGCGTCTTGCTTGGACCTCTCTCCCTGAGGCGCTCAGTCAGACCCAGTGTTGACATTTGGCAAGACACTCCTCGGGGCGCGTCTTGCTTGGGCCTCTCTCCTGGAGGCACTCAGTCAGACTGAGTAGTGACATGTGGCCTGACGCTCCTCGGGGCGCGTGTTGCTTGGGCCTCTCTCCTGGAGGCGCTCAGTCAGACCAAGTGGTGACATGTGGCAAGACACTCCTCGGGGCGCGTCTTGCTTGGGCCTCTCTCCTGGAGGCCCTCTGTCAGACCCAGTGTTGACATTTGGCAAGACACTCCTCGGGGCGCGTCTTGCTTGTGCCTCTCTCCAGAAGGCCCTCAATCAGACCCAGTGTTGACACGTGGCAAGACGCTCCTCGGGGCGCGTCTTGCTTGGGCCTCTCTCCTGGAGGCACTCAGTCAGACTGAGTAGTGACATGTGGCCTGACGCTCCTCGGGGCGCGTGTTGCTTGGGCCTCTCTCCTGGAGGCGCTCAGTCAGACCAAGTGGTGACATGTGGCAAGACACTCCTCGCGGCGCGTCTTGCTTGGGCCTCTCTCCTGGAGGCCCTCTGTCAGACCCAGTGTTGACATGTGGCAAGACACTCCTCAGGGCGCGTCTTGCTTGGGCCTCTCTCATGGAGGCCCTCTGTCAGACCGAGTGTTGACATGTGGCAAGACTCTCCTCGGGGCGCGTCTTGCTTGGGCTTCTCTCATGGAGGCCCTCAGTCAGACCCAGTGTTGACATGTGTCAAGACGCTCCTCGGGGCGTGTCTTGCTTGGGCCTCTCTCCTGGAGGCGCTCAGTCAGACCCAGTGTTGACATGTGGCAAGACGCTCCTCGGGGCGCGTCTTGCTTGGGCCTCTCTCCTGGAGGCGCTCAGTCAGACCCAGTGTTGACATGTGGCAAGACGCTCCTCGGGGCACGTCTTGCTTGGGCCTCTCTCCTGGAGGCGCTCAGTCAGACCGAGTAGTGACATGTGGCAAGACGCTCCTCGGGATGCGTCTTGCTTGGACCTCTCTCCTGGAGGCGCTCGGTTAGACCGAGTAGTGACATGTCGCAAGACGCACCTCGGGGCGCGTCTTGCTTGGGCCTCTCTCCTGGAGGCGCTCAGTCAGACCGAGTGCTGACATAAGGCAAGATGCTCCTCGGGGCGCGTCTTGCTTGGGCCTCTCTCCTGGAGGCGCTCAGTCAGACCCAGTGGTGACATGTGGCAAGACGCTCCTCGGGGCGCATCTTGCTTGGGCCTCTCTCCTGGAGGCGCTCAGTCAGACCCAGTGTTGACACGTGGCAAGACGCTCCTCGGGGTGCGTCTTGCTTTGGCCTCTCTCCTGGAGCCGCTCAGTCAGACCCAGTGTTGACATGTGGCAAGACACTCCTCGCGGCGCGTCTTGCTTGGGCCTCTCTCATGGAGGCCCTCTGTCAGACCCAGTGTTGACATGTGTCAAGACGCTCCTCGGGGCGCGTCTTGCTTTGGCCTCTCTCCTGGAGGCGCTCAGTCAGACCGGGTGCTGACATGTGGCAAGAAGCTCCTCGGGGCGCGTGTTGCTTGGGCTTCTCTCCTGGAGGCCCTCAGTAAGACCCATTGTTGACATGTGGCAAGACGCTCCTCGGGAAGCGTCTTGCTTGGGCCTCTCTCCAGAAGGCCCTCAATCAGACCCAGTGTTGACACGTGGCAAGACGCTCCTCGGGGCGCGTCTTGCTTGGGCCTCTCTCCTGGAGGCGCTCAGTCAGACTGAGTAGTGACATGTGGCCTGATGCTCCTCGGGGCGCATCTTGCTTGGGCCTCTCTCCTGGAGGCGCTCAGTCAGACCGAGTGCTGACATGTGGAAAGACGCTCCTCGGGGCGCGTCTTGCTTGGGCTTCTCTCCTGGAGGCGCTCAGAAAGACCCAGTGTTGACATGTGACAAGACTCTCCTCGGGGTGCGTCTTGCTTGGGCCTCTCTCCTGGAGGCGCTCAGTCAGACACAGTGGTGACATGTGGCAAGACACTCCTCGGAGCGCATCTTGCTTGGGCCTCTCTCCTGGAGGCCCTCTGTCAGACCCAGTGTTGGCATGTGGCAAGACGCTCCTCAGGGCGCGTCTTGGTTGGGCCTCTCTCCTGGAGGCGCTCAGTCAGACCCAGTTGTGACATGTGGCAAGACGCTCCTCGGGGCGTGTATTGCTTGGGCCTCTCTCCTGGATGCCCTCTGTCAGACCGAGTGTTGACATGTGGCAAGACTCTCCTCGGGGCGCGTCTTGCTTGGGCTTCTCTCATGGAGGCCCTCAGTCAGACCCAGTGTTGACATGTGTCAAGACGCTCCTCGGGGCGTGTCTTGCTTGGAGCTCTCTCCTGGAGGCGCTCAGTCAGACCCAGTGTTGACATGTGGCAAGACGCTCCTCGGGGCGCGTCTTGCTTGGGCCTCTCTCCTGGAGGCGCTCAAACAGACCGAGTAGTGACATGTGGCAAGACGCTCCTCGGGGCGCGTCATGCTGGGGCTTCTCTCATGGAGGCACTCAGTCAGATCCAGTGTTGACATGTGGCAAGACGCTCCTCGGGGCGCGTCTTGCTTGGGCCTCTCTCCTGGAGGCACTCAGTCAGACTGAGTAGTGACATGTGGCCTGACGCTCCTCGGGGCGCGTGTTTCTTGGGCCTCTCTCCTGGAGGCGCTCAGTCAGACCAAGTGGTGACATGTGGCAAGACACTCCTCGGGGCGCGTCTTGCTTGGGCCTCTCTCCTGGAGGCCCTCTGTCAGACCCAGTGTTGACATGTGGCAAGACACTCCTCTGGGCGCGTCTTGCTTGGGCCTCTCTCATGGAGGCCCTCTGTCAGACCGAGTGTTGACATGTGGCAAGACTCTCCTCGGGGCGCGTCTTGCTTGGGCTTCTCTCATGGAGGCCCTCAGTCAGACCCAGTGTTGACATGTGTCAAGACGCTCCTCGGGGCGTGTCTTGCTTGGGCCTCTCTCCTGGAGGAGCTCAGTCAGACCCAGTGTTGACATGTGGCAAGACGCTCCTCGGGGCGCGTCTTGCTTGGGACTCTCTCCTGGAGGCGCTCAAACAGACCGAGTAGTGACATGTGGCAAGACGCTCCTCGGGGCGCGTCTTGCTGGGGCTTCTCTCATGGAGGCACTCAGTCAGATCCAGTGTTGACATGTGGCAAGACGCTCCTCGGGGCGCGTCTTGCTTGGACCTCTCTCCCTGAGGCGCTCAGTCAGACCCAGTGTTGACATTTGGCAAGACACTCCTCGGGGCGCGTCTTGCTTGGGCCTCTCTCCAGAAGGCCCTCAATCAGACCCAGTTGTGACACGTGGCAAGACGCTCCTCGGGGCGCGTCTTGCTTGGGCCTCTCTCCTGGAGGCACTCAGTCAGACTGAGTAGTGACATGTGGCCTGACGCTCCTCGGGGCGCGTGTTGCTTGGGCCTCTCTCCTGGAGGCGCTCAGTCAGACCAAGTGGTGACATGTGGCAAGACACTCCTCGGGGCGCATCTTGCTTGGGCCTCTCTCCTGGAGGCCCTCTGTCAGACCCAGTGTTGACATTTGGCAAGACACTCCTCGGGGCGCGTCTTGCTTGGGCCTCTCTCCAGAAGGCCCTCAATCAGACCCAGTGTTGACACGTGGCAAGACGCTCCTCGGGGCGCGTCTTGCTTGGGCCTCTCTCCTGGAGGCACTCAGTCAGACTGAGTAGTGACATGTGGCCTGACGCTCCTCGGGGCGCGTGTTGCTTGGGCCTCTCTCCTGGAGGCACTCAGTCAGACCAAGTGGTGACATGTGGCAAGACACTCCTCGGGGCGCGTCTAACTTGGGCCTCTCTCCTGGAGGCCCTCTGTCAGACCCAGTGTTGACATGTGGCAAGACACTCCTCAGGGCGCGTCTTGCTTGGGCCTCTCTCATGGAGGCCCTCTGTCAGACCGAGTGTTTACATGTGGCAAGACTCTCCTCGGGGCGCGTCTTGCTTGGGCTTCTCTCATGGAGGCCCTCAGTCAGACCCAGTGTTGACATGTGGCAAGACACTCCTCGGGGCGCGTCTTGCTTGGGCCTCTCTCATGGAGGCCCTCTGTCAGACCCAGTGTTGACATGTGTGAGGACGCTCCTCGGGGCGCGTCTTGCTTGGGCCTCTCTCCTGGAGGCACTCAGTCAGACTGAGTAGTGACATGTGGCCTGACGCTCCTCGGGGCGCGTGTTGCTTTGGCCTCTCTCCTGGAGGTGCTCAGTCAGACCAAGAGGTGACATGTGGCATGACACTCCTCGGGGCGCGTCTTGCTTGGGCCTCTCTCCTGGAGGCCCTCTGTCAGACCCAGTGTTGACATGTGGCAAGACACTCCTCGGGGCGCGTCTTGCTTGGGCCTCTCTCATGGAGGCCCTCTGTCAGACCCAGTGTTGACATGTGTGAGGACGCTCCTCGGGGCGCGTCTTGCTTTGGCCTCTCTCCTGGAGGCGCTCAGTCAGACCGAGTGCTGACATGTGGCAAGAAGCTCCTCGGGGCGCGTCTTGCTTGGGCTTCTCTCCTGGAGGCCCTCAGTAAGACACATTGTTGACATGTGGCAAGACGCTCCTCCGGGCGCATCTTGCTTGGGCCTCTCTCCTGGAGGCCCTCAGTCAGACCCATTGTTGACATGTGGCAAGACGCTCCTCGGGGCGCGTCTTGCTTGGGCCTCTCTCCTGGAGGCGCTCAGTCAGACCGAGTGCTGACATAAGGCAAGACGCTCCTCGGGGCGCGTCTTGCTGGGGCCTCTCTCCTGGAGGCGCTCAATCAGACCCAGTGGTGACACGTGGAAAGACGCTCCTCGGGGCGCGTCTTGCTTGGGCCTCTCTCCTGGAGGCGCTCAGTCAGACTGAGTGCTGACATGTGGCAAGACACTTCTCGGGGCGCGTCTTTCTTGGGCCTCTCTCCTGGAGGCCCTCTGTCAGACCCAGTGTTGACATGTGGCAAGACACTCCTCTGGGCGCGTCTTGCTTGGGCCTCTCTCATGGAGGCCCTCTGTCAGACCGAGTGTTGACATGTGGCAAGACTCTCCTCGGGGCGCGTCTTGCTTGGGCTTCTCTCATGGAGGCCCTCAGTCAGACCCAGTGTTGACATGTGTCAAGACGCTCCTCGGGGCGTGTCTTGCTTGGGCCTCTCTCCTGGAGGAGCTCAGTCAGACCCAGTGTTGACATGTGGCAAGACGCTCCTCGGGGCGCGTCTTGCTTGGGACTCTCTCCTGGAGGCGCTCAAACAGACCGAGTAGTGACATGTGGCAAGACGCTCCTCGGGGCGCGTCTTGCTGGGGCTTCTCTCATGGAGGCACTCAGTCAGATCCAGTGTTGACATGTGGCAAGACGCTCCTCGGGGCGCGTCTTGCTTGGACCTCTCTCCCTGAGGCGCTCAGTCAGACCGAGTAGTGACATGTGGCAAGACGCTCCTCGGGGCGCGTCTTGCTTGGACCTCTCTCCCTGAGGCGCTCAGTCAGACCCAGTGTTGACATTTGGCAAGACACTCCTCGGGGCGCGTCTTGCTTGGGCCTCTCTCCAGAAGGCCCTCAATCAGACCCAGTTGTGACACGTGGCAAGACGCTCCTCGGGGCGCGTCTTGCTTGGGCCTCTCTCCTGGAGGCACTCAGTCAGACTGAGTAGTGACATGTGGCCTGACGCTCCTCGGGGCGCGTGTTGCTTGGGCCTCTCTCCTGGAGGCGCTCAGTCAGACCAAGTGGTGACATGTGGCAAGACACTCCTCGGGGCGCGTCTTGCTTGGGCCTCTCTCCTGGAGGCCCTCTGTCAGACCCAGTGTTGACATTTGGCAAGACACTCCTCGGGGCGCGTCTTGCTTGGGCCTCTCTCCAGAAGGCCCTCAATCAGACCCAGTGTTGACACGTGGCAAGACGCTCCTCGGGGCGCGTCTTGCTTGGGCCTCTCTCCTGGAGGCACTCAGTCAGACTGAGTAGTGACATGTGGCCTGACGCTCCTCGGGGCGCGTGTTGCTTGGGCCTCTCTCCTGGAGGCACTCAGTCAGACCAAGTGGTGACATGTGGCAAGACACTCCTCGGGGCGCGTCTAACTTGGGCCTCTCTCCTGGAGGCCCTCTGTCAGACCCAGTGTTGACATGTGGCAAGACACTCCTCAGGGCGCGTCTTGCTTGGGCCTCTCTCATGGAGGCCCTCTGTCAGACCGAGTGTTTACATGTGGCAAGACTCTCCTCGGGGCGCGTCTTGCTTGGGCTTCTCTCATGGAGGCCCTCAGTCAGACCCAGTGTTGACATGTGGCAAGACACTCCTCGGGGCGCGTCTTGCTTGGGCCTCTCTCATGGAGGCCCTCTGTCAGACCCAGTGTTGACATGTGTGAGGACGCTCCTCGGGGCGCGTCTTGCTTGGGCCTCTCTCCTGGAGGCACTCAGTCAGACTGAGTAGTGACATGTGGCCTGACGCTCCTCGGGGCGCGTGTTGCTTGGGCCTCTCTCCTGGAGGTGCTCAGTCAGACCAAGAGGTGACATGTGGCATGACACTCCTCGGGGCGCGTCTTGCTTGGGCCTCTCTCCTGGAGGCCCTCTGTCAGACCCAGTGTTGACATGTGGCAAGACACTCCTCGGGGCGCGTCTTGCTTGGGCCTCTCTCATGGAGGCCCTCTGTCAGACCCAGTGTTGACATGTGTGAGGACGCTCCTCGGGGCGCGTCTTGCTTTGGCCTCTCTCCTGGAGACGCTCAGTCAGACCGAGTGCTGACATGTGGCAAGAAGCTCCTCGGGGCGCGTCTTGCTTGGGCTTCTCTCCTGGAGGCCCTCAGTAAGACACATTGTTGACATGTGGCAAGACGCTCCTCCGGGCGCATCTTGCTTGGGCCTCTCTCCTGGAGGCCCTCAGTCAGACCCATTGTTGACATGTGGCAAGACGCTCCTCGGGGCGCGTCTTGCTTGGGCCTCTCTCCTGGAGGCGCTCAGTCAGACCGAGTGCTGACATAAGGCAAGACATTCCTCGGGGCGCGTCTTGCTGGGGCCTCTCTCCTGGAGGCGCTCAATCAGACCCAGTGGTGACACGTGGAAAGACGCTCCTCGGGGCGCGTCTTGCTTGGGCCTCTCTCCTGGAGGCGCTCAGTCAGACTGAGTGCTGACATGTGGCAAGACACTTCTCGGGGCGCGTCTTTCTTGGGCCTCTCTCCTGGAGGCCCTCTGTCAGACCCAGTGTTGACATGTGGCAAGACACTCCTCGGGGCGCGTCTTGCTTGGGCCTCTCTCATGGAGGCCCTCTGTCAGACCCAGTGTTGACATGTGGCAAGACGCTCCTCGGGGCGCGTCTTGCTGGGGCTTCTCTCATGGAGGCACTCAGTCAGATCCAGTGTTGACATGTGGCAAGACGCTCCTCGGGGCGCGTCTTGCTTGGACCTCTCTCCCTGAGGCGCTCAGTCAGACCGAGTAGTGACATGTGGCAAGACGCTCCTCGGGGCGCGTCTTGCTTGGACCTCTCTCCCTGAGGCGCTCAGTCAGACCCAGTGTTTACATTTGGCAAGACACTCCGCGGGGCGCGTCTTGCTTGGGCCTCTCTCATGGAGGCCCTCTGTCAGACCGAGTGTTGACATGTGTCAAGACGCTCCTCGGGGGGCGTCTTGCTTTGGCCTCTCTCCTGGAGGCGCTCAGTCAGACCGAGTGCTGACATGTGGCAAGAAGCTCCTCGGGGCGCGTCTTGCTTGGGCTTCTCTCCTGGAGGCCCTCAGTCAGACCCATTGTTGACATGTGGCAAGACGCTCCTCGGGGCGCGTCTTGCTTGGGCCTCTCTCCTGGAGGCGCTCAGTCAGACCCAGTGTTCACATGTGGCAAGACGCTCCACGGGGCGCGTCTTGCTTGGGCTTCTCTCCTGGAGGCCCTCAGTCAGACCCATTGTTGACATGTGGCAAGACGCTCCTCGGGGCACGTCTTGCTTGGGCCTCTCTCCTGGAGGCGCTCAGTCAGACCGAGTAGTGACATGTGGCAAGACGCTCCTCGGGGCGCGTCTTGCTTGGACCTCTCTTCCTGAGGCGCTCAGTCAGACCGAGTAGTGACATGTGGCAAGACGCTCCTCGGGGCGCGTCTTGCTTGGACCTCTCTCCCTGAGGCGCTCAGTCAGACCCAGTGTTGACATTTGGCAAGACACTCCTCGGGGCGCGTCTTGCTTGGGCCTCTCTCATGGAGGCCCTCTGTCAGACCCAGTGTTGACATGTGTCAAGACGCTCCTCGGGGGGCGTCTTGCTTTGGCCTCTCTCCTGGAGGCGCTCAGTCAGACCGAGTGCTGACATGTGGCAAGAAGCTCCTCGGGGCGCGTCTTGCTTGGGCTTCTCTCCTGGAGGCCCTCAGTCAGACCCATTGTTGACATGTGGCAAGACGCTCCTCGGGGCGCGTCTTGCTTGGGCCTCTCTCCTGGAGGCGCTCAGTCAGACCCAGTGTTCACATGTGGCAAGACGCTCCACGGGGCGCATCTTGCTTGGGCTTCTCTCCTGGAGGCCCTCAGTCAGACCCAGTGTTGACATGTGGCAAGACGCTCCTCGGGGCGCGTCTTGCTGGGGCTTCTCTCATGGAGGCACTCAGTCAGATCCAGTGTTGACATGTGGCAAGACGCTCCTCGGGGCGCGTCTTGCTTGGACCTCTCTCCCTGAGGGGCTCAGTCAGACCGAGTAGTGACATGTGGCAAGACGCTCCTCGGGGCGCGTCTTGCTTGGACCTCTCTCCCTGAGGCGCTCAGTCAGACCCAGTGTTTACATTTGGCAAGACACTCCTCGGGGCGCGTCTTGCTTGGGCCTCTCTCATGGAGGCCCTCTGTCAGACCCAGTGTTGACATGTGTCAAGACGCTCCTCGGGGGGCGTCTTGCTTTGGCCTCTCTCCTGGAGGCGCTCAGTCAGACCGAGTGCTGACATGTGGCAAGAAGCTCCTCGGGGCGCGTCTTGCTTGGGCTTCTCTCCTGGAGGCCCTCAGTCAGACCCATTGTTGACATGTGGCAAGACGCTCCTCGGGACGCGTCTTGCTTGGGCCTCTCTCCTGGAGGCGCTCAGTCAGACCCAGTGTTCACATGTGGCAAGACGCTCCACGGGGCGCGTCTTGCTTGGGCTTCTCTCCTGGAGGCCCTCAGTCAGACCCATTGTTGACATGTGGCAAGACGCTCCTCGGGGCACGTCTTGCTTGGGCCTCTCTCCTGGAGGCGCTCAGTCAGACCGAGTAGTGACATGTGGCAAGACGCTCCTCGGGGCGCGTCTTGCTTGGACCTCTCTCCTGGAGGCGCTCAGTTAGACCGAGTAGTGACATGTCGCAAGACGCTCCTCGGGGCGCGTCTTGCTTGGACCTCTCTCCCTGAGGCGCTCAGTCAGACCGAGTAGTGACATATGGCAAGACGCTCCTCGGGGCGCGTCTTGCTTGGACCTCTCTCCCTGAGGCGCTCAGTCAGACCCAGTGTTGACATTTGGCAAGACACTCCTCGGGGCGCGTCTTGCTTGGGCCTCTCTCATGGAGGCCCTCTGTCAGACCCAGTGTTGACATGTGTCAAGACGCTCCTCGGGGGGCGTCTTGCTTTGGCCTCTCTCCTGGAGGCGCTCAGTCAGACCGAGTGCTGACATGTGGCAAGAAGCTCCTCGGGGCGCGTCTTGCTTGGGCTTCTCTCCTGGAGGCCCTCAGTCAGACCCATTGTTGACATGTGGCAAGACGCTCCTCGGGGCGCGTCTTGCTTGGGCCTCTCTCCTGGAGGCGCTCAGTCAGACCCAGTGTTCACATGTGGCAAGACGCTCCTCGGGGCACGTCTTGCTTTGGCCTCTCTCCTGGAGGCGCTCAGTCAGACCGAGTGCTGACATGTGGCAAGAAGCTCCTCGGGGCGCGTCTTGCTTGGGCTTCTCTCCTGGAGGCCCTCAGTCAGACCCATTGTTGACATGTGGCAAGACGCTCCTCGGGGCGCGTCTTGCTTGGGCCTCTCTCCTGGAGGCGCTCAGTCAGACCCAGTGTTCACATGTGGCAAGACGCTCCACGGGGCAAGTCTTGCTTGGGCTTCTCTCCTGGAGGCCCTCAGTCAGACCCATTGTTGACATGTGGAAAGACGCTCCTCGGGGCACGTCTTGCTTGGGCCTCTCTCCTGGAGGCGCTCAGTCAGACCGAGTAGTGACGTGTGGCAAGACGCTCCTCGGGGCGCGTCTTGCTTGGACCTCTCTCCTGGAGGCGCTCAGTTAGACCGAGTAGTGACATGTCGCAAGACGCTCCTCGGGGCGCGTCTTGCTTGGGCCTCTCTCATGGAGGCCCTCTGTCAGACCCAGTGTTGACATGTGGCAAGACGCTCCTCGGGGCGCATGTTGCTTGGGCCTCTCTCCTGGAGGCGCTCAGTCAGAACCAGAGGTCACATGTGGCAAGACGCTCCTCGGGGTGCGTCTTGCTTGGGCCTCTCTCCTGGAGGCCCTCTGTCAGACCCAGTGTTGACATGTGGCAAAACGCTCCTCCGGGCGCATCTTGCTTGGGCCTCTCTCCTGGAGGCCCTCAGTAAGACCCATTGTTGACATGTGGCAAGACGCTCCTCGGGGCGCATCTTGCTTGGGCCTCTCTCCAGAAGGCCCTCAATCAGACCCAGTGTTGACATGTGGCAAGACGCTCCTCGGGGCGCGTCTTGCTTGGGCCTCTCTCCTGGAGGCGCTCAGTCAGACTGAGTAGTGACATGTGGCCTGACGCTCCTCGGGGTGCGTCTTGCTTGGGCCTCTCTCCTGGAGGCGCTCAGTGAGACCCAGTGTTGACATGTGGCAAGACGCTCCACGGGGCTCGTCTTGCTTGGGCTTCTCTCCTGGAGGCCCTCAGTCAGACCCATTGTTGACATGTGGCAAGACGCTCCTCGGGGCGCGTCTTGCTTGGACCTCTCTCCTGGAGGCGCTCAGTTAGACCGAGTAGTGACATGTCGCAAGACGCTCCTCGGGGCGCGTCTTGCTTGGGCCTCTCTCATGGAGGCCCTCTGTCAGACCCAGTGTTGACATGTGGCAAGACGCTCCTCGGGGCGCATGTTGCTTGGGCCTCTCTCCTGGAGGCGCTCAGTCAGAACCAGAGGTCACATGTGGCAAGACGCTCCTCGGGGTGCGTCTTGCTTGGGCCTCTCTCCTGGAGGCCCTCTGTCAGACCCAGTGTTGACATGTGGCAAAACGCTCCTCCGGGCGCATCTTGCTTGGGCCTCTCTCCTGGAGGCCCTCAGTAAGACCCATTGTTGACATGTGTCAAGACGCTCCTCGGGGCGCATCTTGCTTGGGCCTCTCTCCAGAAGGCCCTCAATCAGACCCAGTGTTGACATGTGGCAAGACGCTCCTCGGGGCGCGTCTTGCTTGGGCCTCTCTCCTGGAGGCGCTCAGTCAGACTGAGTAGTGACATGTGGCCTGACGCTCATCGGGGCGCGTCTTGCTTGGGCCTCTCTCCTGGAGGCGCTCAGTGAGACCCAGTGTTGACATGTGGCAAGACGCTCCACGGGGCGCGTCTTGCTTGGGCTTCTCGCCTGGAGGCCCTCAGTCAGACCCATTGTTTACATGTGGCAAGACGCTCCTCGAGGCACGTCTTGCTTGGGCCTCTCTCCTGGAGGCGCTCAGTCAGACCGAGTAGTGACATGTGGCAAGACGCTCCTCGGGGTGCGTCTTGCTTGGACCTCTCTCCTGGAGGCGCTCAGTTAGACCGAGGAGTGACATGTCGCAAGACGCTCCTCGGGGCGCGTCTTGCTTGGGCCTCTCTCCTGGAGGCGCTCAGTCAGACCGAGTGCTGACATAAGGCAAGATGCTCCTCGGGGCGCGTCTTGCTTGGGCCTCTCTCCTGGAGGCGCTCAGTCAGACCGAGTAGTGACATGTTGCAAGACGCTCCTCGGGGCGCGTCTTGCTTGGACCTCTCTCCTGGAGGCGCTCAGTTAGACCGAGTAGTGACATGTCGCAAGACGCTCCTCGGGGCGCGTCTTGCTTGGGCCTCTCTCATGGAGGCCCTCTGTCAGACCCAGTGTTGACATGTGGCAAGACGCTCCTCGGGGCGCATGTTGCTTGGGCCTCTCTCCTGGAGGCGCTCAGTCAGAACCAGAGGTCACATGTGGCAAGACGCTCCTCGGGGTGCGTCTTGCTTGGGCTTCTCTCCTGGAGGCCCTCAGTCAGACCCATTGTTGACATGTGGCAAGACGCTCCTCGGGGCACGTCTTGCTTGGGCCTCTCTCCTGGAGGCGCTCAGTCAGACCCAGTGGTGACATGTGGCAAGACGCTCCTCGGGGCGCATCTTGCTTGGGTCTCTCTCCTGGAGGCGCTCAGTCAGACCCAGTGTTGACATGTGGCAAGACACTCCTCGCGGCGCGTCTTGCTTGGGCCTCTCTCATGGAGGCCCTCTGTCAGACCCAGTGTTGACATGTGTCAAGACGCTCCTCGGGGCGCGTCTTGCTTTGGCCTCTCTCCTGGAGGCGCTCAGTCAGACCGAGTGCTGACATAAGGCAAGATGCTCCTCGGGGAGCGTCTTGCTTGGGCCTCTCTCCTGGAGGCGCTCAGTCAGACCCAGTGGTGACATGTGGCAAGACGCTCCTCGGGGCGCATCTTGCTTGGGCCTCTCTCCTGGAGGCGCTCAGTCAGACCCAGTGTTGACACGTGGCAAGACGCTCCTCGGGGTGCGTCTTGCTTGGGCCTCTCTCCTGGAGCCGCTCAGTCAGACCCAGTGTTGACATGTGGCAAGACACTCCTCGCGGCGCGTCTTGCTTGGGCCTCTCTCATGGAGGCCCTCAATCAGACCCAGTGTTGACATGTGTCAAGACGCTCCTCGGGGCGCGTCTTGCTTTGGCCTCTCTCCTGGAGCCGCTCTGTCAGACCCAGTGTTGACATGTGGCAAGACACTCCTCGCGGCGCGTCTTGCTTGGGCCTCTCTCATGGAGGCCCTCTGTCAGACCCAGTGTTGACATGTGTCAAGACGCTCCTCGGGGCGCGTCTTGCTTTGGCCTCTCTCCTGGAGGCGCTCAGTCAGACCGGGTGCTGACATGTGGCAAGAAGCTCCTCGGGGCGCGTGTTGCTTGGGCTTCTCTCCTGGAGGCCCTCAGTAAGACCCATTGTTGACATGTGGCAAGACGCTCCTCGGGGCGCGTCTTGCTTGGGCCTCTCTCCAGAAGGCCCTCAATCAGACCCAGTGTTGACACGTGGCAAGACGCTCCTCGGGGCGCGTCTTGCTTGGGCCTCTCTCCTGGAGGCGCTCAGTCAGACTGAGTAGCGACATGTGGCCTGATGCTCCTCGGGGCGCATCTTGCTTGGGCCTCTCTCCTGGAGGCGCTCAGTCAGACCGAGTGCTGACATGTGGAAAGACGCTCCTCGGGGCGCGTCTTGCTTGGGCTTCTCTCCTGGAGGCGCTCAGAAAGACCCAGTGTTGACATGTGACAAGACGCTCCTCGGGGCGCGTCTTGCTTGGGCCTCTCTCCTGGAGGCGCTCAGTCAGACCCAGTGGTGACATGTGGCAAGACACTCCTCGGAGCGCATCTTGCTTGGGCCTCTCTCCTGGAGGCCCTCTGTCAGACCCAGTGTTGGCATGTGGCAAGACGCTCCTCAGGGCGCGTCTTGGTTGGGCCTCTCTCCTGGAGGCGCTCAGTCAGACCCAGTGCTGACATGTGGCAAGACGCTCCTCGGGGCGCGTATTGCTTGGGCCTCTCTCCTGGATGCCCTCTGTCAGACCGAGTGTTGACATGTGGCAAGACTCTCCTCGGGGCGCGTCTTGCTTGGGCTTCTCTCATGGAGGCCCTCAGTCAGACCCAGTGTTGACATGTGTCAAGACGCTCCTCGGGGCGCGTCTTGCTTGGGCCTCTCTCCTGGAGGCGCTCAAACAGACCGAGTAGTGACATGTGGCAAGACGCTCCTCGGGGCGCGTCATGCTGGGGCTTCTCTCATGGAGGCACTCAGTCAGATCCACTGTTGACATGTGGCAAGACGCTCCTCGGGGCGCGTCTTGCTTGGACCTCTCTCCCTGAGGCGCTCAGTCAGACCGAGTAGTGACATGTGGCAAGACGCTCCTCGGGGCGCGTCTTGCTTGGACCTCTCTCCCTGAGGCGCTCAGTCAGACCCAGTGTTGACATTTGGCAAGACACTCCTCGGGGCGCGTCTTGCTTGGGCCTCTCTCCAGAAGGCCCTCAATCAGACCCAGTGTTGACACGTGGCAAGACGCTCCTCGGGGCGCGTCTTGCTTGGGCCTCTCTCCTGGAGGCACTCAGTCAGACTGAGTAGTGACATGTGGCCTGACACTCCTCGGGGCGCGTGTTGCTTGGGCCTCTCTCCTGGAGGCGCTCAGTCAGACCAAGTGGTGACATGTGGCAAGACACTCCTCGGGGTGCGTCTTGCTTGGGCCTCTCTCCTGGAGGCCCTCTGTCAGACCCAGTGTTGACATGTGGCAAGACACTCCTCGGGGCGCGTCTTGCTTGGGCCTCTCTCATGGAGGCCCTCTGTCAGACCGAGTGTTGACATGTGGCAAGACTCTCCTCGGGGCGCGTCTTGCTTGGGCTTCTCTCATGGAGGCCCTCAGTCAGACCCAGTGTTGACATGTGTCAAGACGCTCCTCGGGGCGTGTCTTGCTTGGGCCTCTCTCCTGGAGGAGCTCAGTCAGACCCAGTGTTGACTTGAGGCAAGACGCTCCTCGGGGCGCGTCTTGCTTGGGCCTCTCTCCTGGAGGCGCTCAAACAGACCGAGTAGTGACATGTGGCAAGACGCTCCTCGGGGCGCGTCTTGCTGGGGCTTCTCTCATGGAGGCACTCAGTCAGATCCATTGTTGACATGTGGCAAGACGCTCCTCGGGGCGCGTCTTGCTTGGACCTCTCTCCCTGAGGCGCTCAGTCAGACCGAGTAGTGACATGTGGCAAGACGCTCCTCGGGGCGCGTCTTGCTTGGACCTCTCTCCCTGAGGCGCTCAGTCAGACCCAGTGTTGACATTTGGCAAGACACTCCTCGGGGCGCGTCTTGCTTGGGCCTCTCTCCAGAAGGCCCTCAATCAGACCCAGTGTTGACACGTGGCAAGACGCTCCTCGGGGCGCGTCTTGCTTGGGCCTCTCTCCTGGAGGCACTCAGTCAGACTGAGTAGTGACATGTGGCCTGACGCTCCTCGGGGCGCGTGTTGCTTGGGCCTCTCTCCTGGAGGCGCTCAGTCAGACCAAGTGGTGACATGTGGCAAGACACTCCTCGGGGCGCGTCTTGCTTGGGCCTCTCTCCTGGAGGCCCTCTGTCAGACCCAGTGTTGACATTTGGCAAGACACTCCTCGGGGCGCGTCTTGCTTGGGCCTCTCTCCAGAAGGCCCTCAATCAGACCCAGTGTTGACACGTGGCAAGACGCTCCTCGGGGCGCGTCTTGCTTGGGCCTCTCTCCTGGAGGCACTCAGTCAGACTGAGTAGTGACATGTGGCCTGACGCTCCTCGGGGCGCGTGTTGCTTGGGCCTCTCTCCTGGAGGCGCTCAGTCAGAACAAGTGGTGACATGTGGCAAGACACTCCTCGCGGCGCGTCTTGCTTGGGCCTCTCTCCTGGAGGCCCTCTGTCAGACCCAGTGTTGACATGTGGCAAGACACTCCTCAGGGCGCGTCTTGCTTGGGCCTCTCTCATGGAGGCCCTCTGTCAGACCGAGTGTTGACATGTGGCAAGACTCTCCTCGGGGCGCGTCTTGCTTGGGCTTCTCTCATGGAGGCCCTCAGTCAGACCCAGTGTTGACATGTGTCAAGACGCTCCTCGGGGCGTGTCTTGCTTGGGCCTCTCTCCTGGAGGCGCTCAGTCAGACCCAGTGTTGACATGTGGCAAGACGCTCCTCGGGGCGCGTCTTGCTTGGGCCTCTCTCCTGGAGGCGCTCAGTCAGACCCAGTGTTGACATGTGGCAAGACGCTCCTCGGGGCACGTCTTGCTTGGGCCTCTCTCCTGGAGGCTCTAAGTCAGACCGAGTAGTGACATGTGGCAAGACGCTCCTCGGGGTGCGTCTTGCTTGGACCTCTCTCCTGGAGGCGCTCGGTTAGACCGAGTAGTGACATGTCGCAAGACGCACCTCGGGGCGCGTCTTGCTTGGGCCTCTCTCCTGGAGGCGCTCAGTCAGACCGAGTGCTGCCATAAGGCAAGATGCTCCTCGTGGCGCGTCTTGCTTGGGCCTCTCTCCTGGAGGCGCTCAGTCAGACCCAGTGGTGACATGTGGCAAGACGCTCCTCGGGGCGCATCTTGCTTGGGCCTCTCTCCTGGAGGCGCTCAGTCAAACCCAGTGTTGACACGTGGCAAGACGCTCCTCGGGGTGCGTCTTGCTTTGGCCTCTCTCCTGGAGCCGCTCAGTCAGACCCAGTGTTGACATGTGGCAAGACACTCCTCGCGGCGCGTCTTGCTTGGGCCTCTCTCATGGAGGCCCTCTGTCAGACCCAGTGTTGACATGTGTCAAGACGCTCCTCGGGGCGCGTCTTGCTTTGGCCTCTCTCCTGGAGGCGCTCAGTCAGACCGGGTGCTGACATGTTGCAAGAAGCTCCTCGGGGCGCGTGTTGCTTGGGCTTCTCTCCTGGAGGCCCTCAGTAAGACCCATTGTTGACATGTGGCAAGACGCTCCTCGGGGCGCGTCTTGCTTGGGCCTCTCTCCAGAAGGCCCTCAATCAGACCCAGTGTTGACACGTGGCAAGACGCTCCTCGGGGCGCGTCTTGCTTGGGCCTCTCTCCTCGAGGCGCTCAGTCAGACTGAGTAGTGACATGTGGCCTGATGCTCCTCGGGGCGCATCTTGCTTGGGCCTCTCTCCTGGAGGCGCTCAGTCAGACAGAGTGCTGACATGTGGAAAGACGCTCCTCGGGGCGCGTCTTGCTTGGGCTTCTCTCCTGGAGGCGCTCAGAAAGACCCAGTGTTGACATGTGACAAGACGCTCCTCGGGGCGCGTCTTGCTTGGGCCTCTCTCCTGGAGGCGCTCAGTCAGACCCAGTGGTGACATGTGGCAAGACACTCCTCGGAGCGCATCTTTCTTGGGCCTCTCTCCTGGAGGCCCTCTGTCAGACCCAGTGTTGGCATGTGGCAAGACGCTCCTCAGGGCGCGTCTTGGTTGGGCCTCTCTCCTGGAGGCGCTCAGTCAGACCCAGTGGTGACATGTGGCAAGACGCTCCTCGGGGCGTGTATTGCTTGGGCCTCTCTCCTGGATGCCCTCTGTCAGACCGAGTGTTGACATGTGGCAAGACTCTCCTCGGGGCGCGTCTCTCTTGGGCTTCTCTCATGGAGGCCCTCAGTCAGACCCAGTGTTGACATGTGTCAAGACGCTCCTCGGGGCGTGTCTTGCTTGGGCCTCTCTCCTGGAGGCGCTCAGTCAGACCCAGTGTTGACATGTGGCAAGACGCTCCTCGGGGCGCGTCTTGCTTGGGCCTCTCTCCTGGAGGCGCTCAAACAGACCGAGTAGTGACATGTGGCAAGACGCTCCTCGGGGCGCGTCATGCTGGGGCTTCTCTCATGGAGGCTCTCAGTCAGATCCAGTGTTGACATGTGGCAAGACGCTCCTCGGGGCGCGTCTTGCTTGGACCTCTCTCCCTGAGGCGCTCAGTCAGACCGAGTAGTGACATGTGGCAAGACGCTCCTCGGGGCGCGTCTTGCTTGGACCTCTCTCCCTGAGGCGCTCAGTCAGACCCAGTGTTGACATTTGGCAAGACACTCCTTGGGGCGCGTCTTGCTTGGGCCTCTCTCCAGAAGGCCCTCAATCAGACCCAGTGTTGACACGTGGCAAGACGCTCCTCGGGGCGCGTCTTGCTTGGGCCTCTCTCCTGGAGGCACTCAGTCAGACTGAGTAGTGACATGTGGCCTGACGCTCCTCGGGGCGCGTGTTGCTTGGGCCTCTCTCCTGGAGGCGCTCAGTCAGACCAAGTGGTGACATGTGGCAAGACACTCCTCGGGGCGCGTCTTGCTTGGGCCTCTCTCCTGGAGGCCCTCTGTAAGACCCAGTGTTGACATGTGGCAAGACACTCCTCTGGGCGCGTCTTGCTTGGGCCTCTCTCATGGAGGCCCTCTGTCAGACCGAGTGTTGACATGTGGCAAGACTCTCCTCGGGGCGCGTCTTGCTTGGGCTTCTCTCATGGAGGCCCTCAGTCAGACCCAGTGTTGACATGTGTCAAGACGCTCCTCGGGGCGTGTCTTGCTTGGGCCTCTCTCCTGGAGGAGCTCAGTCAGACCCAGTGTTGACATGTGGCAAGACGCTCCTCGGGGCGCGTCTTGCTTGGGCCTCTCTCCTGGAGGCGCTCAAACAGACCGAGTAGTGACATGTGGCAAGACGCTCCTCGGGGCGCGTCTTGCTGGGGCTTCTCTCATGGAGGCACTCAGTCAGATCCAGTGTTGACATGTGGCAAGACGCTCCTCGGGGCGCGTCTTGCTTGGACCTCTCTCCCTGAGGCGCTCAGTCAGACCGAGTAGTGACATGTGGCAAGACGCTCCTCGGGGCGCGTCTTGCTTGGACCTCTCTCCCTGAGGCGCTCAGTCAGACCCAGTGTTGACATTTGGCAAGACACTCCTCGGGGCGCGTCTTGCTTGGGCCTCTCTCCAGAAGGCCCTCAATCAGACCCAGTGGTGACACGTGGCAAGACGCTCCTCGGGGCGCGTCTTGCTTGGGCCTCTCTCCTGGAGGCACTCAGTCAGACTGAGTAGTGACATGTGGCCTGACGCTCCTCGGGGCGCGTGTTGCTTGGGCCTCTCTCCTGGAGGCGCTCAGTCAGACCAAGTGGTGACATGTGGCAAGACACTCCTCGGGGCGCGTCTTGCTTGGGCCTCTCTCCTGGAGGCCCTCTGTCAGACCCAGTGTTGACATTTGGCAAGACACTCCTCGGGGCGCGTCTTGCTTGGGCCTCTCTCCAGAAGGCCCTCAATCAGACCCAGTGTTGACACGTGGCAAGACGCTCCTCGGGGCGCATCTTGCTTGGGCCTCTCTCCTGGAGGCACTCAGTCAGACCAAGTGGTGACATGTGGCAAGACACTCCTCGGGGCTTGTCTAACTTGGGCCTCTCTCCTGGAGGCCCTCTGTCAGACCCAGTGTTGACATGTGGCAAGACACTCCTCAGGGCGCGTCTTGCTTGGGCCTCTCTCATGGAGGCCCTCTGTCAGACCGAGTGTTTACATGTGGCAAGACTCTCCTCGGGGCGCGTCTTGCTTGGGCTTCTCTCATGGAGGCCCTCAATCAGACCCAGTGTTGACACGTGGCAAGACGCTCCTCAGGGCGCGTCTTGCTTGGGCCTCTCTCATGGAGGCCCTCTGTCAGACCCAGTGTTGACATGTGTCAAGACGCTCCTCGGGGCGTGTCTTGCTTGGGCCTCTCTCCAGAAGGCACTCAATCAGACCCAGTGTTGACACGTGGCAAGACGCTCCTCGGGGCGCGTCTTGCTTGGGCCTCTCTCCTGGAGGCACTCAGTCAGACTGAGTAGTGACATGTGGCCTGACGCTCCTCGGGGCGCGTGTTGCTTGGGCCTCTCTCCTGGAGGCGCTCAGTCAGACCAAGTGGTGACATGTGGCAAGACACTCCTCGGGGCGCGTCTTGCTTGGGCCTCTCTCCTGGAGGCCCTCTGTCAGACCCAGTGTTGACATGTGGCAAGACACTCCTCGCGGCGCGTCTTGCTTGGGCCTCTCTCATGGAGGCCCTCTGTCAGACCCAGTGTTGACTTGTGTGAGGACGCTCCTCGGGGCGCGTCTTGCTTTGGCCTCTCTCCTGGAGGCGCTCAGTCAGACCGAGTGCTGACATGTGGCAAGAAGCTCCTCGGGGCGCGTCTTGCTTGGGCTTCTCTCCTGGAGGCCCTCAGTAAGACACATTGTTGACATGTGGCAAGACGCTCCTCGGGGCGCGTCTTGCTTGGGCTTCTCTCCTGGAGGCGCTCAGAAAGACCCAGTGTTGACATGTGACAAGACGCTCCTCGGGGCACGTCTTGCTTGGGCCTCTCTCCTGGAGGCGCTCAGTCAGAACCAGAGGTGACATGTGGCAAGACGCTCCTCGGGGCGCATCTTGCTTGGGCCTCTCTCCTGGAGGCCCTCTTTCATACCCAGTGTTGACATGTGGCAAGATGCTCCTCCGGGCGCATCTTGCTTGGGCCTCTCTCCTGGAGGCCCTCAGTCAGACCCATTGTTGACATGTGGCAAGACGCTCCTCGGGGCGCGTCTTGCTTGGGCCTCTCTCCTGGAGGCGCTCAGTCAGACCGAGTGCTGACATAAGGCAAGACGCTCCTCGGGGCGCGTCTTGCTGGGGCCTCTCTCCTGGAGGCGCTCAATCAGACCCAGTGGTGACACGTGGAAAGACGCTCCTCGGGGCGCGTCTTGCTTGGGCCTCTCTCCTGGAGGCGCTCAGTCAGACCCAGTGTTGACACGTGGCAAGACGCTCCTCGGGGCGCGTCTTGCTTGGGCCTCTCTCCTGGAGGCGCTCAGTCAGACCAAGTGGTGACATGTGGCAAGACACTTCTCAGGGAGCGTCTTGCTTGGGCCTCTCTCCTGGAGGCCCTCTGTCAGACCCAGTGTTGACATGTGGCAAGACACTCCTCGGGGCGCGTCTTGCTTGGGCCTCTCTCATGGAGGCCCTCTGTCAGACCCAGTGTTGACATGTGTCAAGACACTCCTCGGGGCGCGTCTTGCTTGGGCCTCTCTCATGGAGGCCCTCTGTCAGACCCAGTGTTGACTTGTGTCAAGACGCTCCTCGGGGCGCGTCTTGCTTAGGCCTCTCTCCTGGAGGCGCTAAGTCAGACTGAGTGCTGACATGTGGCAAGACGCTCCTCGGGCCGCGTGTTGCTTGGGCTTCTCTCCTGGAGGCCCTCAGTCAGACCCATTGTTGACATGTGGCAAGACGCTCCTCGGGGCGCGTCTTGCTTGGGCTTCTCTCCTGGAGGCGCTCAGAAAGACCCAGTGTTGACATGTGGCAAGACGCTCCTCCGGGCGCATCTTGCTTGGGCCTCTCTCCTGGAGGCCCTCAGTCAGACCCATTGTTGACATGTGGCAAGACGCTCCTCGGGGCGCGTCTTGCTTGGGCCTCTCTCCTGGAGGCGCTCAGTCAGACCGAGTGCTAACATAAGGCAAGACGCTCCTCGGGGCGCGTCTTGCTGGGGCCTCTCTCCTGGAGGCGCTCAGTCAGACCCAGTGCTGACATGTGGCAAGACGCTCCTCGGGGCGCGTCTTGCTTGGGCCTCTCTCCTGGAGGCGCTCAGTCAGACTGAGTAGTGACATGTGGCCTGACGCTCCTCGGGGCGTGTCTTGCTTGGGCCTCTCTCCTGGAGGCGCTCAGTCAGACCCAGTGGTGACATGTGGCAAGACACTCCTCGAACGCGTCTTGCTTGGGCCTCTCTCCTGGAGGCCCTCTGTCAGACCCAGTGTTGACATGTGTCAAGACGCTCCTCGGGGCGCGTCTTGCTTGGACCTCTCTCCCTGAGGCGCTCAGTCAGACCGAGTAGTGACATGTGGCAAGACGCTCCTCGGGGCGCGTCTTGCTTGGACCTCTCTCCCTGAGGCGCTCAGTCAGACCCAGTGTTGACATTTGGCAAGACACTCCTCGGGGCGCGTCTTGCTTGGGCCTCTCTCCAGAAGGCCCTCAATCAGACCCAGTGTTGACACGTGGCAAGACGCTCCTCGGGGCGCGTCTTGCTTGGGCCTCTCTCCTGGAGGCACTCAGTCAGACTGAGTAGTGACATGTGGCCTGACGCTCCTCGGGGCGCGTGTTGCTTGGGCCTCTCTCCTGGAGGCGCTCAGTCAGACCAAGTGGTGACATGTGGCAAGACACTCCTCGGGGCGCGTCTTGCTTGGGCCTCTCTCCTGGAGGCCCTCTGTCAGACCCAGTGTTGACATTTGGCAAGACACTCCTCGGGGCGCGTCTTGCTTGGGCCTCTCTCCAGAAGGCCCTCAATCAGACCCAGTGTTGACACGTGGCAAGACGCTCCTCGGGGCGCTTCTTGCTTGGGCCTCTCTCCTGGAGGCACTCAGTCAGACTGAGTAGTGACATGTGGCCTGACGCTCCTCGGGGCGCGTGTTGCTTGGGCCTCTCTCCTGGAGGCGCTCAGTCAGACCAAGTGGTGACATGTGGCAAGACACTCCTCGCGGCGCGTCTTGCTTGGGCCTCTCTCCTGGAGGCCCTCTGTCAGACCCAGTGTTGACATGTGGCAAGACACTCCTCAGGGCGCGTCTTGCTTGGGCCTCTCTCATGGAGGCCCTCTGTCAGACCGAGTGTTGACATGTGGCAAGACTCTCCTCGGGGCGCGTCTTGCTTGGGCTTCTCTCATGGAGGCCCTCAGTCAGACCCAGTGTTGACATGTGTCAAGACGCTCCTCGGGGCGTGTCTTGCTTGGGCCTCTCTCCTGGAGGCGCTCAGTCAGACCCAGTGTTGACATGTGGCAAGACGCTCCTCGGGGCGCGTCTTGCTTGGGCCTCTCTCCTGGAGGCGCTCA